>NC_088710.1:28878269-29214519 GCF_963576615.1 Watersipora subatra | reverse complement strand
ACACAAACTCACTTCAAAGGGAATCACTAAAGGAAAGAAGGCAGATGCAGTACAACAGATGCCAGTCCCAACAGACTTAACTCAGCTAAGATCTTTCTTAGGAGCTACACAATTCTACAGCAAGTTCATACCCAATCTGTCACAACTCACAGGACCATTGCACAAACTGACACGCAAAGGAGAGACCTGGAAGTGGGGCACTGAACAAGAAAAGAGCTTCAACAAACTGAAAGATATGCTATCAACTGATAGTGTCTTAGCACACTTCAACCCAGATCTTGACATTGGAATCTCATGTGATGCTTCAGAAACTGGACTGGGAGCTGTACTATTTCATCGTTATCCTGATGGAAGTGAGAGACCAATAGCCAATGTTTCAAAAACACTGACCAGCACACAGAGGAAATATGGACAAATACAAAAAGAAGCTCTCTCAATCATATTTGCTCTAAAGAAGTATCACCAGTACCTGTATGGTCGACGGTTTATCTTGGTAACTGACCACAGACCTCTTCTCACACTTCTAGGACCTACCAAAGGAGTTCCAGCTCTAGCAGCCGACAGACTAGCAAGATGGGCACTGGTACTAAATCAGTATGACTACACCATAGAATACAGATCTACCCAGCATCATCAAAATGCAGATGTCCTCTCAAGACTGCCAGTTGGACCTGATAAAAAGTTTGATGCAAGAGAAGATGAGGATGATGTTGATACAGTATGCACTATTCACACTATTGGACAACAGCTCAACTCTACAGACTACAATGTTCTAGCAAAGGAGACAAAGAAAGACCCAACACTAGCCACAGTAATGCGCTACACAGCAGAAGGATGGCCTGGTAACAAAGAGATGAAGGAGACTCAGCTGTCACTCTTCCACAAGATCTCAGATTCACTTTCTATCACTGAAGGTTGTCTTCTATATGGCAACAGAGTAGTCATTTCTGTCAAGTTACAACAGGAAGTATTAAAGATCCTTCACCTTGGACACTTTGGAAGGGAAAGAATGAAGAAGCTAGCTCGAACTGCTGTCTATTGGCCTCGCATTGACTCTGATATAGAGGAGACAAGCCGACAGTGCACTGCCTGTGCTGAACACCAGAAGCTTCCACAGAAGTATCCTATACATCCCTGGATGCTGCCTGAGAAGCCATGGAGTCGTCTTCACTTAGATCATGCAGTGAACTTCATGGGCAGCCAATGGCTAGTGATGATAGATGCCTACTCAAAGTATCCATGCATACACAGGACGTCATCTACTTCTACCAGAGCTACCACAGACATCTTAGAGGAGATATTCGCACACTTTGGATACCCTCACACCATAGTCACTGACAATGCTACCAGCTTCACCTCAGGAGAGTTTCAGCAGTAGTGTCAAGAGAGAAGCATTGTTCACCTCACTGGAGCACCCTACCATCCAGCTACAAATGGCTCAGCTGAAAGACTAGTACAATCCTTCAAACAAGCCATGAAGAAATCGTCACTCTCACCTAAATCTGCACTACAACAGTTCCTGGTGCACTATAGAAGGACACCACTTCCTACAGGATACTCTCCCAGTCAGCTGCTGAATGGAAGACAGATGAGATGCAAGATTGACACCCTATTTCCATCACCCGCACACATAGCACAGTTTCATCAATCCAGAGAAGTCAACCGATCGGCAGAAAAGACAGTTAGCAAGATACACAGCTACAATCTTGGAGCACCATGCTATGCCTTGTATCATGGACCTAGACGCAACAGACAACCTAGATGGGTTCCAGCCATTGTTACTAAGATATATGGAACTCGTAGTCTCCATGTCAAAGTGGTACCAAAGGGACCTACTTGGAGAAGACATGTTGAACAACTCAGACCAAGATACTCAACAGAAGAAGATCAAGACCCTGGAGATAAACCTGATATAACAGAGGAGACAAAACTGCAACTACCAGCCCCTACAACTGTAACAGAGCAACCTCCGTCTAGAAGAAGACCACGCAACCCTCGTCTACCTGATGGAGATGAGTATAGCAGAGACAAACCCCGAAGGTCTAAGAGAACCAGAAAGAACCTTTAGCTTAGTGAGGAGGTGTCATGCAAGTGCCAAGTATTATTGGTACTTTGCCAACAAACATTATGCTTTTTAGCTAAAGCTTTATACAAGCTAATATTATATAGTACTGTCTCATTATAGCTATTAATAATGCTTGTAGCTTTTTACAAAGCTTTTCTATGACCAAACATATAAATACTTGGGTTTTCTGTTTTCAAATCAGTTGTCTCTAGAGTGTGCAATAAACCATTTCTCTAATTTAATACACTATTTAATTGCTTCTGTGCAGAAACATAACAGTCTGCTAGAGCTCTTCTAACTTCACACACTTTCTATCATATTTTACTTATACTATATGTTATTACTTCATGATTTTCCATTAAATAACTGTAAGGAATCAAAAGGTTATTACACCATTGTTTGAAATTTTTTTTGTTTTTGTTTTTAAAACATATCATTTGTTTTATTTTATATATAAATATTATTTCCTGTAAATGCATAGAAATCAATGTGTTTATTTCACTCTACAGTGAGGATGAACAGTAGAAATTGCGAGCAATATTGTTAAAGCATATTATGTTGGAGTAAAATAGGTAATCATTTTATCATTTTATGAAGTAAATGCCCCAACACAGTTTTACTATTGTTAACTTTTTAATATTACATACATTTTCTAAATGAAATCAATAATCTAATTCCAGTCATATTTTATGTTGTTGACTTTGAAATGGATATCAAACTCAATATTTGTATACCTATCACATACCAACATAAACTTATATATACTACCTACATAAGGGAGAAAATTATTAATCTTATCAATAAGTTTTGTCAAATAACTAGTACTGCTTTGTCATATATATGCGGATGACTGTTTCCAGAGTTTATCTAACAATAAACAATGCAAACCATCTAACATAGAAGATTTACCAAAATAATTTTTGTTTCCAGTGATCATCAGGTAAAAAGTACCACACAGTTATATTCACAATGGTCCACAAGCATTGACAACAACTTTTATGTTAGTTACACAGTTCTTTCATTATTAAATGAATGTTCAGATTTGATAAAATAATTGGAATATCACTTTAACATGAATTCATTCTGAGGCTGTTGTTGAATATATGATTATCAATTTATCGTATAAATATAGATTATGCTATTTATTACCAAACAAATTTCCTACAATCCACATTAAAAGATGATTCAAATTGAAAATAAAACATAATGGACAGAAAATAGAAACATGTTAAGGAATCATATAGGAGTGAAAAAATAGAAATATTTTTATTTAAAGTTAAATACTGTTAAAATTTACTGTGATGATAACTCAGTCAACCAGTATTTGTAACTGAAATTGAATATGATGTCGTGATCAAACTTTATTAGCTACAGTTTCCCACTAGTTGTGTGCAAAAAGTTGATGTCATACTTTATGGATTTCCTATTTGGAAGAATTTGTTATGTTAAAACTACTGAGTTAATAGAAAGCCTATTTATAACAAAAAAATAACTGAATTTACTAAAATCCTGGACAGCAGTTCGAAACATATGTTAAGCAAAAATGATTGTTGATACCATAGCACATAAAAAATCTGGCACTGTAATAATTATGTTTGGAACACTGTATAAAAGTTAACTCTATTGATTGAAATTTAGAACAATAAAATGAACTATTGCTCAATACATAAAATATAATCCCTTGTAACTTTTATGTTGATTATTTTCTAAAAAACCTTAATTTGTATTTGTTTATTGATTCATCAACTTTGTTTAAATGTAGAATGGCAAAACTAATATAACTTTTTGGTTCAGATATTTTCTATATAAGTTACATCATTTGTGTTTCCCTAAAAATTGATCTTTGACAAATCTTTTTTGCATAAATTATAACATAGTACTTGGCAATTAATGTTTGTAGCTTTTTTATTTATTTCTAGAAAACTTTCATTTGCATTAGTTTATTGAATGAACAATAAAAGGCATGAATGCAATTCCCGCAAAAGTAGTGAAAGCTCATCCGCATGAGCTATTAAAACATTTGGCCTACTTATTCAACATAAGCATAAAACAATGTGTTTTCCCACAAAAAATGAAATGTGCTAAAGTTTTGCCCATATTTAAAAACGGAGGCCAAAAGCTATTATCTAATAACTATAGACCTGTTTCTGTTCTGCCAGTTTTTTCGCAAGTTTCTGAGCATCTCATTAACCAACAAATGCATAATTACACTATTAAAGATATAAATATTACCAAAACTCAAATTGGAATTCAGATAAGGAAACAAACTCGCAAAGCAACAATAGAGTTTAAAATTGATGCTCTTGCTGCTTTAAACAATATTCTTTTTGTTTCAGTTGTACTCATTCACTTCTCAAAAGCTTTTGATAGGATATATCTCTAATAAAATAATTAAACTTTCTTTTCATTCTTTTAAACTTAATTCATCCGAAGTTAAAGCATAACATAAAGTTTAAAAATTTAAATATAGCAGTAATTTGTTATAGTTGGTGGAGCGGATAGCTACCCTGATAATTTGATGGAACGTGGTTAATTAGATATTATGCAATTCCAAGCTCCAAATTAAACGCCTATTTTTGGTTTTTGGTTGGCATGAATGATCAGTTGAATCTGATTTTTGTCAATTAACTTCACTTACATGTTTATTATCTTATTTTAGTTTTATACAACTTCAAAAGCTAAAGGTTCTGAGGATCACTAGTTATCCGAAGGATTGGTACAGCACCATAACTCCAATTACCTCCCTATCTTATGGCCTTCAAACTGTTCCTGAGGTGGTGACCAAATTGACTTCATTAGAAGAACTTGATTTGTCGAACAACGGGATCAATAAACTCCCTGACAGGTGACAAATAACAGCTGCTCTCTGGTGCCGTGGTAGCTGTTTCCTTGTATCAATATGATGATTTATATTTAAGTTCAAAGGCTTAACATACATTTATATAAACTACATTACACTTCTCACAATTCAGATTCTCAACAATTCTTTACTAGTTTGTTGTGAAGGCTTTTGCCATGTTTTAATACTGTTTTTTATTGATGGTTTAAGCAATTAATTTTTAACTCCTCAATTTTATGGCTTATTGCTCTGACAAGATTAAAACATCTTTTGATTGTTTTTGTGTAATCAAAATACAGCTAGTCATTTTTTGTCTAAATTTTTAATTTTCACCGAGTAACTTTTTTAAATTGAATTTTGCGAAATTCTTTAAACTGGTTTTTAACCAGATAAGTTTAAGGTTGAATTTAGTAAAATTGTTTATTTCTTAAGAGAAGTCCAAATGGTTTCATGTGCTGTTTCTAAAGGTAACATTAATATTTGTTATCAAAGTCTAGTTGGTAGTGTAAAGTGGGAATAAAATATCATATCCTTGTTTGTATGAAGAGTAAATCTACTAAAACTGCATTTAATTTTGCAATTAAATTTATAGCCTGAAACATAATTAATGACATTTCCTTACACACTTCACCTTGCCACTATACTGTTTAGAGTGAGTGATAGTTTGTAGAAGTCTGGTGTCAAGTTGTGTGAATTTCAATTTCATATATAATTGAACATATATATTGTAATTATGTTTTCTATTATTGGAGAATTTGACTTTTTGCGCTCTGCTGGGTATCTGAATCAATGTGCGTTTCAAAATTAACCTGACTCTATGTTGGTTTTCAGCCCTCTATAGAATTGAAATACATAAACGTTGCTGCAAACGTTTCCTTTTAATTGTAATTCCCTGAACTGCTAAAAGCTTCCAAGTTTCTGGTTCTTTTAAACCTCTTCAAAAATCAGAAACGACAAAATGATGGTCATCAGAACTGTTCATGTTTAATTATTATGTTCCTGAGAAAAAACTTGTAATAAATGTAAGTATAATTATTGTAAAGAGTTTTGTCTGATAAAGAAAAATTGTGTATTGAACAGAAGCCGTGTAATTTGTCTCATTTATGAAGCATGGTATCTTTGGACGTCTCAGAAGATTTCCGGGTATTTTAGAACATTGCTTAAATAGTGAAATAATTTTAATTTCTTTGTTGCCAGCTATTTATCGATCGCATACAAAATGTTATTCTGAGATTTTTAAATTTATTGATTACATGAAAATTAGTTACCAACATTAAAATGGTTCTCTGTTAATGTTGATGTTATGAAAACTAAAATAATTTGCATGAGGTTAACTTGCTTTAAACCACCTCTTCACGAGTCTGACATATCAGAAGTGAAGCAGCAAAACTTTTTATATTCAATGAAAATTTTATCAAAGAAAAGAAAAAAATAAAAGTGTCAAAGGATATTTTCACCTTTTGCTGACCTGTAATAAATCAATGATAAAATTACCAAAACCATGACCATTGTCAGCTAGAGATCTTCTAACTTCAAACACTTTCTATCATATTTTACTTATACTATATGTTATTACTTCATGATTTACCATTAAATAACTGTAAGGAATCTCAAGGTTATTACACCTTTGTTTGAATTTTTTTATGTTTTGGTTTTTTTAAGAAACTTTAAAAAAATTGTTGTGTTATTCTCTATATGTAAATATTATTGGTTGTAAATGCATAGAAATCAATGTGTTTATTTTACTCTATAGCGATGATGAACAGTAGAAATTGCGAGCAATATTGTTAAGGCATATTATGTTAAAGTAAAATAGGTAATCAATCATCTTATTACTTTATGAAGTAAATGCCCCAACACAGTTTTACTAATGTCTACTTTTTAATATCACATACAATTTGTAAATGTAGTCAATAATCGAATTCCAGCCCTATTTTATGTTGTTGACTTTAAAATGGATATCAAGCTCATTATTTTTATACCTATCACATACCAACATAAACTTACATATACTACATACATAAGGTAGAAAATTATTATTCTTATCAATACGTTTTGTCAAATAACTAGTACTGCTTTGTACTGTATATGCAGATGACTGTTTCTAGAGTTTATCTAACAATAAACAATGCAAACCATATAAAATAGAATATTTACCAAAATAAATTTTGTTTCCAGTGATCATCAGGTGAAAAGTACCACACAGTTATATTCATAATGGTCCACAAGCATTGACAAAAAATTTTATGTTAGATCAAACCTATTGCTTTGTCGTGATCAAACTTTATTAG
The DNA here is from genome assembly GCF_963576615.1 of Watersipora subatra. Taxonomy (NCBI): domain Eukaryota; kingdom Metazoa; phylum Bryozoa; class Gymnolaemata; order Cheilostomatida; family Watersiporidae; genus Watersipora; species Watersipora subatra. The sequence continues at coordinate 29,207,324 of NC_088710.1, read as the reverse complement.
CTACAGTTTTTTACTAGTTGTGTGCAAAAAATTGATGTCATACTTTATGGATTTCCTATCTAGAAGACTTTTTATGGTAAAACTACTGACTTAATAGAAAGCCTATTCATAATGCTAGAAGATCTGACTTTATTAAAATTCAGTTTTAGCATATGTTAAGCAAAAATGATTGTTGATACCTCAGCACATAAAAATCTGGAACTGTAATAATTATGTTTTAAACTCTGTATAAAAGTTAAATCTATTGATTGAATTTTATAACAATAAAACAAGATATTGCTCTCAATACATAAAATATAATCCTTGTAACTTTCATGTTGATTATTTTCTAGAAAACCTTAATTTATATTTATTTATTGACTCATCAACTTTGTTTAAATGTAGAATGACAAAACTAATATAGCTTTTTGGTTCAGTATATTTTATATAAATTACAACATCATTTATCTTTCACAAAAATTGATCTTTGACAAATCTTTTTACATAAATTATAACATTGTACCTGGCAATTAATCTTTGTATCTTTTTTATTCATTTCTAGAAAACCTTTATTTGCATTAGTTTATTGAATGAACAATAAAAGGCCTAAATGCAATTCCCGCGACATTAGTGAAAGGATAGGAACTCACAAAGCATTGATAGAGTTTACAATTGATGCTCTTGCTGCTTTAAACAATATTCTTTTTGTTTCAGTTGTACTCATTGACTTCTCAAAGTCTTTTGATACAATAGATCTCTCTATTTTGATTAATAAACTTGATCAAATAAATTTTCTCATTCAAGTTTAGAATTAATTCAGAATTATCTTTCAAATCGTTTTCAAGTTGTTATAATAACACAGAAAATATCCTAACATCTATTAATTAAATGTGGAGTACCACAAGGATTCAACCTTGGACCAATATGATTTTTGTTATATATAATTGATCATGTAAAGAGTACTGATAAATTTAAAACTATTTTGTTTGCCAATAATACAAAGTTATTTTAGACTGCTAAAAACTTGAATAAAGATAGAGCAATAATTAACCAAGAATTTAATCTGATAAAAAACAAGAGTGACCAAAACAAACTAACATTGAATGTTGACTAGAAAATATTTCATAGTTATTCATAATTCTAAAAATAAATTTCCATTTACAAAAAGCATTTCGAGCTGGACAAATCATAAAAATGACGGATAGTATAAAATTTTTAGCCGTTACAATGGATAGTGCCCTAAACTGGTCGTGACACATGAAACTATTGAGAAAACAACTAGGACAAAGCTTAGGGCTAATTTACCAGGTCTCATTGATTTTTACAGAAATGCCTCTTTTACTTTTATATAATACTCCAATTATTAATAAATTAGTTTATCGCTTGGAATAATGGCGAAATGCTCTGATGAGCTACTTAAACATAGCTTTGGTCATCTAGAATCGATTGCTTAGAATAACGTATCCTGAAAACTCTTATTTTTCATCAACTCATTTGTTAAAAAATCTTGTGTTTTGCCTACACAACAACTATACAAACTAAGAGTATGTATTTTAGCTTTCACACAATTTAAATATCAACTAGTTTTTCAAAATATTACAACACTCATCCTTCCTTATTTGCTTTATCTTTTCCACCCTCCTCTTCTACTGGTTGCCATAGACGGGTTGCCTATTGTGCGTCATAGCATGGGGCTCCTTGCCAATTCGCTTATGGAAATTGATAATGATGACAATTTTAGGTCTGCATTGCAGCGGTACATGCTGGACTCTCTGGAATAGATTTGTTCTGACTTACTTTGCTTAGACAAACGCATTTTCTTTATTAACAATTTCATCTGTAAACGCAGTCTCCGCGCCTCGAATTGCCCGGCTACTGTGCATATCGGCCCTCATTGCACCTTAATTTGTTTATCATTTTTTATATTATTTATTTAATGTGTACTGCCCTGATCTGGCAAAACCCAATAATTGACATTTTTTTCAAAATTGACTTTTCTCTTGATTTGACCTGTTTTCTGGTTGAAAATTCATGTCACAAAATTTTATATGTCAAGTCCTACCAGAAGTGTGATTTTCTGGCATGGCATAACCCAATAACTCAATATCACCAATGGTATTCATCTGGCAAAACCCAACAATTGGGCTTGTTTGGTTATGATTGGATGACAGCATGCTGCCCATTGTAATTGTTGTGTTCTGCCACAGTATAAAGCAAAATGCTAGCTTCAAACTGAGCAGACAATACAAACAACTTACACTTGTGCACTTCTAATCTTGTTTATTCACATCAATTCAAGTTTATTCAGTAGATCAGATTATCATACATCTCATTGATTACCCAAGGATTAAAGTGGTTTATCAGATCAGTTACTATGGCTTTACGTACATCAAGCAGAGACGGTGAGTATCCTGTTTTATTTCTTAATGTTGTTTTCATTCATGCTTACCATTGGTATAAATATTTTAATATTACATCTTAATTGGTGCCAACGCAATGTCACACATACTCGTACGCAACGCAATGTAGGATAACTAGCTAGTAGACCAACATTGTTTATCTAATACTGGTTGTTGGTGTGGGATTAACTGTATTTATTGGTCTCGGTGGCAATTCTATTTTCACTCATGTCACCAAGAATGAACGCTCACATATTACTTTTTTATATCAGTTGTGATGTATTTAAATTTGCAAAAAGTAATTATGTTACCGACACCTTATCTTTTATATGCATCATTATTTGCAGACATTCTGGATGAATTCGTGACACCGCCTAAAAAACGCTGCCGCACCGATGAAGAAAAGCGGAAAAGAGATGTCGAAAAACACAAACTCAGACCTCCGTGCACACGCACAAAGCTAAACTGCCGTGATAAGATATCTCAAGAAACCTGAATCAACACATACTCAGCTTTTTGGCAGCTAACTAAGCAGCAGAGAGACATTCAGATGTTTAGCCTCCTAGATGTGACTGAACCAAAAACATTGAAGCGGGATGCTTCCTCTAACCGTGACCGAACCGTCACATACCACATTAAAGATCCTTCTGGTGCAAGGCAGAGAGTGTGTAAAACATTCTTTCTGAGCACACATGGATACCTGATTAACACATCGAGCATCATCAACGATATGCATCAAATTTGGACTAATAAGTCACATTTGATGGGATTAGCAAGTTTAATCCCTTCAATTAGCAAAATAGGGGAATCGATTCATTGAATTGTTTGGTTATGCCTGCCTTTCAGGATGCTAACCACAAACAAGATAGTCATGCAAAACATAACAACTTCAATTGTTGGGTTTTGCCAGATCACTCTCACATGAAGCCAGTAGCATCAATGTTCTGTCAAAACAAAATAACTGACCCAAAATTCATTTTACTGAGCAAAAACAACTGTGATTTTTCAGTGGAGGTGAACAATGATATGTTCAAATATTTGTACCAAATATGAAGTGTTAAGTGCAATATTTCCAGGTTGGCACCAATTTAAACTTTGAAAAGCTGTACTGAAAACTTTTTGTTTAGGCAATTATTGGGTTTTGCCAGATCAGGGCAGTGTATACAGCAAACAAAAAAACTGCCAAACATTATCGTGTAAATATGAGCATTGTTTAAAACAACAGATAAACTTGATGAGAAAGAGAATATTCATATAAGAATGTTTTTATATAATATTTTTTATATATTCTATCGTACGAATAATCTGCAACATGTAAATAAACGAAAGCTGTTGGTGTTTGAAAATAGTACAAATGGTTTTATATATTTGAAAGAGTTTTTTGAAATATTATTATGCATGCTAACTTAAATTATTTTAATTTTTACCGAAGCACATTTTCAACAGATTCGTAAAGTTCTTGCAATTATCGCACCAGTTCAAATAAGTTAATATTTTATGCTAGGCAATGCAACATACACGAATATTTTATATTTTCTCACATTTTTATCCGAGCGATCTTTAAAGATGTAGCTGCGTCAAGTTTGAGTTGATTTTAAAAGAAAGTGTTTATTTTGTTTATCAGTTGACATGTTGTTTGTTGTGTTAGGCAATCTCATTGTCAAGATATTTGAAGATACTCTGATAATTTGATAGAACGTGGTTAATTATATTTTATGCAATTCTAAGCTCCAAATCAAACACCTGTTTTTGGCTTTAGGTTGGCATGAATGATCAGTTGAATCAGATTTGTGTCAATTGAATTCACTTATATCATGTTATTTTAGTTTTATACAACTTCAAAAGCTAAAGGTTCTGAGGATCACTGGCTATTCAAAGCTATCAATATCTTATGGCCTTCAAACTGTTCCTGAGGTGGTGACCAAATTGACTTCATTAGAAGAACTTGATTTGTCTAGTAACCCGATCACTGAACTCCCTGACAGGTGAGAAATAACAGCTGCTTTCTGGTGCCATGGTAGCTGTTTCCTTGTATAAATGTGATGATTTATATTTCTGTTCAAAAACTTAACATACATGTACATTTATATAAAATAAAATACCCTTCTCACAATTCAGATTCTCAACCATTCTTTACTCGTTTGTTATGAAGGCTTTTGCCATTTTTAATACTGTTTCTTATTGGTGGTAACTAGAATAAGCCATTTAATTTAAACTCTTCAATTTTACAGCTAAATGCTCTGACAAGATTAAAACATCATTTGGTTGTTTTTTGTAATTGAAATACAGTTAGTAATTTTTTGTTCTAAATTTTTTAAATTGCACTATGTAACTTTTTAAATTGGATGTTGCAACATTTTTTAAACTGGCTTTTAACCAGATAAGTTTAAGGTTTAATTCAGTAAAATAATTTATTTCTTAAGAGAAGTCTAAATGGTTTCATGTGTTGTTTCTGAAGATAACATTGCTATTTGTTATCAAAGTCTAGTTGGTAGTGTAAAGTAAGAATAAAATATCATATCCTTGTTTGTATGAAGAGTAAATCTACTAAATCTGCATTTAATTTTGCAATTAAAATTATAGCCTGAAATATAATTAATGACATTTCCTTACACACTTCAACTTGTCACTAAACTGTTTAGAGTGGTGTGATAGTTTGTAGAAGTCTGGTGTCAAGTTGGGTGAATTTCAATTTCATGTATAATTGAACTTATATATTGTAATTATGTATTCCATTATTGGAGAAATTGACTTTTTGAGCTTTGATGGGTATCTGAATTGATATGTGTTTCAAAATTAACCTGAATTAACAAAACAATTTTACTTTGTGTTGGTTTTCAGCCTTTTATAAAATTGAAATACATAAATAATTGCTACAAACTTTCCATTTCCCTATTTCACAATATTTAATTTATTTCCCTATTTAATAATCTAATTGCAGCCCTATTTTATGTTGTTGAATTTAAAATGGATATCAAGCTCAATATTTTTATACCTATTATATACCAACATAAACTTACATATACTACATACATAAGGGAGAAAATTATTAATCTTATCAATAAGTTTTGTCATATAAGTAGTACTGCTTTGTCATATATATGCGGATGACTGTTTCCAGAGTTTATCTAACAATAAACAATGCAAACCATCTAACATAGAATATTTACCAAAATAATTTTTGTTTCCAGTGATCATCAGGTGAAAAGTACCACACAGTTATATTCACAATGGTCCACAAGCATTGACAACAACTTTTATGTTAGTTACACAGTTCTTTCATTATTAAATGAAGGTTCAGATTTGATGAAATGATTTGAATATCACTTTAAAATAAGTCCATTCTGAAGCTGTTGTTGAATATATATCATTATCAATTTATTGTATAAATATAGATTATGCTATTTATTACCAAACAATTTTCCTACACTCCACATTAAAAGAATATTAAACCTAAAATTAAAACTGAAAGGACAGAGAATAGAAAGATATGAAGGAATCATATGGGGCTTCAAAAATTAAAACATTTTTATTTGAAGTTGAGTACTGTTAAAATTTACTGTGATGGTAACTCACTTTACCAGTATTTGTAAAGTGGGATTTGAAATTGAATATGAAAGTTTTCATTCATCCTTCATAAAAACTTGAATGTTTTTATGTCGTGATCAAACTTTTTCAGCAACAGTTTTTCACTAGTTGTGTGCAAAAAGTTGATGTCATACTTTATAGATTTCCTATCTGGAAGACTTTTTATGGTAAAACTATTGAGTTCATAGGAAGCCTATTCATAACACTAAAAGAACTGACATTATTAAAATCCTGGACAGTCGTTTTAACATATGTTAAGCAAAATTGATTGTTGATACCTTAGCACATAAAAAAATCTAGCACTGTAATAATTATGTTTTGAACTCCGTATAAAAGTCAACTCTATTAATTGAATTTTATAGCAATAAAATGAACTATTGCTCTCAATACATAAAATATATTCCTTGTAACTTTTATGTTGATTATTTTCTAGAAAATCTAAATTTGTATTTGTTTATTGACTCATTAACTTTGTTTAAATGTAGAATGACAAAACTAATATAGTTTTTTGGGTCATAATATTTTATATAAATTATTACATTGGTTATCTTTCACAAAAATTTATCTTTGACAAATCTTTTTACATACATTATAATATAGTACCTGGTAATTAATCTTTTTACCTTTTTTATTCATTTCTAGAAAACCTTCATTTGCATTAGTTTATTGAATGAACGATAAAAGACATAAATGCAATTCCCTCTAGTGAAAGCTCATTCACATGAGCTATCAAATTGATTGACTTACCTATTCGACATGAGCATAAAACAATGTTTTCCCACAAAAATGAAATGTGCTAACGTTTTGCCCATATTTAAAAGCGGAGGCAAAAAGCTGTTATCTGATAACTATAGACCTGTTTTTATTCTGCCGGTTTTTTCACAAGTTTCTAAGCATCTCATTAACCAACAAATGCATAATTACACTACTAAATAAATAATGATTGCAAAAACTCAAATTGGATTTCAGAAAGGGAAAGGAACTCACAAAGCATTAATAGAGTTTATAATTGATGCTCTTGCTGCTTTAAACAATATTATTTGTGTTTCACGTGTACTCATTGACTTCTCAAAGACTTTTGATATAATATATCTCTCTATTTTGATTAATAAGATTAGGCAAATAAATTTTCTCATTCATGTTAATAATTAATTCAAAATTATATTTCATATCGTTTTCAAAGTTTATAATAACACAGAAAATATCACAACCTCTATTAATTAAATGTGGTGTACTAAAAGAAACCATCCTTGAACCAATATGATCTTTGTTATATAAAATTGATCATGTAAAGTACTGATAAATTTAAAACTATTTTGTTTGCCAATAATACAAAGTTATTTTATACCGCTAAAAACTTGAATAAAGATAGAGCAATAATTAACCAAGAATGTAATGTGATAAAAACTAGAGTGACCAAAACAAACTAACATTGAATGTTGACTAGAAAATATTTCATAGTTATTCATAATTCACAAAATACCTTTCTATTTACAAAAAGCATTTCGAGCTGGACAAGTCATAGAAACGGCGGATAGTATAAAATTTTTAGCCATTACAATGGATAGTGCCCTAAACTGGTGATGACACATGGAACTATTGAGAAAACAAATACGACAAAGCTCAGGGCTAATTTACCAGGTCTCATTGATTTTTACAGAAATACCTCTTTTACTTTTATATAATACTCTGATTGATGGTAAATAGGTCTATTGCTTGGAATCATGGCGAAATGTTCTGATGAGCTACTTAAACAAAATTTAGGTCATCTAAAATCGATTGCTTAGAATAACATATCCTGAAAATTTGTATTTTCTATGAACCTATTTGTTAAAAGGAATCTGGTGTTTTGCCTACACAACGACTATATCAACTAAGAATATGTCTTTTAGCCTTCGCACAATTTAAATATCAACTAATTTGTCAACACATTACAACACTCGTCATTCCTAATTTGCTTTATCTTTTCCACCCTCCTCTTCTACTTGTTGCCATAGATGGGTTGCCTATTGTGTGCCATAGCATGGAGTTCCTTGCCAATTCACTTATGAAAATTGATAGTGATGACAATTTTAGGTCTGCTTTGAAGCGGTATATGCTGGACTCTCTGGAATAGATTTGCTCCGACTTAGCTTGCTTAGACCAACAGGTTTTCTTTATTAACAATTCCATCTGTAAACACAGTTTCTGTGCCTCGAATTGCCCTGCTACTGTGCATATCAGCCCTCGTTGCACCTTTATTGTCTATCATTTTTATGCTATATACTTAATGTGAATAAAGTGAACCAACAAACTGCCAAACATTACTGTGTAAACATGAGTGCATAAATATGAAACAGCAGATGAACTTGATGAAAAAGAGAATCTTCATATAAGGATATTTTATATAATATTTATTATATATTCTATCATACGAACAATTTACAACATGTAAATAAACAAAAGATGTTGGTTTTTGAAGATACTGCTAATGGTTTTAAATATTTGAAAATGTTTTTTTAAATATTATTATGCACACTAACTTAAATTATTTTAATTTTCACCGAACAACATTATCAACAGATTTGTAAAGTTCTTGAAATTATCGTAACAGTTCAAATAAGTTAGTATTTAATGCTAGAAAATGCAAGATAAACACATATTTTATATTTTCTCCACATTATTATTCGAGCTTACTTTAAAGATGTGGTTGCATCAAATTCGAGTTGATTTTAAACGAAAGTATTTATTTTGAGTATCAGTTGATATGTGGTTTTTTAAGTTAGGCAATCTCATTGTCAAGATATTTGAAGACTTAAATCGAAAAACTTATCGCTGTGAAAACGCTCAGGCTAAAAAACATGCCCAGACTTGCCCAAAATGATGTCTCCATCATTCGTATTCAAATCGGCTAACGTAATAAAAGTCTAGTCCTACACGGTTCTATTGTCATATATTTTATTTTGTATTTGTTCACGTTGGCTAGAATAAAATTTTAAGTCAAACTACAGATACATTATTACAAAATTTTCAAACAACTCAAATAAGAGAACTTGAAAACTTGCCATTTTAACTTCCTTTAAATGCTGTGTAAACATTTAAGTACCGACTACCGATTCTACCGGTCTACGGTATTTAGGTCGTCGAGTTAGCTTATTTCATTACGGCCTTTGTATCAGCTAAGTTCTCAGTTTCTACATGCAAGCCGAAAACTAGCTTCTAAATAAAATTGGCACGCCGCCATCTTTGGAAATAATATGTTCAAATATGTGGCAAAACCAACTACATCCCAAAACGTCATGTATAGTCAACGTTATCTAGTCATTATTAGTATCAATATGTAGAAAATTTTGCTGGTCCCACTTGATTGGTTAATTCAAGTACAATACAAATGGTTTCATGAGTTGAACGCAATAGTGAACTCAAAACAACATCAAGTTTGTTGCAATTAATTATTCCACCGATTCTAGCATAGAGTTAATAAAACCATTCTTGCACCTGGTTGGCGGTTTGTGGACTAAGCTGTTTTCATAATTTTCTGTGCAATGACTTTTTTATTACTAGGGCAACACTCGGGTACAGGTACAGCTTATGGTGTAAAATAGCAACTACAAGTACAAGCTTGGTAAGTACAGCTTATGGTGTAAGATGTTGAAAAAATACTTTACCAAAGGTGTTTCTTGCCTTGGATCGGATTAAAATTTACATAATTTTATTTTAATGGGAAAAATTGTTTCGGATCTTGAACAACTCGGTTTTTGAACTACCTCCTGTAACTGATTATGTTCGAGAACCGAGGTTCCACTATTTGTTATCAAAATATATAGGTCGCTAAAAGTTATAAAATTTTAATTTTACATTGGTTTCAAAACCTTTACAGTTATTTTATTTTTTTTAAAATCAGTTGTCCTGCACAAGACCTTTTCCTCATGATATGAAGTTTGAAAGTTATAGTTGTTTGAAAAAGTCTGAAAACCTTGACAGTTGTTTTATTTTGTCTCCTAATTTATTTCAACTATACAAAATGCTTCTCGCATGATATGTAATGTAGTTTGAAAGTTAGAATGGTAAATGTTGTTATGTGTCAAGTACAAATCAATGTTCTGTCCAAGACATTTTTTACTACCCGGGCAATGCCCGGTAGCACAGCTAGTTGTAACTATTTTTGTGTGTTAGCCTAAAATAACTTTTCTGTGCAAGGACTTTTTTATTATTCAAGCAACATCGGTCATTCACCTAGGCTTGAATGACACAAAAATGAAACAAAATGCTTTTTCGTGAACAAGAACAAAATATTTTGGACCAAATTGCTGCTATAGAGAAACCAACTTGTTGCAAGCCCAAAAGCTTTAAACACCTTTAGAGGACTCTAAAGCCTAATTTGGATACACAAAAGAAAGACGGCTTATCTGACAAGTACAGAGCTTACTCATTTAGTCCTAAATTAAAAAAGAGCTACATAAAATCTTAAAATAAAGTTTCATCCCATATCAAAGGAGCAAAAGCCGATTACTATTCTCATGAATTACTAAAAATTAATGACCCTTGAAATTTAATAAATAATCATTGTGGACGAAACCACAAAAAATGAAATGTGCTAAAGTTTTACCCATGTTTAAAACCGAGGAGAATAAGCTGTTATCTAACAACTACTAGCTGTGTTACCCGGAGTTGCCCGGGTAATAAAAAAGTCTTTGGACAGAAAATTGATTTGTATTTAACATTTAACAGCATTTGCCACTCTAACCTTCAAACTACATATCATGAAAAAAGTGCTTTGTGTAAGTGGAATAAATTAAGAGAGTAAATAAAAACAACTGTAAAAGTTTTTAAACCTTTTCAAACAGCTGTAACTTTCAAACTTCATATCAAGAGGATAAGGTTTTTAATCCCTTGTAAATTTAAAAGTTCATAACTTTTTGCAACGTATAGCTTTTAATAACATACAGTGGAACCTGTTCTAGCGGAACTGTTTTAGCATTGCTAACCAAGTTTTTCTAGATCCGAAATAATTTACCCCATTAAAATAAAATTATTTAGATTTTAATTCGTTTCAAGATCAGAAAAACTTGGCTAAATTTGGAATATAATTCAGTAAAGTATTTTTTCAACATTTCATACTATAGGCTGTACTGTGTACTGCATAATATAAATAAAAACGGGTATATATAGATCGTGTTTAGTTGTAATTAATGTTTTATATTTATGATGGAAAAACAAAGCAAAAGTAAATATTTCGTATGTTTGGCTTTTAAAACATCGGAATCATTAAAGATTTAAATACAATACTATAAACTAAAAATTCTTGTCAACTGTCAAAACTGTCAACTAACAATACTAGAAATTCCACTGTCATACAGCCCACGACCAAAAAGATGGCCAGAGATATTGGCAAAAAAATAAAGGGTACTGATATTTGAGAAATGCAATATTTGCAATCAAATGGAAAAGATGTTTATATTTTCCCCCTGCAATAGGAGAAATGCAATATTGGCCAATATTAGAAATAAAATGCACTGATATTCTTAGAATAATCAATTTTATTAATATAGTAATAATAGAAAAACAATACACAATTTTGTTTACATTTCAAAACGTAATAGGTAGCAATATCGATAAGTTGTGGTATTCATATAAGTTTTTAGAAAAATTATTTAAAAAGTGTTTGGTCATGACAAACAACAACAATGAAAGGAAAATATTACACGTTTATATCTCTCCCTTGCAATAGGAGAAATGCAATGTTTGCCAATATTACAAGTAAAATGCACTGATATTATTAAAATAACCAATATTGTTAATATAGTAATACAGCAATAATAGAAAACCTATGAGCGTTCACGCGTCTCGAAGATTTCTGCAAACTGCAGCAAAATAAAAGCTGTTGTAAAAGTGTTATAAAGCTGTAGGCCTAATTTACTGTAATGTATGTAATTCAACTACAATAAAGAAATATGTTTATTATAACTCTGAAATGCAAAATTAGAAGTAAAATGGGAAGCTACTGTGTACTATACACAGTTTGAAAGTTGGTTGCGTTAAATGTAGAATGGTTTTGATAAGCTATCTTTAACAGAAAGCGAATAAGAGTATTCACGCGTATAAAACTGTAGCAAAATAAAAAATGTTCTCGTCATGAAGGGGCGTTGTAGTTCGGCCCTAGCTTGTACATAAGTTGTAAAGAATTTCCGCTAACGTTTCAAATAATGAAACCTTTGGTGATTGGACAAAAAACACAGGCTGATAAACTGTGTACCACAATTTCGTACCTGTAAATCGGTTTACGCCTCAAACGGTCTACGTTTATTACAGAAACCTTTGAATAAATTTGATTACAAGTAAAAAATTCCATAGACTGATGAAATGAGCACGGTTTTCTCGTGAAATGCGCACTGCTAAATAGTTCTACAATCGGTCGCACGGCTTTATTGGCGTTTCAATTTTCGGTCTTAACTTTTATTAAACCGAGCTTTTCAATCTTTTTGTGGCAATTTTCATTCAAATTAATCTGTCTATTTGTGTATAATCCGATCAGATGGGTAAGTTTTAAGATATTATCGTAGGTTTACAAAGACTTGGTAACATATTTAAATAGGTTTAAATTTGTTTTGTATCGTTATTATACTTTAACGACTTTAAATTCCGATGCTTAAATTTTTTGATGAAAATTCTTGATGAGGGTTTGTCTCATCGTTGATAAATACTTTTCGTAAGTTGTGTGCGCATGCATTTATCATAAAAACTCCCACACTTCCGCTCCGCTCGGGTGGTCATGGGATTATAAAAATAGGTAATGAAACAACAAAAAATGCAACAGAAAATTACATCAAAAATCGAAGCAAAAAGAAAATATAAACAGCAAAGGCCTGTTTACTTTACATCTTTAAATGAGACTCATCTTCCAAAACACTTAAAGGTAACTCGACTGGAACATTTATTTCTCTAGCAAAGTTATTTGGTAGAGGAGGCGTCGTTCCAGATGGTTTTCCCTTTCCAACAAGATTTTATGACGCGTAAAATGCTAATCTATTTCCAAGCGTTTTCGAAGCTTTGCTAAGTGCATTGCGCATGCTCCAGTTTAGTCGAGAGCCGAATTTATGTTCAAGCTCAAAAGCAAACAAATTTCAAAATCTTTGGTGGAAAACTTAAAGCTAAAATGATTAGCGTGCATGCTGTATATTTTATATGAAAACATATCCGATCACTATGGGGTTCTAGCTCAGTGGCAGAGCATCCGGATAAAACACTCGTCGATGCAAAAATTGTTGTGAGTCCAAATCCATCAGAATGCAGGATATCAAGATTTTAAGATATATAGCCGGAAAACTAACAGATATATGATACACGACATACAGACATACTTTGAGAAATATATATATAGATAGATCTGTTTCTATTTTTTCTATCTATCGATTTTCATTCGATGTTCGGTTGGTTAGTTCTGGTGGTTGTATGATCATTTTTTTGCAAAACGCTATTGCAAAAACCATGTCCACCACTACAGCAACAACAAAATTGTAATTGTTATTGATGTAATTGAGTCAATAATAATACTGTTTTGTGAACACTGATCACTTATTATTATGGGTTAATAAATACCAGTCAATGTCAAAGTGATAATCAAATAAAGGTGGTGTTCAATAAAAGGATTGAGCTGTATGTTTTAATTCTTGTCTTATAGTGGTCTTCCTGTAGTTTAAAACAATTAAATTTTTCTTTCATTCCTTTACACCTAATTTATCCGAAGTTGAAGCATAACATAAAGTGTATAAACTTAAATATAGCAGTTATTTTCATACTTAGTGGAGCGGCTAGCTACCTTAGATAATTTGATAGAACATGGTTAATTAGATATTATGCAATTCTAAGCTCTAAATCAAACTCCTGTTTTGGCTGTGGGTTTGCATGAATGATCGGTTGTAACAGATTTTTGTCAATTAAATATACTTACATTATCTTATTTTAGTTTTATACAACTTCAAAAGCTAAAGGTTCTGAGGATCACTGGCTATTCTAAGCTATCAATATCTGATTGCCTTCAAACTGTTCCTGAGGTGGTGACCAAATTGACTTCATTAGAAGAATTTGATTTGTCCAACAACCAGATCAATGAACTCCCTGACAGGTGACAACTAACAGTTACTCTCTGGTGCATTGGTAGCTGTTTCCTTGTATCAATGTGACGATTTCTATTTAAGTTCAAAAACTTAACATACATTTATGTAAAATACATTACACTTCTCACAATTCAGATACAGAACAATTCTTAACTGGTTTGTTATGAAGACTTTTGACATGTTTTAATACTGATTCTTATTGGTGGTAAGAAGAATAAGCCATTCACTTCAAACTTTTCAATTTTATGGCTTATTGCTCTGACAAGATCAAACATCATTTGGTTGTTTTTGTGTAATTTAAATACAGTTAATCATATTTTTATAAATTTTTAAATTTTTCTATGTAACTTTTTAAATAAGATTTTGCAAATTTTTTTAAACTGGATTTTAACCAGATAAGTTTAGGGCTTAACTCAGTAAAATATTTTATTTCTTAGGAAAAGTCCAAATGATTTCATGTGTTGTATCTGAAGGTAACACTGCTATTTGATATCAAACTCTAATTGGTGGGTGCAATGTAAGAATAAAATATCATATCCTTGTTTGTATGAAAAGTAAAATCAACTGAAGCTGCATTTAATTTTGCAATTAAATTTATAGCCTCAAATATAATTAATAACATTTCCTTACACACTTCAACTTGTCACTATACTGTTTAGAGTGATGTGATAGTTTGTAGAAGTTTGCTATCAAGTTGTGTGATTTTCAATTTCAGGTATAATTGAACTGATATAATGTAATTATGTTTTCTATTATTGGAGACTTGGACTTTTTGCGCTCTGCTGGGTATCTGAATTGATATGTGTTTCAAATTTAACCTGACTTAACAAAACGATTTTACTTTGTGTTGGTTTTCAGCCTTTTATAGAATTGAATTACATAAACTTATTAGTAGATGTATTCATGAGTACTAAAATTATTACCTTTAGTTTAGAATATATGCATAGGATACTCAAAGTTAAAAATAAAATTACCTCCATTCTCCTATTTTCCTCTGCAGCATAATGCTGCTGACGCCTGTCAGCTCTAACAATAACCTTTCTGCCCGAATCTTTGATCATCTGACGCTCAAAAAAATCTGAGTCACTTTCGCTAAACTGAGCATTGTTACAATTATGTTGTTCATCAATAAAACGTGTCGATGCAGTAATTCAGTACATTAACGGCGTCAATTAATTGATGTTTAATGTAAAATAATTATGTCGATGCATGTAGCTACTAAAATCTACTAGTAGTCGATGCGCATCATCTAGATGCATTCTCATCTAGATCAGACACTGCACTTTACACGCTGTTTGTAATTGTTGACCGTAGCAAAACCAGGCAATGGATTAGTACAGGTTTTACCGTGTTGGTCTACCGATGTGAATGTCACAAAGTGTAGTATCGTCAAAAGTTATTTTGATCTTAACCTTATCCTGGGATACAAAAAGACAATGAACTGGTAGACGCGGTTATTTTTATAATAAAAATCTTGTTTTGCTTTCTCGTAGATGCATACAATATATGTTATTAGTTTTATTTTCCAGAAAAGACTCTGATGTTTAGAAGGAAATGGCAAATCTTTGTAAATGTACGTTGAAGGTGTGCGCTCCCAATCAACTTATTGTAAAAGTACCTCAATCATGGTCTATAAAACCAGCGAAGTTAATGAGAAAATCTTTTGATGCAAACCGATAATACTGCAGTTGTGGAACAGTTTACCAATTAAAAACTAAAGTCTAGTTTATTGTTTATTTTTACGGCTAAAACAGAAAGTTTTGCCGTACATGTATTTTATTGTTCTTATAACATAACATCCTTACTTTCCTGGAATAAATGATTTATCTCGTAGGAGCGCCTACTGTATACCTAAACGTTCAATATTTTGTAAAAATATTTTCCCTAAAGTTTTGAGTTTATATTGGTTTCAAACAGAGGTTAGGCGCGCCTGTAGCACCTATGGAAAGCATAATAACTCAAAGGCATTTCTATTTCAAGTCTTAATTATCTCTATTGACCCGTTCACACTTAGTGGTCATTTCACCTGAATAATCTTACCACATAACTGTCAGAAGCAACACTGTCATTTTCAGATGCTGAGTATTTATAATCCATAGGTTGGAGTAAATATATTTCTACAGCTGGCATATAAATTATCATGATCGTTAAATCAAACCTCAGTAGTATGTTAAGTGGCTGATCTGGACCAGAATTTTCGCCCTGGCTTTTTTTGTCTAAAGATGTCTAAAAAATCCTAGAATTTTAGAAAGTTTTCAAAATCCTTGGGATTTTGAAAAAAATAAAATGGAGAGAGTTAGAAACAGGCACGGCTGTCACCTAGGTGACACGCGACTGCAGGACCTTTCGGTGCTGGTCACGCTTGCTTTTTGCACCTATTTATTATACAAAATTCTTCAAACCTCTGATTGTCTATTTATTAGACGCTTGACTGAACATTAGGTCATTTGATGTAGGCTTAAATCAATAATCATATAATAAATGGCGAGAAGTTTAAAGTTAGATGCAAAACTCCTACAAATCGAAAACCACAACAATATGAACAAAGATTAGCTGGAGGAAGCTGGGGAAAATGCATGGGAAAGGATTGAAGATGAAGAATTGGACATTGAAGGTTATGATAATTTAGATGATGATGATGAAAAATGGTTGATAAAAAAAGAAAGTATGATTGAATGGGTACATAATGCGTTATGGTTAAATAAATATGCAGATTTAGAATTTTGAGATTACCTTCGAACAAAACTGAGGCAATCGTATTTTGAAAAGCATAATGCGACTGAATGTCCGTTGTGCAAGCAACAAATTGATGCTTAAAGAATTTTGTATAATAAATGGCGAGAAGTTTAAAGTTAGATGCAAAACTCCTAAAATCTAGAATTTTACAAAGTTTTCAAAATCCCAAAGATTTTGAAAAAAAAGTGTAAAACTGGTGTTGTGGAGAGCTGGCATTGGGTGCCCCATCCGAAGACGAAGCTATGCGCTAGGCGAACTGTAGTGGTAATCCAGCTCTCCACGCTGCCCTCCCCTTGGAGGGGTTCTACACAACGACTCTCGAAAGGGGGAGCTGCCCTACCTTCTTACAAGAACCACCACCCATGACGATCCTCTCACTGCTCCTTGCTCCTATGGCTCCCCAACCGAAATATCATCATGCAGTCCCAGTGCCACAACCTACACCGTGCTTCCGAGGAAGGGGACGGTTCGGGGATACTAAAGTGGAAGGCTGGCCAGACCTCCCACCACTGCAGTAGATCACCCACTAGTGTTAGGTTGTACATTGTATACATGAATACCAAGTGAACAATAATTGGACAGGTGTGGATATTGTATAACACCTATAAGACATATCATGAGCGGATTGTATTTCATCAATTGACTGTAGTATTATTAGCAATGGTTATTCAATCAGTTTTTACATCCATACAAACAAGCGTTTGTTTTTTTTGCGCTACATTTGAATTATTTATACAAAGTACGTCACAACGTAGTGGGTATGTTACTAACTTTAATATTGAATAAACAAATGCCTACTCTAAGCAAAAAACCCATTATTCTTTTTAATCCGACAGCCCAGGTGAGTGCTCACTGTAGTTGTAAAAATGTGTTTATTAGTTGTTAGATGCGCAAAGTGAATATCCTTCCTGTGCATAGCACTTGCAAGTATATAGCGCTTGAATGATTTTGTGATATGACAGGCGTATGCAGTGCTCAGTTTGATGTAGGGTTAAAGAAAACTGTATAATAAATAACAATGCCAATTACAATCAGAGGAAAAACATACGGAGCTTCACAAGCTGTGGTGCGCAAGATTAGTGAAATACCAAAGGAGATACCGCATATGTGTTTAAGCAAAGAATCAAAACCAACAAGGTTTGGCACATATATAGTCAGTGTAATTAATATGGATACTGAGGAAGAATACAAAGTTTATATGCCAGAATATGCAGCTGATAGTGCTCCACACGATAGGGAGTTTGTCTACTGCGGGCTTGTAAAGAAAACCGATGGTAGTGGGCACTCATTTCACTGCATAGAATGGCTAGAGTAAATTTGAATTTAAAACATTTTACTAAGAAAAATAGTGCGAATGACAATCATTTTTAAAGTCTGTTGACTTTAAAAATTATCTTTAAAGCTTTTCTATAAAATCCGTCAACCGACTTTGAAATCCGTCGGCATAAAATAAAATCCGTCAACCAATTTTAAAATCCGTCGACATAAATAAATAAAATCCGTCAACCAATTTTAAAATCCATCGACATAAAATAAAATCCGTCGACATAAAATAAAAACCGTCAACCGATTTTGCAAAATCCGTCGACATAAAATAAAATCCGTCGACATAAAATAAATGGACAAGCTAAAGAAACTATATTATTCGCCGTCTGGCTATCAGCGTGGTAAGACAGCTGCTAGGAAGCTGCATGAAAAAATCCCCGAGTTGAAACGAAGTCAGATTCAAAACTGGCTTGACCGTCAACCCATCTACCAGATTTACAAAGCAAAGCCAAAGCGTATAAAATTTCCCCACTACAGCCAAGACAAACCAAACTATACTCACCAAATTGATCTGCTGAGCTTTCCCACTGACAAGGGGTACAAGTACGCGCTGACAGTGGTGGACATCGCTTCTAGGTACAAAGAGGCGGAGCCACTCAAAAAAAAACAGCGGCTGATACGGTTGAGGCTATTGAATGTATATATAATAGGTCACCGCTGGAATATCCAAAAGAAATAATGTCTGACAAGGGGCGTGAGTTTATGGGAACTTTCACAGAGCTGATGAACGAGAAAGGCATAAAAATATCTAGAAGCCTTATTAAGAAAAAGGTAGCGTTTGTAGAGCGTTTTAATAGAACGTTGTCAGAAAGATTGTTTGCTCACCAGTACGCTGAGGAAATTAAAACTGACAAGACCAACCGAGAGTGGGTAAAGAGGTTGCCGGGTGTAGTGGCTGCGATAAATGATGAAGAAACTAGTATGATAAATATGAAACCGATGGATGCTATAAAACTTGACAGTGTAACACAACCCGAGTATGACGAGGTCACTGAAGACTTGCCAATAGACTCATTGGTGCGGTATTTGTACAAACCCGGAGAAGAGCACAATGACACGCGGTACAGAGCCACTGATGCCATTTGGTCAGTAGACGTAAACACCATAGATGAGATTCCTTCAGCTGAGAATCAACCATCCATGTACACGCTCCAAGGCATTGATGACCGAACGTTTACCGCGGAGCAGCTGCAAGTTGTACCACCCAATACGGAGGGATTAGATATACAATAAATGACGGAAAAAATATATCCCAAACTGCCGACAGCGCCTCCGGACGGAGGTTTTGAGCGGTACAACAGAGTGCGTGACATTCGCAATGAGCTGCAGGTTCTGAGAGACAATCGGAATGGTTATTACAAGAAATACAGCAAGGCGGTAAGTGGTCTACAGAATGCTCAAATAACTCTATCATCACTGGCCGCCGTGGAATCGACAGCTGGTATCGCTACATCCCTTACTATAGTAGGGCTGCCCATTGGTGTGGTACTAACGGGTCTAGGTGTTGCGTCAGGTCTGATGGCTGCGATACTGACACCCATAGCAAAGCACTGCACCAAGAAAAAGATCAAGCACGCCAAGAAGCGCGCCATTCTGTGCACTGGCATATCTGTGCTAAACAAAAAGATCTCGCGCGTGCTGGATGATAACTTTATTAATGACGCGGAGTTTGAGGACATTGTGAATGAATACAATGCCGTACGTCGCGAGCTCGAGTCTTTTGACGTTGACAAAATAAGAGCGGAGGCTAAAGAACAGCTAACTCAGCAGCTGCTTCAGCGTATGCCTGGCGTAACAAAAGAAGCTGAACAGTAAACCTCGCAAAATTTTATACTCGAAAGTATAAAATTTTATTTAAATATATTTGCGGGCAGCCCGGGATCTTGTAGTTTCTTTAGAACAAAGCTAGCCATTGCAATTTCTGCGGACAGCATCGCGAGACTTTTGACTTTCATTTCGACGGGTCTATCCTTGAAACCCAGTTCCTTAACTGCTTTTCTAGTGACTACTAACCCTGTAGCTAACAAAGCGCCTTGGTACAGCGCGTTACCAATATCCTTGAGAGTGTTGTTCATCTGCGCCATTTATTATACTAGAATATTCTCGCTTTTACAGTGGGCGTTGGTGTAGGCTTTGGTGTGGGGGTTGGTGTAGGCGTTAGTGCTAGTGGCTTTGTGTACCATTGCCAACCTATCAACAGTAGAGCTATACCGAGACCGACGGTTGTCCATGCGTGCTCAGTTTCTTTGGGATGTTCAGTTTCTTCGGGATGTTCAGTTTCCTGGGTTATCGCGGAGAGCTCATGTCACTCAGAGGTTCTAGAGGAGTCTGCATCGGCGTCATCCTCTTGAGGTTCTTAACCGTTGTCATTTATTTCTAGAGAATTTCCTACCCACTTGTAGTCGATGTGGTTGGCAGTAGTGAGCAGTACTGAGAAAGGGGCCAAATACATTCCGTAGTCGTAGTAGAATGGCGGGAAATATTCTTTGAGGAATGCCTCGACAAAGACGTCTTTGTTTAGTTCAGCTTCCAGTTCCACCTCATCTACAGACACGACTCTAGACACAGATTTTGTCTAGAGTTTGGCGAACACCTTGGATACATTACCGGCAACGTTGTCAATGATGCTCTGCTCATGTTTGAGATATAACTTTTTAACTTCATTCTCTGACATTTTGGCAAGGTCTTCTTCCGTCTTGACGCGTGCCTTTACCAGCCTTTTTCGATAGTTGGCATCATGTACTGATGTCTCTTCAGCCTGCTCCGGTAGTGAAATTGTCGGTTCCATTTTATTATACAACCGTTTCCATGTCAGGTAGCACTTGATGATTACAAAGCTCCCCAGAGAAAAGAAGAGTGAACCCGTCGCGTAGAATATTTGTTCAATCATTTGCTGAGGATCAAATACTGTCCAAGGTCAGTGTTGACAAACAGCATAAAAGTATTTACTAGTCCAGCCTTTATTTCAGCGTGGGGCTCTGACGGGATAATGTCATTCTCGCCGGTAAGAGTCTCAAAAGACTTTTTACAAGTGTTTTTGGTTACCAAAACCCAATGAATATTTTCTCTAAAATCTTTGGGAGCCGAAACATAGCGCTGCGTTATGAACCAAGTGGTTAGGTTGGCATGGCGCCCGCTAAAAGTGATCTTGCTGAGTGATGTGCGGTGTTTGTTGAGGTCCTTTTCCGCGCTGCAGTCGTCAATGATGATGAGCGACTTTTTACCCGAAAGTTGGCCGCCTTTGGAGTGTCGCTTGATCAGGCTTTCTAGGTTGTCAACCAAGTTACCATTGCACAAAACTGTGCACCTATTCAGCCAAGGACGATTGTAAGTCTTGTTGTCATGGAATGTGGGACAGATGATAAAAATGTGATCAAAAACATGAAGGTAATACCTTTCAATTACATTTAGCGCGTGATAAGTCTTACCCGAGTTTGTTCGTCCGCAAATGATTGCGTTGTGCGGATGCTTTGGAAGTAAATTGTCCATTTATTGTTCGATATTACTCAGTTGGTTATTTACAAAAGATACGCGTTTGTCAGTCACTAGAAATACAAACGCTTTGCCATCGTCTTGCGTTACATCTTTTGATAGCTTAAGCTTGACATAGTCTTTGATCTGTCGACCCGTCCCACTCAATCTTTCATCATTCAAAGTCCTCATATCTATAATTAAACAAAACTTGTCCGTGTAAAATTTTTCTTGGTTGATGAACGCTTTTCCTCCATCACCAAAATACTTGACCGCGTCCTGATTTGAGTAGGCCGCTAAGTAATTTGATGTAAATTGCTGGTTTGTCGCGCCGTCTATATCTATTTTGACATCTTTTAGCATCGGATTAATATAAGTAGTGTCAACAGAGTTATCCGCCTTGAAAAACACCAAGATCGCTCGAAGACTTTCATAGCTCGCGTTTATGTTTATTTCAAACTCGAACTCTTCTTTTTGTATATCCTTGGTCGTGTGAGATTTGTAATCGTTGATAATGTGACTATGATTAGAATATTTTTGTTTAATACCGTCAGCCAAACTGGGTTCTAAAATGTAGTCATATTCTAAGCAGAGGTTGGTCAGCGTATACTTACCCGCGGCGAATTTGATATGAAACTCTACATTGTTTTGGATCGCCTGCGGAGTAAAGGCGGCGTAAGTCAAAAATGATCCTAGGTGAAAAGAATATCTCTCACCGTGAATCTTTGCGAGAATGTCTTCAGCCGCGCCGTTTATTGAATGTCGTTTCTTTTTAGTCGCTGTAGACTGAATACCTCTATGCGTAAGATCGTAAGTATACTTTTGCTTCGAATGCCAAAACTCTCTATATATCGCTAGATGAGCGTAATTGGATATGTCGGATATAGTTTGACCATTTATGGTCATCTTAAACTTTTCTACGATCGCCGATGTAAGGTGATCGGGAATGTCCACTTCAGTTCCATCGCTGGCTAGTTTGAAATTGTAGGTTAGATTAAGCGAGTTGGGATAAAGAACTGTATTGGGTGTTAGCTGGGGCATTTTAATTACTAGCTCATCGCTAGGTCTCGCTGTAGATGGATTGTGCACGACTCGCGCGCGCATCTTGTGCTCTTTTAGACCCTGCCTGTCTCTCGCGGACAGGTTATGGTTTAATTCTCCTGTATACATTTATTATAATAAATATAAATTATAAATTATAATAAATATAAATTATAATAAATTATAATAAATATGGAATTGGAAGGTAAAGACTTTAACCCCGATGTTGATGAAATCCCGGGAGAAACATCATTTATTGAGCCCGCATCATCATTTACCGAGCCGCGCATTCATGAACAAAATGATGCGATATCCAAGGCGAAAAATTGGCTCGCTCAAGCTGACTTGCCCAGCATTGATGAAATAATTTTAAAAAAGGGGAAAGGTAGGGTTGTAAATAAACGATTGTTTTCGGCTATTGATGAAGTCATAAAACCCCGAGATGTTGATGGAATAAATGCGGCTATAAATATTTATGACGAATACTCGCGGCGCGGAGGTACTTATGATGACTTTGTTAGTAAAAGGTTTCTTACGCGAGAAGAAATTGATAGCTATCTCGCCTCTTCTATGGATAGTGTACCTAATCCTCCCGTTAACACGCCGGGTGTAGACACGCACACGCAAAATACAATCGGTGCAAAACTATACAAGCTGGATATATACTCTGGTATAGATCATTCCAAGTTTGTTCCGATGAATGACGGTGGCCTCGCGGTAAAAACGAGCAAAGTCTCGCAAATGCTGACTTATGTGCGTAACCCTAAGCTTTTTGTCAAGAATCCAAAGATCCCAACCGCGGAATATCAAGGACTTTTTGGCTTGAACAAAGACGAATACACGAAAAGAGTAGAAAAAGCCAATGCTAGAACCATCGCTCCGGTGGATGAAGAAGTGGATGCGGATCAAGGCAATTTGACTGACTTCAAGTCATGGCTATCTAAACAGGGAGATACGGTGAAAGACCGAGCAAAAAATTTCATAGATCGGCTCAAAAGTAACAGAAAAACATCAGAGTTTAATTATCGCGAAGAATTTGAAATGAGTGATATAGCGGGAAGGTTACCGGAATGAGAGTTAGTAGCTATTGATCAGAGATTTCAAACTATAGAAGGACAAATATCAGTGGCTGTGTCAAAAGCTGCGAACCTGACAGAGCAGATACAACAACTCGATGCTAAAGAGGACAAATCTCCTAATGAACTCGCAAAGTTGCAACAACTAAAAAAAGAGTTGAATGCGCAAAACGGTTTAATCAGTGATCTAAAAGGAGACCTTTCGGATAATACAGCAAAGATGCGAAAGCAGTGCAACCTAATTTTAGGCATTGGTGGTGGGTTAGCCGCTGGAGGAATTTTAACAGCCATATTCAAAGCGGTAGCGAATGCGTTGGGATCTGATGCGGTAAAAGATCTTATTCCTAAATCTACCGATCCGAAGGATATTATCGAAAGCGGCATTGGCAAAATTATCAAGAAAAATCTGGAAGACTTGGCCGCGTACTTTCATGACAGATATCTAAACACTTCCGGCGCAGTACAAGCATTTTGGCACATGATGGAAAATGCTGTAGATTATCTCGAATGCAACTTGTGGATAATCATCGCCGCGGCATTAACTTTGTTAGCGTATGAAATAAATAAGCACAGATAAATCTTTTATGACGCCATAAAAGATTGTTACAAAGATTGTTACAAAGATTGTTACAAAGATTGTTACAAAGATTGTTACAAAGATTGTTACAAAGATTGTTACAAAGATTGTTACAAAGATTGTTACAAAGATTGTTACAAAGATTGTTACAAAGATTGTTACAAAGATTGTTACAAAGATTGTTACAAAGATTGTTACAAAGATTGTTACAAAGATTGTTACAAAGATTGTTACAAAGATTGTTACAAAGATTGTTACAAAGATTGTTACAAAGATTGTTACAAAGATTGTTACAAAGATTGTTACAAAAATTGTTACAAAGATTGTTACAAAGATTGTTACAAAGATTGTTACAAAGATTGTTACAAAGATTGTTACAAAAATTGTTGTTTAGGTTTGCGAAGATTGTTACCTTATTGGATTAGCGCAAAACCTCCTACACCCGCAGCCGTGGCAGCGCCTACAAAAACTCGCTCATATTTTTTTTGTTCAGAGCTAGGGGTGTAATCTAAAGAAGGCGCTTTTAAATCAGGGTGAGGTAGTGTAGGCTTTTCACCGTAGAGCTTTTCATAAGTATCAAAGGCCGAATTTACCGCGTATATTTCATCAGTAGCCTCCTGCTTTTGAGCATTTTGCTCGTTTAGCCAATCTTGGTTTTTGGCTCGTTTGATGTTGTAATCCGCTTGTTCAGCGTTTAGCTTTTCTAACCCCACATTATGTCTCTTGGCCTCATCTTGAGCTCCATTTTGATCGATCTTTGAAAAAAGATAATTTCCTCCGGTAAACGCTAAAGAGTTTACGATGGCTCCTACTACCATAATCGCGATACTAGCCATTTATTTTATCTCATAAAATACTCGGAGCTCTTTTATATTAGGACTGGATATGAGACAGGACACAATTCCCTCTACCCGAAGATTGATCGCGTGAAGTTTATTAGTTAACAACCCGGAATACGTTCCTACAACCTCGGATTCGTCATTTAAAAATTGTATATCCAATTCCACTCTGGGTGTGTACGGCCGGTAGAGAATAATATCCTTAATAGTTCCACCTCGAGGAATAACTGACATAAACAAAGATTTACCATCATAAAGCCTCGCCCGATCTAGCTTGACTTGATGCACATTTACAGATTTTGATTTACTGCCATACATTTATTCTACAATAATTCGAGCTCCGCAATAAATTTTCCGGGATAAGCGTTACCTCGTTCATCCGAGATTGACACGTTTAAGCTGTTGAGCTCGCCAATGAGCATGGATTTGTAACTATTAGTAGGATGGTGTTGTATTATTTCTCCCACATCAGTTCTGCCTATGGGAATAATTGAAAGGAGATTTGATCGTTTACCGTTCCATAAATTTTTAGACGTGTCTATTCCATCGATGTATAAATACAAACACAATGGGGTCAGATATAAATATTCATTCTCTATCAGTTTGGCTAGTCCACCCGTAATCGTCGCATCAGTACTAACCTTTAAAGTGTTTTGATGAACTTTAAATGAGCCTGGTAATTTGGAAAGGAGCTGCTCGTACGTGTAACACCCTGGCTGAATAGTAGTCGTTCTACCGTTGTACGTGTAACTGGTCACCTCGGTCAAATTGTAAAAAGATAAATATAACGTAATTGTCTTAAGGCTAATACCAGTTGCCTACACGGATCGATCGAGCTCAATGCGACCGGTTTTGTATATTGTCAAAGAGGTCATTTATTAATAAATGACTGGACAACTATCTAGCGGTTATCCCATAGAGTTTAACAACTTAACTGTCGTCGTAGCGATAGACGAACATAACAAAATATCGTATAGCTTTGTCAAAAAGTTTGTCGATATCTCACCAGCACCGGTAGTGGTTAAAAGCTTTGATGATGTCAATCGATGGTATGATGACCCCATGTTATATTATTTTCAGCAATATAAGTTTGCCTTATACTGCGCGACTGCTTTGTGCGGTGTGAGTAAAGATCAGCTGACACGAGGTCTACCTCTTACAAAAGCTATTTTAAACTTTCACGTTATGTACCAAACTAAAAAGATGTTGGCGCAAATGGAGATTAGAAATCCCGGAGATCGAGATTTTGATCCGTACAACAATCCTTACAACAAAACCGAGTACTGCAAATTGCTCAATGAGTTTAGAGTAACCGCTAAAGATATTCCTGATATTGATCAACCAGCCATAGGTCTCGGATTTATCATACAAGATGGTGGTAGTAAAGTAGGTTCTTTAGAAAAACAGATGGCTGATCTAGGCAGGCATCACAAACCGTATCCAAAATATCCACCAAGCAGTAAAGATAAGACGGATATGGATGTGCATCGGAGTGGTGGCAATGGTTGGGGTACTTATTACCAGTTTCCGAAGTGGAATTCGAGTGCGGGTACTAAAATGGTTTCGGTAACTCAAGACCCATTTGACTACAAAAGGGTAGTGCCCGATCATAGTAAGTCATTCACATCCCCCGGAATAGTTAGACTTAATGATAGTATTAGAGCTTACGTCTACTGTTTACTGGGAGCTCAGGTGCAAGCTAGACAAGCGGGTTCCTCCCTCGAACCAAAACCCACACCGCTAAAGCCTTCACCAAAACCCAAACCCGCGCAACAGCCAAAACCTGCGCAACCTGCACCAAAACCTGTGCCACTACAACAGCCACCGAAACCCAAACCTGCACTACTAAAGCAGCCTCCAGCACCGACACTAAAATCAACTCCTTCTGTAAAGCCATCTATATTTCCTACAGAATTATTTTCACCAAAACCTGCCCCTTCTGTAAAGCCATCAACAGAATTGTCACCGTCCGAGGGCAACGTTCACGAAGGAAATAAATTGTTAATTGGCGGCACTATAGTCATCGCGGGTATAGCTTATTCCATGATGTAATTTTATACGACCGTATAAAATTATGACAATGCGGCTTGTAGAGCCGCCTTTTTCATCGTTTTGTACCCGGGTATACCTTGTGCCTTGGCCAGCTTTTTGAGTTCGGGTACCTTGACACGCATATTCTCATACCTAGGTATGGGTCTACCTCGAAGTGTATATCTCTCAGTAGACTCTTTATATTCATCATACACAGGGGGTCGGACGAGATCAAACAACTCCATCGCATTGATCCATATTTGACTCAACTCATCTAAACTTTCTTTTGCTTTCCTATTCAAGAAGTGCGGCATTGTTAATGTCATTTATTCTGTAATGTCCGTGTGCCAAGCTATTTATTGAATCTAGGTAATAGCTTTTGTCGTCAAAGGCCGACAGAGTCTTTTTGCTGAATGTCCAATTTTTTATCTCGTGTAGCTTGGACTGGAGTGTCGTCATGGTTGCATTCGGAGCCGGATCTCCACTATCCAGGCATTGTTTGTAGGTATCAAACTTTAGGTTTTTGATTATACACTTTTTCACTCCTTTGCATTTTGTCAGTCCCCAACCCTCACCCTCTACGCAGTATGACTTGGCTCGCAAAGCCACAAACTCCGACATCGCCTTACCACCACCTTCATCCTTGGGCAGACCTATCACTTTCTTGTTTTTCTCACTGTAGCACGGATGATCTTTAGGGTAGTTGCTCGTATCATACTTTTCGAGCGGCATTTCCTTATAAAAATCTTCTGTCTCGATTAATAACACTAAGCTGTCCGTGTCAGTATACATCATTCTAGCATCAGGGTATCGCTGTCGTATGTCATCGTAAAAGAATTCGTACATGAGCAGTTTGGACAGATCTAAAATGGCCTGACCGATGTAAATAGGTTTGTTTAGGGTCACTGTAGATTTGCTCATGAGAATGGCCGCCAACTTTTCATTAAACTCTTTCTTACACTTGAATCGCGACTTATTTATGAGCTTTTGCTTGCGATTCATTTTAGTAGTCAACTCTACATCTATCCGTTTGCGAACATTCTCCATTGATTTCCCGAAAGGTCCTGCATTGTTCATGAGCTTGAAAAAATCTTTCTGAAAATCAGTTTTGGCCTTTTTTCGACGCTCGGTATTTACTCGAATGTATGGCTCCATCCATGCACTTTCTTTAAACTTGAGAGCTCGGTGTACTTTAGTCAAACGCAGACCCTTTTTCAAATAATACTTTAAGATACTGTGATGTACGACGTACTTGCGCTTATCTCAAAGGTTTGGCACCAGCTTAGGAACTTTTGCATAGCACGGCTCTCCAAGCTTGTCAAGCTCTCCCACATTGCGCATATACTCTGACCACTGATCAGGTTTCATTGATTCGGGTGCCAGCGGATAATCATTGTGTTCGTTGTGGAGCTTGTTTGGATATTCTAGATCTACCTCCGCCATGTAACCTTCATCATCATTAATGTCTGGCAGCCCTTTCGATTTCACCCATTCAAAACCACCAGTCGGTAGCTTTTGCGACGTGGCCCACCCGTACAGGTTATTTTCATCCAAGTACATCAAGTAGGTAGCTGGTTTATTTTTATCATACCCCTCCACATAAGGATTGTTGGCCTTGGCGTATCGCAAGCCTCCGCATGTAGACACACCACCTCTTATACCACTCTCTACAAAATTGTACATGTCTACATCACTGATGAGCTCCAGTTCTTGTTTTGTTATTTTAAGCAATGCATCCCATGACAATGAGGGTGCTGAGATGTAGTGACACGGATCGAGACCATATACATCCATGGCTGTTGATCTATGGCTCTCAAAAACATCAGTCAAAAGCAAGACATCCGTCTTAAGATAGAGATCGTGATAATCACCCAAAGTCTCACACCCCAGCTCCTTCCACACTTTTTGAGCATGCCGATAGTCCTCATCACTTATACCGGCATAATTGTCAAGCGATGAACTAAAGTACTTTTTATCCGGGAGTCGTCGTTCTTTAAACCGCTCGTGAGAATCCATGTACTTGTACGGATATACACCCTTCCTGGAAAGTAGCCCGGCATGCTCTGGATACTCTCGTTTCAGGTGCGGTAGATCATCTAGACCTTCCACCAATTTAGCCAATGAGCTATTGAGGTGCTGGAGGCTGTCCATAAACTCAAACCTACCTATTCTCATAGACATGTATTTTTCATCGGTATTGGCTATAACATCAATATCCTCTGCCCCCTCAAACTTTGCACAATTGTGCAACTGCCATAAGAATGACTTTTCATTCGCACACATTTTATGAGCCACTCCCAACTTTTTGTCTGGAATTTTTCGCATCACTAAAGGATCATCTCCCCCCTCCAAACAGCATGCAAAGCAGCGTTTAGGGTCCTGTGGCTCATTTAGACTATCATGCTGAGAAAGTTTACACTTTTTATGTACAACCAATTCGTCAATATTGCGTTTATACACAGTAACCATATCAGCATTGACGTCAGCTTTTTCTTTACACATGTAGCATTTTATTCGTCTACCTTTCCAAGCTTTGACGATAAGGTGAGAGTCATAGCCACGAAAATTGTGAAATGTCACCTTAATCTTTTTAGTTTGTCTTAAATTAAGATTGCATTTGTTATGAGCCGGACCTCTATACAACCCCGATACATGATCGTGGTCCTTAACCATAGACTCACCCTGCGGTTTTTTACATATCCAGCACTCCGATGTACCCTCTTCAACATTGTGATAAATTTTTTGTTCCTGTTCAGGAGTGATGATCATCTCAGCAATTGGTATACTATCAACATATTCTTCCAACTCGTCTAACACCTTAAAGAACTGCTCCATACAATCCTCGCCTCTGTAAGTCTCAAACCTCAATGACTCACCCATGCTATTAACCAATTTTAACCCATACCCACACGCGCTATGTACTTTGTCTATAACTGACTCAAAATCTGCGTAGACCGTGTATGGTGCTTTCTCCATGTTCTTAAAGTTTTTAAACTTCATAACTGACCCTGGTTCGGGCATCTTAATGATGCAAGTTCCATCATGAAGCCTTAGGCACACCTCAACATGATCTTTAAAAGTTCTCTCACACGTTGAGTGGTGGAGACATCGTAGGCAGGTATAGTTGCTATGTCCTCCTGTGTGATCAGTTTGCTTCCTCATTAACGCTGACATACTCTTGATCCACATGTAATGATCTTTGTAGAGAAGCAGGTTAACCTCGGGGAGACCTTCCGCCTTCTCAGTATACAACCGGTTATCCGTGTGGACAATCTCCAACCCGCTCTTGCTCTCGCCGCCTTCTCCCTTAGATTCGATCCACTCAAACACATTAATCACAAGTTTGTTTTTGTTAGCAAACTTTTGAATCTGGTCTATGGTGACCGGGTACTTTAAAATTTTGGTATTCAAGCTGTTTTGATACAGGATGTACTTTGATAGCCTGTCAGCATGGTCATTCGGTGGATGTAAGCATGATAGCACCGCCCACAAAAAGCACATGATCTCATCTAGCGCTTCCGGATTTATATCTTTTACTTTTTTAATTAACGCTGATTTTTTGGTTTTGGTAGTAAAAGCAATGTCCAGAGATTTTGCAATCCATTTTATCTCTGCCATTGATTTGGCACCTCCATTGTTGACGTTTATGATGGCATTTTTGTTCGCTAAAGCTTTAGGGGTTGGTTTGTACGTTCCACCTCTTAGAGGTTTCCAACGATAAATTTCCAAATAAAATCTAGATACTCGCTCCAAAATCCACCCCAAACCGTTGTTCGTAAATTCATCAATTTTTCTGATTATATTCGCTAGCTGTCTGTTTAATTCTTCATTCAGATTGGTTGATGCTAGGATTGGTACGGCGCCTTCTCTAGGGGTACCCCAGAATCGAGTGATTATAGTACCACGCTCCGGATGGGAGAATGCAACTTCAGCACTTACGCGAAGTTTTTTAGTTCGGTTAAACGCATCCTTAATCCTACCTATAATGACGGGTTTGGCGTGATTCCATACAAAGTCTATGTTGGCTGATTGATAACTGGATACATCTATAGTAGATTTGTTGGTGACCTCGTCTACAAAAGTGGTTCTTATCTCCACCCGTGGCGCTCTGTCAACACCTCTCAATGCGTCCACCAAGTCCGCTTTTTTCAAACGCGGCCCAACTGTTATATCTCTGGCTCGAGCTAGAGATTTTAGATCTTTCATACTCAAGTCATCCACTGTAAGACGTTTCTTGCCATCGACAATATCCTTTAACTCGGCTTTTCTCAGCTTCACTGTATTCCCAAACCCCATACGCTTCGCCTCCTCCCTCATCTGACTAGAGGTAGAGTCTCTGTACAGGTTTCTCACATTGCGGAGGGCATCATCCGGGTCTGGCTTTTTGTAAGTACCGTCTACCACTATCGGTATACCCTTACTAGTTTTACCAATCACTTTGGATCGATCGCCCGCACGATACGCTAGCTCCGCTTTGCTCATTTTGCTGTATCCTTTAATACCGCTTTGCTTGGCATCCTGTCGAAGCCAGCTCGTATTCCCCTCTCCGTAGAGGTTTCTAATGTCAGACACCGCCTCAGGTGGTGCCCGCTTTCTAACTCTCTTTTCCATTTTGTTTATTTATTATTATAAAGCTTTAAACCTTAGTCAAATCGATTGATGTAGGTTTAAAGAATTTTGTTTAATAAATAGGTGCAAAAAGCAAGCGTGACCAGCACCGAAAGGTCCTGCAGTCGCGTGTCACCTAGGTGACAGCCGTGCCTGTTTCTAACTCTCTCC
Source organism: Watersipora subatra (assembly GCF_963576615.1). Classification (NCBI taxonomy): domain Eukaryota; kingdom Metazoa; phylum Bryozoa; class Gymnolaemata; order Cheilostomatida; family Watersiporidae; genus Watersipora; species Watersipora subatra. The sequence continues at coordinate 29,175,386 of NC_088710.1, read as the reverse complement.
ATTTTATTTTTTTCAAAATCCCAAGGATTTTGAAAACTTTCTAAAATTCTAAGATTTTTTAGACATCTTTAGACAAAAAAAATCAGGGCGAAAATTCTGGACCAGATCAGCCACTTAACATACTACTAACCTCCAATGTTTGCCTACTTGTCATTGTTAGTTTTCATAAATTTGCAACGTGAGTTTGTGAAAGAGTTTTTTATTTATTTGAGTCAATTGAGTTAGCAATGCAAGAATATGCGTATACGTAGAATAGCAAAGCTTATTGGCTGCTATTGAACTAATACAATAAATTCATGATTAAAACAAGAATATTTGTCAAAACCTTAGCACTTTTGTTCTTGTTCTGTTTATGTAAATCTATTAAGATTTTTTATGACGTGATAATAGTCAAAGAATTTCGGTAAAAATTTAAGCAGTGTGACAAACAATCAAAGTGTAAATATATAACTCACATGTTTTCTCTTTGACAACCTTTGGTTTTTTTATAAAGCAATGATGAGACTATCTAAATTATCAATTAGAACATATCATTTTTTTCGTTATACGGGTTGTTTTCATAACTTGTGATAAAGATCATGTTTTGTTCAGACTGTTAGAGGAACTAACAACAGTTATTTCCATTACAACTAATTAGAACAGCTTATTATACGCTTTAGTATAATTTTATTTGTAAATTAATCATTATGGTCATTGGATGCAGTTATTCTTCCATTATCTCAGATTAAGTAGGTAAACAATTGTGAGGAAATATTGTTGCATGAATAATCTATAGCTTTGTTATAATGAGAGCTATGTCCGGTCACCTGGCTATAAGCTTTAGGAAGAAGGTTTGCCCCGCCCAGAAATCAAATCTGAATATTTAGATTCCAGCTAAGCACGATACCATCTGCAACACTCAACTACCTTTCCATATATAGGACTATTTGTAAGAAATGTTATTACACATGACATTCTGTCAAGGTACAAGAGACTGCCGATGTAGTAATAATAAGAATTACAATTCTGCGACAACACTTTGGTTTCATGGTACAAATGTTAACTTAATTATGCATCCTTTATTGCTCAAACACAGTGAACAAGTAAAGAAAAGTGTTTAAAACCCTCTATGGTTATTACTTGTTGGTAGAAATTTGTAGCTCATTCATATGATCTTTTGAATAGAAAAATTGATTAAGAATTGATAGGTTTAAAAAATGTTTCTTACTGTATTGTGAGAAACCAAAGTTGATGAAGTGAACATTTCGTGAGAGATAAATCTGTTTATTATAATTCATTTGCAGCTTGGGCTCTCTGACATCGATGAGAAAGTTGGATCTCTCTTCTAACCCTATCAAAGTGCTCCCTGAGTCTATCACTGCATTGAGTTTACTAGAAGAGCTGAACCTGTCACATTGCAAGATAAGCCAACTTCCAGAGAGGTAAATATACACATAGTCTGTATGAACTCCTTCTATGAACAACTCTTACTACCTATTGATGAGCAGTCATATTAACTTGCTGGTTATTCATCATTGAATTTTATAAGCTGGTTACTTTACCTGAAAACTGTTAAAATAGAACAAAAGTGCACTGTGATAACACTTTGACAACAAAAACCAATCAATGTCAAAGTGATGATCAAACAGAGTTGGTGTTCAATGAAATGATTGAGCTGTATTTTTCAATTCTTGTCTTATAGTAGCCTTCCAATAGCTCAGAATGACTAAAAAATTTTTCATTCATTTACACTTAATTCATCCAAAGTTAAAGCATAACATAACGTGTACGAATTTAAATATAGCAGTAATTTTTATAGTTAGTGGAGCGGCTAGCTACCCTGATAATTTGATAGAACGTGGTTAACTAGACATTATGCAATTCTAAGCTCCAAATTAAACTCCTGTTTTTGGCTTTTGGTTGGCATGGATGATCAGTTGAATCAAATTTTTGTCAATTAAATTCACCTATATTATCTTATTTTAGTTTTATACAACTTCAAAAGCTAAAGGTTCTGAGGATCACTGGCTATTCCGAGCTATCAATATCTGATGGCCTTCAAACTGTTCCTGAGGTGGTGACCAAATTGACCTCATTAGAAGAACTTGATTTGTCCAACAACCAGATCAATGAACTCCCTGACAGGTGACAACTAACAGTTACTCTCCGGTGCCGTGGTAGCTGTTTCCTTGTATCAATGTGACGATTTCTATTTAAGTTCAAAAGCTTAACATACATTTATATAAAATACATTACACTTCTCACAATTCAGATACACAACAATTATCTACTAGTTTGTTATGAAGGCTTTTGATATGTTTTAATACTGCTTCTTATTGGTGGTAACAAGAATAAACCATTAACTTTAAACTCTTCAATTTTATGGCTTATTGCTCTGACAAGATCTAACATCATTTGGTTGATTTTGTGTAATTTAAATACAGTTAGTCATTTTTTTTTATAAATTTTTAAATTTCACTATGTAAATTTTTCAAACATGATTTTGCAAAAATTTTTAAACTGGTTTTTAACCACATAAGTTTAGGGCTTAACTCAGTAAAATAATTTATCTTTTAGGAAAAGTCCAAATGATTTCATGTGTTGTATCTGAAGGTAACCCTGCTATTTGATATCAAACTCTAGTTCGTAGTGTAAAGTAAGAATAAAATATCATATCCTTGTTTGTATGAAAAGTAAAATCAACTAAAGCTGCATTTAATTTGCCAATTAAATTTATAGCCTCAAATATATTTAATAACGTTTCCTTACACACTTCAACTTGTCACTATACTGTCCAGAGTGGTGTCATAGTTTGTAGAAGTTTGCTATCAAGTTGTGTGATTTTCAATTTCAGGAATAATTGAACTGATATAATGTAATTATGTTTTCTATTATTGGAGACTTGGACTTTTTGCGCTCTGCTTGGTATCTGAATTGATATGTGTTTCAAATTTAACCTGACCGTACAAAACGATTTTACTTTGCGTTGGTTTTCAGCCCTTTATAAAATTGAATTACATAAACTTATTAGTAGATGTATTCATGAGTACTGAAATTATTACCGTTACTTTATAATACATGTATATGTCTGGGATACTCAAAGTTAAAGATAAAATTACCTCCATTCTCCTATTTTCCTCCGCCGCATAACGCTGCTGACTCCTGTCACCTCTAACCATAACCTTTCTGCCCAAATCTTTGATCATTTGACGCTCTGAAAAATCTGAGTCACTTTCGCTGAACTGAGCATGGTTACAATTATGTAGTTTGTCAATAAAACGTGTCGATGCAGTAATTCAGTACGTTAACGGCGTCAATTAATTGATGTTTAATGTAAAATAATTATGGTGATATATGTAGCTACTAAAATCTACTAGTAGTCGATGCACATCATCTAGATGCATTCTCATCTAGATCAGACACTGCACTTTACACGCTGTTTGTAATTGTTGACCGTAGCAAAACCAGGCGATGGTTTAGTACAGGTTTTACCGTGTCGGTCTATCAATGTGAATGTCACAAAGTGTAGTATCGTCAAAAGTTATTTTGATCTTAACCTTATCCTGGGATACAAAGAGACAATGAACTGGTAGACGCGGTTATTTTTATAATAAAAATCTTGTTTTGCTTTCTCGTAGATGCATACGATATATGTTATTAGTTTCACTTTCCAGAATAGACTCTGCTGTTTAGAAGCAATTGGCAAATCTTTGTAAATGTACAATGAAAGTGTACACTCTCAATCAACCTATTTTAAATATACCTCGATCATGGTCTATAAAACCAGTCAAGTTAATGAGAAAAGTTTTTACTGCAAACCAATAATACTGCAGTTGTGGAACAGCTTACCAATTGAAAACTAAAGTCTAGTTCATTGTTTATTTTTACGGCCAAAACGGAAAGTTTTGCCGTACATGTATTTTACTGTTCTTATAACGTAAAATCTTTATAGCGTAAACTTTCCTAGAATAGATGATTTATCTCGTAGGACAATTCCTACTGTATACTTAAACGTTTAATATTTTATAAAAATATTTCCCTAAAGTTTTGAGTTTATATTGGTTTCAAATAGAGGTTAGGTGCGCCTGTAGCGCCTATGGAAAGCATATTAACTCAAAGGCATTTCTATTTCAAGTCTTAATTATCTCTATTGACCCTTTCACACTTAGTGGTCATTTCACCTGAATAATCTTACCACATAACTGTCAGACGCAACATTGTCATTTTCAGATGCTGAGTTTTTATAATCCATAGGTTGGAGTAAATATATTTCTACAGCTGGCATATAAATTATCATAATCCTTAAGTCAAACCTCCAATGTTTGCCTACTTGTCATTGTTAGTTTTTATAAATTTGCAACATGAGTTTGTGAAAGAGATTTCTTTTATTTAAATCGATTGAATCAGCAATGCAAAAAATATGTTTATATATTGAATAGCAAAACCTATTGGCTGCTATTAAACTAATACAATAATTTCATGATTAAACCAGGAATATTTGTCAAAACCTTAGAACTTTTGTTCTTGTTCTGTTTATGTCAATCTATATCAAGATTTTTTATGACGTGATAATAGTCAGAGAACTTCGGTAAAAATTTAAGCAGTATGACAAACAATCAAAGTGTAAATATATTACTCACGTGTTTTCTCTTTGACAACCTTTGGTTTTTTATAAAACAATGTTGATACTTTCTGAATTATCAATTACAACATATTTTTTTCGTTATACGGAATGTTTTCATAACTTGAGATAAAGATCATGTTTTGTTCAGACTATTAGAGGAACTAACAACAAGTATTTTTATTACAACTAATTAAAACAGCCTATTAAATGCTTTAGTATAATTTTATTTGTAAAGGTAATCAATATAGTCATTAGATGCAGATATTCTTTCATTATCTCAGATTAAGTAGGTAAACAATTGTGAGGAAATATTGTAGCATGAATAATCTCTAGCTTTGCTATAATGAGAGCTGTGTCCGGTTGCCTGGCAATAAGCTTTAGGCAGAAGGTTTGCCCCGCCCATAAATCAAATCTTAACATTTAGATTCCAGCTAAGCACCACACCATCTGCAACACTCAACTACCTTTCCATATATAGGAATATTTGTAGGAAATGTTATTACACATGACATTCTGTCAAGGTACAAGAGACTGCCGATGTAGTAATAATAAGAATTACAATTCTGCGACAACACTTTGGTTTCATGGTACAAATGTTAACTTAATTATGCATCCTTTATTGCTCAAACACAGTGAACAAGTAAAAAAAAGTGTTTAAAACCTTCTATGGTTATTACTTGTTGGTAGAAATTTGTAGCTCATTCATATGATCTTTTGAATAGAAAAATTAATTAAGAATTGATAGGTTTAAAAAATGTTTCTTACTGTATTGTGAGAAACCAAAGTTGAGGATGTGAACATTTCGTGAGAGATAAATCTGTTTATTATAATTCATTTGCAGCTTGGGCTCCCTGAAATCGATGAGAAAGTTGGATCTCTCTTCTAACCCTATCAAAGTGCTCCCTGAGTCTATCACTGCATTGAGTTTACTAGAAGAGCTGAACCTGTCACATTGCAAGATAAGCCAACTTCAGGATAGGTAAATATACACATAGTCTGTATGAACGCCTTCTATGAACAACTTTTACTACCTGTTGATGAGCAGTCATATTAACTTGCTGGTTATTCATCATTGAATTTTATAAGCTGGTTACTTTACCTGAAAACTGTTAAAATAGAATAAAAGTGCACTGTGATAACACTTTGACGACAAAAACCAATCAATGTCAAAATGATGATCAAACAGAGTTGGTGTTCAATGAAATGATTGAGCTGTATTTTTCAATTCTTGTCTTATAGTGGCCTTCCAATAGCTCAGAATGACTAAAAATTTTTTCATTCATTTACACTTAATTCATCCAAAGTTAAAGCATAACATAACGTGTACGAATTTAAATATAGCAGTAATTTTTATAGTTAGTGGAGCGGCTAGCTACCCTGATAATTTGATAGAACGTGGTTAATTAGACATTATGCAATTCTAAGCTCCAAATTAAACTCCTGTTTTTGGCTTTTGGTTGGCATGGATGATCAGTTGAATCAGATTTTTGTCAACTAAATTCACCTATATTATCTTATTTTAGTTTTATACAACTTCAAAAGCTAAAGGTTCTGAGGATCACTGGCTATTCTAAGCTATCAATATCTGATGGCCTTCAAACTGTTCCTGAGGTGGTGACCAAATTGACCTCATTAGAAGAACTTGATTTGTCCAACAACCAGATCAATGAACTCCCTGACAGGTGACAACTAACAGTTACTCTCCGGTGCCATGGTAGCTGTTTCCTTGTATCAATGTGACGATTTCGACTTAAGTTCAAAAGCTTAACATACATTTATATAAAATACATTACACTTCTCACAATTCAGATACACAACAATTCTTTACTAGTTTGTTATGAAGGCTTTTGATATGTTTTAATACTGATTCTTATTGGTGGTAACAAGAATAAACCATTAACTTTAAACTCTTCAATTTTATGGCTTATTGCTCTGACAAGATCTAACATCATTTGGTTGTTTTTGTGTAATTTAAATACAGTTAGTCATTTTTTTATAAATTTTTAAATTTCACTATGTAACTTTTTTAAATATGATTTTGCAAATATTTTTAAACTGGTTTTTAACCAGATAAGTTTAGGGCTTAACTCAGTAAAATAATTTATTTCTTAACATAAGTCCAATGTCCAATGAATGATTGTTTATACCTTAGCACATTAAAAATCTGGCACTGTAATAATTATGTTTTGAACTTGATAAAAGTTGACTCTATTGATTGAAATTTACAACAATAAAACGATCTATTGCTCTCAATACATAAAGTATAATCCTTGTAACTTTTATGTTGATTTTCTCTAGAAAACTTTCATCTGTATAAGTATAATAACGATACAAAACACATATAAACCTATTTAAATGTGTTATCAAGTCTTTGAAAAGTGTAGACAATATCCTAAACCTTACCCATCTGATTGGATTATACATAAACAGACAGGTTAATTCGGCCTAAAATTGTTATTAAAACTTGCCAAGCCTTATTTTTATCAAAATTAAAACCGGCGAACAAAGTGCCGAGCGACAGAGAATAGAACCATTAAGTCGTGCGCATTTCACAAAAAAGAACGTGAACATTTCACCAGTCTATAGCAACGTCAAATTGCCGAAAGTTTCTGTAATTAACGTAGAAGTACTGAAATATAATCGTTTCTTTTTTGCCCATTTCAAAGTAACTGACATTTTAGACACTTTTGAGTGCTTTGGTATTCAAACTGATGTCCAAAGCAGTGAAGGAAAAGGAATTGACAATGATATTTTTTCTAACGATTCTTATGACAGTATTACAATAATTAATTAAAAGAATAATTATTCGACATTATAAGATTTAATTATTAGAATAAATATTCAATTTTATAAGATTTATTTATAAGAATAAGCATTCGAATTTACTAGATCGAAGTATACAGTGATCCATGTTGGGCAATATGTTACTGTTATTATTTTTTCTGAATAGTTTTGTTGAATAGCTTTTCAAAAAATCTATATAAATATCACAACTTCTTGATATTGTTAGCTATGACGTTTTGAAATGTAAACAAAATTGTGCATTTGTTTTCTATTATTACTGTATTACTATATTAATACTATTGGTTATTCTAATAATACCAGTGCATTTTACTTCTAATATTGCATTTTTCATATTGCAGGGGAGAGATATAAACATATAAACATTTCTTTTAATTATGGCTCTTTGTTGTACATAATAAAACCCACACCCAGTACATTACAACCACCAATGCAGTTATCCTATTACACTGCAGTGCCATTTGACTGCTAATATTGCATTTCTCAACCGTCAGTATCCTTTTTTCCAGTATCACTTTGTTCTTGGGCTGTATGGCAGGGGAATTTGTAGTCTAAAGTATTAATATTGTTATTGCTGTATTATTCAGATTACTTACCTTGAGTAGTCTGAACTAATTTTAATCTGCACTAAGGTTTCATCAGAAATGCCGCTAGTGTTTAAAGATGGACTTCCCTAAACTGATCAGACTGTAACTGGCAGCCACAAAAAAGTGCTAATTTTTTTACAAAGATTTAGTTCTTATTAATTCATAATATTATACATGTTAATGCTCACCATAAGACTTAATGATAGCAGTGGGAAAACCTTCGTTTACTTTCCTACAACAGTGGTCCAACATTTTCTAAACTTCTGACGGTATTATTTAACCATTATCTAAACCTGTCATATAATATTGTGGAGGACTGGACAAATATACTATTTATGCCATCTTTAGATATCTGCGTTCAACTATTATAACCTTACATATGCATTCCTCATATATATTTGTTATGTAACACTTTATTTATATCTAAGCCTGCCGTAATTAAACTGTATATTGTTATGTAAGAGTTATTACACTCCTTTTATGGGCAACGCTAGAAGTGGGTGGAGAAAGGCCAGTATATAACGAGGAGGCTCAAGCCACCTCGTTGGGATAGTTGAGAACTTGATGCTGTTGTACATGTGTTCATGATTATATATATAGATATATATATATATATATATATATATATATATAATAAATAGACTAAACTTCACTCACACGGACTGATTCCATTTATGCCTGCCTGGGTAGCATAGACAGGACCATTCAACCAGAACTGGTCTGACTCCGGATAAGAACTGCCTGAGAGATACCTAAGGAAGGCTAGGGGTTGGGCTACGCTACGACTGGACCTGATCGGAGATGCAATAGCATAAGAGATCAGGCCCTACCGTGAGCTAGCCCGGGACCTGGACAAGCCAGCAATAGGGACTCAGAGAGCAGGCTGTATTAGGGTTCCGAGCGAGCCTGAGGTTGGGCAACAGCCACGGCCTGATCTGACCACCAAGTGTGTCAGGCAGGCCCGACAAGGGGAAGGCCCAGAATTCAGGCTGCACCTGCCTGTCACTACAGTAAAGCTGGTTCAGCTACTGGGGCCAGGCCTTTACAATATAGCTGTCTCTATTTACTGAAAATTTCTAAGAGCAACCAAACTCAATAATATTAGTAATGAAGCTGTTTTTCCACTTACGATGGTGCTACAAAGTTGATAGGATAGGAAAATTTTGAGTTTATAGTGGTTTCAAATAGAGGTTAGGCATGCCTGTAACACCTATGGAAAGCATACTGACCCAAAGGCATTTCAAGTCTTAATTATCTCTATTGACCCTTTCACACTTAGTAATCATTTCACCTGAATAATCTTACCACATAACTGTCAGATGCAACACTGTCATTTTCAGATGCTGAGTCTTTATAATCCATAAGTTGGAGTCAATATATTTCTACATTTGGCATATAAATTATCATGATCCTTAAGTCAAACCTCCAATGTTTGCCTACTTGGCATTGTTAGTTTTCATAAATTTGCAACGTGAGTTTATGAAAGAGTTTTTCATTTATTTGTGTCGATTGAGTTAGCAATGCAAAAATATGTGTATATTTGGAATAGCAAAGCTTATTGACTGCTATTAAACTAATAATATAATTTCATGATTAAAACAGGAATATTTGTCAAAACCTTAGCACTTTTGTTCTTTTTTTGTTTATGTAAATCTATCAAGATTTTTTATGATGTGATAACAGTCTGAGAATTTCGGTAAAAATTTAAGCACTGTGACAAACAATCAAATTACAATTATATTACTCACATTTAATCATTTTGTCAAACTTTGTTTTTTTATAAAGCAATGTTGAGATGTTTTGAATTATCAAATAGAGCATATTATTTTTTCTTGTTATAGGGAATATTTTCATAGCTTGAGATAAAGATCATGTTTTGTTCAGACTATTAAAGGAACTAACAGCAAGTATTTACATAACAACTAATTAAAACAACTTATTTTATGCTTTGGTATAATTTTGTTTGTAAAGTTCATCAATGTGATCATTGGATGCAGTTATTCTCTTAATACCTCAGAACAAATAGGTAAATTATTATGAAGAGTTCTTTTAGGGTATTTATTGTGCAAAATATTTTACCATGGGTAATCTTTAGCTTTAGTATAGTAAGAGCTACACTGTATGTCCATTGCCTCGCATAAAACCTTAGGAAGAAGGTTTGCTCGATTCTCACATGAATGAAATATGAATATTTAGATTCCAGTTAATATCGATACCATCTGCACCACATTACCTCCCCACATCTAAGAATGATTGTAGGAATACTTATTACACATAACAATCTCTAAAGGTACAACAAACTGCCAGAGTACTAGTTTTAATATAATTTTCAGACATCAATTTTGTTTCATGGTTCACATGATAATTTCATGCAGCATGCTTTAGTGCTCAATCACAGTTAACAAGTAAAGCAAAACATATAATACCTTTTATGGTTATAACTTTTGGGTAGACATTTGTAGCTCATTTATATGATTTTTAAATAGAAAAATAATGATAATGAATTAATAGGTTAAAGAAAGGTTCTCAGTGTAAAGCTGTGTATTACTGCTGTGTTTAAAGCAAATTTGTATTTTTCAGCCAGTTCAATAAAACTCAGAATAATTATGTAAACATTTCATGAGAGATAAATTTGTCAATTTCATGTTATTTGCAGCTTGGGCTCTCTGACATTGCTCAGAAAGTTAGATCTCTCTAGGAACCCTATCAAAGTGTGCTCTGAGTCTATCACTGCATTGAGTTCACTCGAAGAGCTGAAACTGTCAGATTGCAAGCTAAGCAAACTCCCAAAGAGGTAAATATACACATAATTGATATTAACTCCTTTTAAGAACAACTTTTACTATCTATTAATGATCAGCCATGTTAACTTGCGGTTTTTAAACTTTGAATATTATAAGTGGGTTACTTTAACCTAAAACTGTGTTAAATATAATCAAAGCGTAGTAATTATCCATTGGGTCAAAATCATATGTTGGCCAAAAAACTGTTCAAGTTAACAGAGTTGAGGTCGAGTTATCTAAAGCAATTCATCATTACGTGGGAACAGACCAAACAAAACCGTTCGAGTTAACCATGTGTTTGAGCTATCCGAGGGCGAGTTATCCATGTTTGACTGTACATAGATTGTATGAACTCCTATGAACTTTTACTACCTATTGATGAGCAGAAATCTGTTTTTAAATTTTAAAGTGATCTATAAATTTCTTAATCTAAAGTAATATATTATTATTTTTTTCATTCTAAGAACAACTTTTACCACCTATTAATGAGCAGAAATTTTAACTTGCTGATGATCAAACATTGAATATTATAAGAGCCCCATAAGTTAAGTTTACCCTCCAACTGCCCTAAAGTTGAATCAAGCTGTAGTAAATAAATATAACTTTCATGAAGTATTGTTATTTCTCTAGTACCAAACTCATTAATCTAAAGCATGTACTACTTAATTAGTCAGATTACTTAAACCTTAAGTAGTCGGATCCAACTTTCATCTGTACTAAGTTTTCACCAGAACTGATGTTGGTAACGAAAATTTGCTCTCCCTAAACAGATGAAAATGCAACTGGCAGTATTTCTGCAAGTAAAAATCACAAAATCTTATCTGAAGATTTAATTCATGCGAGTGAAAAAATCAAATATGTTAATTTTCACCCAAACACTTTTTAATAGCATTGTACTGACTTCTGTTTGCTTTCTCACTGCAGTAGATCAATGTTTTCTAAATTTTTACTTGCAATATTTAATCTTCCTCCTAACATACCATATAATAGAGCTCTATTTACAGATGATGTCTCAAAGCAACCAAACTCATTTATCTTGGAAACGACATCACTTTAGTTTCATGGTTCAAATGCTGTTTTAATTCAGCATCCGTTCTATGGTTATTACTTTTTAGTAGACATTTGTACCTGATTCATATGATGTTTTAAATAGAAAAATTGATGATAAAGAATTGATAGGTTAAAGAAAGGTTCCCATTGTATAGCGAGAAACTGAAGTTAAGGATGTGAACCTTTTACGAGAGATAAAATTTATTATTTTTATTAAAGTTTATTATATTTTATTTGCAGCTTTGGCTCTCTGAAATTGCTAAGAAAGTTGGATCTCTCTAGTAACCCTTTTAAAGTGCTCCCTGAGTCTATCACTGCATTGAGTTCACTAGAGGAGCTGGACCTGTCAGGGTGCCAACTCCCAGAGAGGTAAATATACACATAGTTTGTATGAACTCATTCCAAGAACCAACTTTACTACCTATTGATGAGCCGCCATGATAACTCGCTGGTAATTTAACAATGAATATTATAAGTGGGTTACATTATTCTAAATCTTTGATAAAATAAATTCTAGCTGTAGAAATTTTCCAAAACCTTTATAAAGTTTTATTATCTTTCTGTTTAGCACATTTCTTAGTCTGAAGTATTGTGAAGGACTGGACAATTTTACTTATTTATGCCATCGTTAGATATCTGTGTCCAACTATTATAACCTTACATACGCCTTCCTCATATGTCTTTGTTATGTAACATTTTATATCCAAGCCTGTCACGCATGCATGCCTTAACTAAACTGTATATTGTTATGTAAGAATCATTACACTCCTTTTATGGGCAAGAGTAGAAGTGGGCGAAGAATGCCAGTACATAAGGAGGGGTCACAAGTCACCTCGTTGGGATAGTTGAGAGTTTAATGCTGTTGTACATGTGTTCATGCTTATATATATATAATAAATAGACTAAACTTTACTCACACGAACTGATTACATTTATGCCTGCCTGGGTAGCATAGACAGGACCATTCAACCAGAACTGGTCTGACTCCGGATAAGAACTGCCTGAGAGATACCTAGGGAAGGCTAAGGGTTAGGCTACGCTACACCTGGACCTGGTCGGAGATGCAATAGCATAAGAGATCAGGCCCTGGAGTGAGCTAGTCCGGGCCCTAGCCTAGCCAACGATAGGGACTCAGAGGGCAGGCTGTATTGGGGTTCCGAGTGAGCCTGGGGTTGGGCAACAGCCACGGACTGATCTGACCACCAAGTGTGTCAGCCAGGCCCGGCAAAGGGGAGGCCCAGAGTTCAGGCTGTACCTGCCTGTTAGTACGGTAATGCTGGCTCAGCTACCGGGCCAGGCTTTTACAGTATTATAGTATTACTATTATCAGTATAAAGTATTATATTATTACTGTTATCAGTAAAAACTATTATATTATTACTATTATCCGTTTAAAGTATTAGTTTTGTTATTACCATATTATTCATATTACTTAAACCTTGAGTAGTCTGAACCAATTTTAACCTGCACTGAGTTTTCTTCAAAACCGCCGTTGGTGATTAAAGACAGACTTTTCTAAGCTGATCTAGGGGTAGCTGGCGGCCACAAAAAATGCTAGATTTTCTTATGAAGATTTAATTTTGGTTAGTTATGAATATTAAATATGTTAATGCTCACCATAAAACTTTCTGATAGCAGCGGACAAGATTGGTTTACTTTCCTACATCAGGGGTCCAACCTTGTTCTAAACTTCTGACAGCAATATTTATTCTTCTTCCAATCCTATCACACAACTGAGTTCTCTATATACACTAAAGACAGAGTGGAGCAACAAAACCCATTAATATAAATAATGAAGTTGTTTGCCAACTTTCAAGGAAGCTAGAGCATTTATATGGATAGGAAATGGTGGAAGATTTTAATGACAAAGTTCATTCAAACTACATTTTTGATGGATATATCAATAGTATCAACAGTAAACGGGAATTGTCTGTTAGAATTCTGGCAAAGACTAAGCGGGCAGTTATTTCTATATGTTGTTTGTTTTCAAAACAGCAAAATAATTACATTTTATGCCCAGTGAATGCTCAAATTAAAATAGTTTTGAACTATTCACTTTTTCAAATTACTTGAATGTTGGTTGGGAGGACTAATAATACCTTGTCATTCATTCATTCATTCATTGGGAGGACTAATAAAACTAGTAAAGCTATGAGTTAATCGGAAGCCTATTCATAACACTAAAGCTATGAGTAAATAGAAAGCCTATTCATAGCACTAAAGCTATGAGTTAATAGGAAGCCTATTCATAACACTAAAGCTATGAGTAAATAGAAAGCCTATTCATAACGCTAAAGCTATGAGTTAATAGAAAGCCTATTCATAACACTAAAACTATGAGTTAATAGGAAGCCTATTCATAACGCTAAAGCTATGAGTTAATAGAAAGCCTATTCATAACACTAAAACTATGAGTTAATAGAAAGCCTATTCATAACACTAAAGCTATGAGTTAATAGAAAGTCTATTCATAACACTTAAGCTATGAGTAAATAGAAAGCCTATTCATAGCACTAAAGCTACGAGTTAATAGGAAGCCTATTCATAACACTAAAGCTATGAGTTAATAGCAAACCTAATCATAAACTAAAGCTATGAGTTAATAGAAAGCCTATTCATAACACTAAAACTATGAGTTAATAGGAAGCCTATTCATAACGCTAAATCTATGAGTTAATAGAAAGCCTATTCATAACACTGAAGCTATGAGTTAATAGAAAGCCTATTCATAACACTAAAACTACTGAGTTAATAGGAAGCCAATTCATAACACTAAAATAACTGACTTTACTAAAATTCTGGACATCAGTTCTAACGTACATGTATGTTAAGCGAAAATGATTGTTGATATACATTAGCACATAAAAAATCTGGCACTGTAAGAATTATGTTTTGAACTCTGTATAAAAATTAAGTCTATTGATTGAAAGTTATAACAATAAAATGAACTATTACTCTCAATACATAAAATATAATCCTTGTAACTTTTATGTTGATTATTTTCTAGAAAACCTTAACTTGTATTGTTTATTGCCTCATCAACTTTGTTTAATTGTAGAATGGCAAAACTAATTTGGTTTTTTGGTTCAGAATGTTTTATATAAATTATTACATTAGTTATCTTTCACAAAGATTTATCTTTGACAAATCTTTTTACATAAATTATAACATAGTACCTGGCAATTAATCTTTGTAGCTTTTTTGGCATAAATGCAATTCTCGCAAAATTAGTGAAAGCTCGTTTGCATGAGCTATCAAAATATTTGGCCTAAGTATTCAACACAAATGTAAAACAGTGTGGTTTTCCACAAAAAGTGAAATGTGCTAAAGTCTTACGCATTTTTAAAAACGGAGGCAATAAACAGTTATTTAATAATTATAGACCTGTTTCTATTGTGCCGGTTTTTTCACAAGTTTCTGAGCATCTCAATAACCATCAAATGCAAAATTAGGCTATTAAATAAATAAATATCACAAAAACTCAAATTGGATTTCAAAAAGGGAAATGAACTCACAAAGCATCAATAGAGTTTACAATTGATGCTCTTGCTGCTTTAAACAATATTCTTTTTGTTTCAGTTGTACTCATTGAGTTTGCAAAGTCTTTTGATACGATATATCGTTTTACTTTGAATAATAAGCTTGAGCAAATAAATTTTCTCATTCAAATTTAGAATTAATTCAAAATTATATTTCAAATCGTTTTCAAAGGGTTATAATAACACAGAAAATATCCCAACCTCTATTAATTAAATGTGGTGTACTAAAAGGATCCATCCTTGGACCAAAATGAATTTTGTTATATATAATTGATCATGTAAAGAGTACTGATAAATTTAAAACTATTTTGTTTGCCAATAATACAAAGTTATTTTATACCGCTAATAACATGAGCAAAGATAGAACAATAATTAATAAAGAATTAAATGTGATAAAAAGTAAGTGTGACCAAAAAAAAAGTAACATTGAATGTTGACCATAAGAAATTTCTTAGTTATTCATAATTCACAAAATATATTTCAATTTACAAAAACATTTCGAACTGGACAAATCATACAAAAGACGGATAGTATAAATTTTTTGGCCGTTTCAATGGATAGTGCCCTAAACTGGTCAACACATGGAACTATTAAGTAAACAAATACGACAAAGCTCAGGGCTAATTTACCAGGTCTCATTGATTTTTACAGAAATGCCTCTTTTACTTTTATATAATACTCCAATTAATAGTAAATTAGTTTATTGCTTGGAACTTAGTTTATTGCTTTGAAATTAGTTTATTGCTTAGTTTATAGCTCTGATGAGCTACTTAAACATAGCTTTGGTCATCTAGAATCGATTGCTTAGAATAATGTATCCTGAAAACTCCTATTTTTCATCAACTCGTTTGTTAAAAAAATCTTAAGTTTTGCCCACACAACCACTATATCGACTAAGAATATGTCTTTTAGCCTTCAAACAATTTAAATATCAACTAGTGGTCAACATATTACAACACTCGTCTTTCTTTATTTGCTTTATCTTTTCTACTCTCCTCTATCTTTTTCTCCCTGTTAAAAGAAGGTATTTATTTGGTTTATCAGTTGATATGTTGTTTGTTGTGTTAGGTGCGCTCATTGTCAACATATTTGAAGATCAACATCGAAAAAACTGATCGCGGTGAAAACGCTCAGGCTAAAAAAACATTCCCAGACTTGCCCAAAATGATGTCTCCATTTCTCGTATTCACATCGGCTAATGCGAAAAAAGTCTAGTCCTACACGGTTCTATTGGCATATATTTTATTTTGTATTTACTCATGTTGGCTAGAATAAAATTTTAAGTTCAGCTACAGATACATTATTATGAATGTTTCAAACAGTCAAATAAGGGAAATTGAAAACCTGCCATATTAACTTCCTTTAAACGCTGTGTAAACATTTGAGTACCGACTACCAATTATACCGGTCTACAGTATGTAGTTCGTCAAGTTAGCTTATTTCATTACAGGCTTTGTATCAGCTAAGTTCTCAGTTACTACGCACACCGCAAACTAGCTACTAAATAAAATAGGCACGCTGCCATCTTTGCAAAAACATATTCGAATGTATGGCGAAACCAACTACATCCCCAAAAGTCACGTATAGTCAACGTTATTTAGTCATTATTAGTATCAATATGTAGAAACATTAACTGGTCCCATTTCATTGGTTAATTTGAGTACAATACAAATGGTTTTGTGAGTTGAACGCAATAGTGAAGTCAATACAACGTCAAGTTCATTGCAATCTATTAACCCAACGATTCCGGCCTAGGCTAATAAAACCCTTCTTGCACCCGGTTGGCGGTTTGTGGATTAAGCTGTTTTCATATTTTCTGTGCAAGGACTTTTTTATTAACCGGGCAACGCCCGGGTACAAGAACAGCTTTTGCTGTAAAACTGCAACTAAAAGTACCAGCTTAGCAAGTACAGCTTATGGTGTAAAATTTTGAAAAAATACTTAACCAAAGTTTTTTCTTGCCTTGGATCGGATTAACATTTACATAATTATATTTTAATGGGAAAAATTGTTTCGGATCTCGAACAACTCGGTTTTCGAACTACGTACCTCTTGGAAGTGATTATGTTTGAGAACCGAGGTTCCACTATACATTATCAAAATATATAGGTCGCTGAAAGTTATGAAATTTTAAATTTACGTTGGTTTGAAAACATTTACAGTTGTTTTATTTATTTTTAAATCAGTTGTTCTGTGCAAAACCTTTTCCTCATGATATGAAGTTTGAAAGTTTCAGTTGTTTGAAAAATTTTGAAAACCTTGACAGTGGTTTTATTTTCTCTTTTAATTTATTTCAACTACACAAAACACTTCTCGCATGATTTGTAGTTTGAAAGTTAGAATGGTAAATGTTGTTATGTGTCGAATACCAATCAATTTTCTGTCCAAAAACTATTTTTACTACCCGGGCAATGCCCGGTAGCACAGCTAGTCATAACTATTTTTGTGTGTTAACCTAAGATACTTTTTCTGTGCAAGGACTTGTTTTATTATTCGAGCAACATCAGTCATTCACCTAGGCTTGAATGACACAAAAATGAAACAAAAGGCTTTTTCGTGAACAAGAACAAAATATTTTGGGCCAAATTGTTCCTATAGAGGAACCAACTTGTTGCAAGCCAAAAGATTTAAAAACCTTTGGAGGACTAAAAAGCTTATTTTGGATATACAAGAGATAGACGTCTTATCTGAAAAGTGCAGAGCTTACTCATTTAGTCCTAAATTAAAAGAGAACAACATAAAAGCTAAAAATAAAGTTTCATCCCATATCAAAGGAGCAAAAGCTTATTGCTATTCTCATGAAATACTAAAATATAATGATGCTTGAAATTTAATAAATAATTATTTTGGAGGAAACCAAGGTAAAACCCAAGAACTTACTGAGGTTTTAGACTCTAACTCTAAAGATATAACTGATGACAAACAAATAGCTACATCATTTAACAATTCTTTTCAGAAATATGAACCAGGCTTGTGTAAGCTTTTTCTAATACAAATATAAAGCATCTAGTGTCAGGGATAAATACATTCCAAAATCAATTTTGTAGACGTTCATGAGTGTATTGTTCAGAGAGTTATTGCAAATCTAAATGAACACAAAGCAGAAGGCATGAATGGAATCTCCGCAAAATTAGTGAAAGCTTGTTCACATGAGCTATCAAATTGTTTGGCGTACGTATTCAACATGAGCATAAAACAATGTGTTTTCCCACAAAAAATGAAATGTGCTAAAGTTTTACCCATGTTTAAAACCGAGGAGAATAAGCTGTTATCTAACAACTACTAGCTGTGTTACCCGGAGTTGCCCGGGTGATAAAAAAGTCTTGGGACAGAAATTTGATTTGTATTTAACATTTAACAACATTTGCCACTCTATCCTTCTAACTACATATCATGAGAGAAGTGCTTTGTGTAATTGAAATGAATTAAGAGAGAAAATAAAAACGACTGTAGAGGTTTTGAAACTTTTTTCAAACAGCTTCAACTTTCAAACTCCATATCATGAGGAAAAGGTTTTCGAACCGCTGCAAATTTAAAAGTTCATGACTTTTTTGACGTATAGCTTGTATTAACATACAGTGGAAACTATTCTAGCGAAACTATTCTAGCATTGCTAACCAAGTTTTTCGAGATCCGAAAGTTCTTCGAGATCCGAAACAATTTTTCCCATTAAAATAAAACTATAGAAATTTTAATCTGTTCCAAAATGAGGAAAAAATTGGGTAATATTGGAAATATACTTCGGTAAAGTATGTCTTCAACATTTTACACCATAACCTGTACTGTATACTGCGTACTATAAAAAGAAACGGATATATATAGATCATGTTTAATTTTAATAAAATGTTTATATTTATGATGATGGAAAAAGAAAGCAAAAGCAAACATTTTGTATGTTTGCTTTTAAAACATCCGAAGCATTAAAGGTTAAACGATAAAGTACTAAAAATTATAATAATAGATAATGAAACAGCAGAAACGCAACAGATATTTACATCATAAATCGAAGCAAAAAAAAAATATAAACAGGAAAGACCTTTTTACTTTACATCTTTAAAGGAGAGTCATCTTCCAAAACAATTTAGGGTAACTCGACTGGAACTGTTATCTCTCTAGCAAATTTATTCGGTAGAGGAGGTTGTCTCACATGGTTTCTCCCTTTTTGTAAAGAGTTTATGGCGCGTAAAATGCTAATCCATTTCAAAGCGTTTCCGGAGCTTTGCCAATTGCAATGCTCCAGTTTAGTCAAGAACCAAATTTATGTTCAAGCTCTGAGGCAAACAAATCTCAAAATCTTTGGTGGAAAACCTAATGCTAAAATAATTGCCCCGCTCAGGCTGTATATTTTATATGATAACGTATCTGATCACTATGGCGTTCTAGCTCAGTGGTAGAGCATCCGAATAAAACACTCATCAATGCAAAAATTGTTGTGAGTCCAAATCCATCAGAATTAGTAGAGCAGGAGGGCATGAAAAAGCTGTCAAAAAAAGTGATTTATTCCTTTTGGAGGAGGGCTATGTGATAAGAGTGGCATCTAGATCAGAATTTTGAGCTGATTTCAAATATCTGGTTTCTACACCTCTCAGATTGTTCATTTTTGAGCAATATAATTATTATATTATTTTAATTAAATAAATGTCTGTAATGTTTCATGTGTTTCTACCAACAATTTAATAATGAAAATGACGTATAAATACTAAATAGTTAGCAACAACCTAAGTTGGAATCAATTCTGATAACATTCAAATATTTATTCTTTAAATATTATAATATTAGAAGTGTATTATATAATATTATGTATTCCCAGTTTGGTTGATATTGTGGCAGCTTCACAGTTTGTCCTTGTTATTCCGCAACTCATATATCATTACAGATCTGCAAAACAAAATGAAAAGTATTTTTAAAGACACAGACCATGTATATATAACATATTAATATACATTTATTCATCATTAATGCTTATTAGGTTGAACCGTTTACTTTATTATGCAAGTGAAATCGCAATTAGTCAGTCTTTTTTACAGTGTGACACATATGTATTCTAATCAAACATGAAGTGCGCCTTTGGTTACAATACCACTCGAATACTAACCTTCTAATTCACAGTCATCTGAGTCTTCTGCATCACTACTTGCATCTCCATCTTCTTTATTTCTATTGCTACAGCAGCTGCTTCTGCACATGTCCGTACACTTGAGATCTGTATTGTAGCACTGACAGCGACAACACTGACACCCAGTTTTGCATCAACAAAACATGTCCACGAGCACATCAGGAGGTGCTGGTTATTGTGTCATCTATCTAGCTTTAAGCTCTCCATCTTCCATAAACCATCCATGTTGCTGGGGGATGGGGCATTGATGATGATTTGCTTGGCTCTTCTCCATATTGCGGCCTGATATGCAGCCTTAGATATATGGAGATTTAACTCACCTAGTGTGGGTGGTAGGTTTGGTTGTGATGTGCGAGACAGTGAGCAGAAGATCTTACACTGTGCTTCATTGATGGAATTTGTCTCTTTACCATCTGCTTCACAGTTGACTTCCTCCATGTATCCTTTAAAAATTTCACTAAAGCAGTCTTGTTTGAGCCATCTGCTGAAAATTCAGACCTGTTTGGCACTAATTAGTTCGGACTAAACACAGCAACCTTCTGCCTTCCTTTCACACTTCTACGACTTCTCTCACCTCCTTTAATGCTGATATCAGGGTATGTGTCACAAACAAAATCCACACGAAATGTGTGATATACGTTTGTAATACTAACTATCCGTTGCAAAAGCTGACTTGCAACCATGCCAAAAGTTGGAGGAGCTTTTAGGGTCTGAATTTCGGCCATAGCATCAACCACAACAGATCAAAGACTGGTAGCTGATCCTGGTTAACATAGATTGATAGTTGATCATCAACATCTTCCTCAACAGCCGCCATCAAAGCCGACTTGGCAGTCTTCAATATAGAGCCATCAGAGTTAGCCAAGGACCAGCTGATGTTGCCAAGAGAGAATGATAACACTTTTCTCAAATCCAAGTTACGCTGTTGGCTGATCACTAACAAATTCTCAAACAGTCTGTGCGAACACTCTGGGACTTTTTCTTCTGATTTTTTCTTAGCTGATAGTAATGTGGTGAAGGTTTTGAGCTTGTTTGACTTGATGGATGCATTGAAATCAATCTCTTGGGTACTTAATCTCTTTTGGACCAATTCTGAAAGCTGTTTCTCTCCTATCACATTTGCCATTTCAAGATCCTGCTTCACTTCAATGGATGCTTTTGCACCACTGGTAATATGTAATAGCTTGGTGGTTTGAAACGCAAACGGATTTATTCTTGCTGTCATGAGTCTTTCATGACTTCCCTCATTTCCTCATCAGCCTTCCAAGCCTTTTCACTCATCTCATAACTTGCGGTATCCGAATCACCAGGCACTAGCATCTTCTTCATGTCTGTATGAACAGCTGTTCATTCTGGGTGAGATAGAGTCCAGCATTGAGAAGCCGATGATTCTTGGTAAACCCTATGATTCCAACGTGAGACTTTGAGTCTCTTTTAACTGTTTGCTCAAAAGATTGATCACAAGCGATAGAGCTGAATGGACAGTGATGTCGTGATTGATAAGTAAAATACCCCTTCTTCATAAGAGCCTCATACACCTTGCTACGCTATACTTTCACATTAGTCATCTCTGCATAGTACAGCGTGCCATATCTAGCGTAGTTTGTGTGGTCATATGCAAAAAACCAAGGAAGGATCATACATGTAATTTATCTATAAATTTATGTCCAAATTGTAGGCCATAACACGTCATGTAAACTGCAAAGAGTTAGTTTTGCTGCTCACAAAATATGCAGACAAAAATGAAAATGTTTTATTTTTCTCCCACTAAAGTACCATAATCATGGAGTAATCATCATGAATTTGTAAAGTTATAAATATTTAATTTCACCTCTTCTGCTGTATCACATCCTTTCTGTCTCTTCTCATGTCTTTTCTCAGCTCTTCCCATAACGAGTTTGTTACAATACTTTTTATAACAGGCATAATGACAACAAGTCTGAACTCTCATCAAAGTTCTCAATGCTTAGCACTTTTTGAGCAATTTCACATTGAATGCTCTCTTCTTCTAATATTAACCATCTGTTTGAATACTGTTTGGCTGTCTCATATTGAAGTTTAGTAACTCTGACTAGGGCTTCATTCACAGACTAAGCGAGACAGTGAAACAAGAGGTTTTGCTGCATCCTTGGCAAGGGTTAAGGAATGCTGAGAATTGACTCACTTAATCTCAAATAAAAACATTTATTAATTTTTGAGATTATAAAATAGTTTTCTTTGTCTGATATATAAGGTTTTCCAACCAAACTTGGAGTTGCCCCCTCTCATTTCGAAAGTGGCCTTTAGCTCAGAAATGTGCAAACACATAGGTGTAGAAACATTATAATTGAATTCAGCATAAATTTCTGACTATAAAACATCTTTGTTTGAGTAGCCCACCCTCCGAAGGAAAAGGCTGAAAGATAAGTTTATGTTCCTGCTCTACTAAATGCAGAATATCAAGATTGTAAAATCAATAGCCGGAAAACCGACAGATAAATGATACATGACAACACACAGACATACTTTGAGAAATATATCTATATATATATAGATCTATTTCTATTTTTTCTATCTATCAATTTTCATTCAATGTTCCGTTGGTTAGTTCTGGTGGTTGTATGATCAATTTCTTTGGGTACCCTATTGCAGAAACTAGGGCCACCACTACAGCAACAACAAAATGATTATTGTTATTGTTATTGATGTAATTGAGTCAATATTAATAGTATTTTGTGAACACTGATCACTTATTATTATGGGTTAATAAATATCAATTAATGTCAAAGTGATAATCAAATAAAGGGGGTGTTCAATAAAAGGATTGAGCTGTATTTTTCAATTTTAGTCTTTTAGTGGCCTTCCAATAGTTCAGAAGAATTGAATTTTTCTTTCATTCCTTTAAACTTAATCCATCCAAAGTTAAAACATAACATAAAGTGTAAACATTTAAATATAGCAGTAATTGTTGTAGTAAGTGGAGCGGCTATAGCTACCATGCAATTTGATAGGTTAATTAGATATTATGCTATTCTAAGCTCCAAATTAAAAACCTGCTTTTGGATTTGGCTTAGCATCAATGATCAGTTGAATCAGATTTGTGTCAATTAAATTCACTTATATCATCTTATTTTAGTTTTATACAACTTCAAAAGCTAAAGGTTCTGAGGATCACTGGCTATTTCCAGCTATCAATATCTGATCGCCTTCAAACTGTTCCTGAGGTGGTGACCAAATTGACTTCATTAGAAGAACTTGATTTGTCCAACAACCGGATTAATGAACTCCCTGAGAGGTGAGAAATAACAGTTACTCTCCGGTGCCATGGTAGCTGTTTCCTTGTATCAATGCGATGATTTCTAGTTAAGTTCAAAGGCTTAACATATATTTATATAAAATACATGTACATTGCACATCACACAGTTCAGATTCTCAACAATTTTTTACTGGTTTGTTATGAAGGCTTTTGCCATGTTTTAATACTGTTTCTTATTGGTGGTAACTAGAATATGCAATTAAATTTTAACTCGCTAATTTTACGACAAATTGCTCTGGTTTTTAGCCCTTCATAGAATTCAATTACATAAGCGTTGCTACAATATGCCCTTTTAATTGCAATTCCCTGAACTGCTAAAAGCTTCCCAGTTTCCTGTTCTTTTAAATCTCTTCAAAAACCAGAAATGACAAGATGATGGTCATCAAAACTGTTCATGTCTAATTATTATGTTCCTGAAAACAAAAATTGTAATAAATGTAAATATATTGTAAAGAGTTTTGTCTAATGAAGAAAAATTGTGGATTGAATGGAAAACATGTAAATTGTCTCATTTAGTGAGCATTCTCTGATAACCAAATTTCCTGTTTTATGGTATCTTTGGACGTCTCGGAAGATTTCCAGGTATTTTAGAACATTGCTTAAATAATAAAATCATTTTAGTTTCCTTGTTGCCAGCTATTTATAGATTGCATTCGAAATGATATGCAGATATTTTTGAATTTCTTGAATACATGAAAATCAGCTACCGACATTAAAAATGGTTCTCTGTCAGTGTCGATGTTCTGAAAACTAAAATAAATTGCATGCTGTTAACTTGCCTTAAACCTCTTCACGAGTCTGACATATCAGAAGTGAAGCAGCAAAAATTTTTTATATTTAATGAAAATATTATCAAAGAAAAGATAAAAATAAAAGTGATAGAGGATATTTTCACCTTTTGCCGTCCTGTAATAAATCAATGATAAAACTGCCAAAACCATGACCATTGTCGGCTAGAGTTCTTCTAACTTCAAACACTTTCTATCATATATTACTTATACTATATGTTATAACTTCATGATTTTCCATTAAATAACTGTAAGGAATCTAAAAATTATTACACAATTTTTTGAATGTTTTCTTACATTTTTGTTTTTTTAGAAAACTTAAAAAAATTATTTGTGTTATTCTAAATATAAATATTTATTTTTGTAAGTGCATAGAAATCAGTGTTTTATTTTACTCTATAGCGATGATGAACAGTAGAAATTGCAAGCAAATTGGTTAAGGCATTTTATTTTAGTGTATAATAGGTAATAATCTTATCATTTTATGAAGTAAATGCCCCAACACAGTTTTACTAATGTTAACTTTTTATTATCACATGCATTTTGTGAGTGTAGTCAATAATCTAATTCCAGTCGTATTTTATGTTGTTGACTTTAAAATGGATATCAAGCTCAATATTTTTATACCCATTACATACCTACATAAACTTACATATACTACATACATAAGGGAACAAATTATTAATTTTATCAATAAGTTTTGTCAAATAAGTACTGCTTTGTCCTGTATATGCGGATAACTGTTTCCAGAATTTATCTAACAATAAACAATGCAAACCATATAACATGGAATATTAACCAAAA
Organism: Watersipora subatra; assembly: GCF_963576615.1. Classification (NCBI taxonomy): domain Eukaryota; kingdom Metazoa; phylum Bryozoa; class Gymnolaemata; order Cheilostomatida; family Watersiporidae; genus Watersipora; species Watersipora subatra. Next base: position 29,150,019 of record NC_088710.1, on the reverse strand, counting down.
TAAATTTTGTTTCCAGGGATCATCAGGTGAAAAGTACCTCACAGTTATATTCACAATGGTCCACAAGCATTGACAACATATTTTATGTTAGATCAAACCTATTTCTTTCGTTATTGAATGAAGGTTCAGATTTGATAAAATAATTTGAATATTACGTTAACATAAGTCCATTCTGAAGCGGTTGTTGAATATATCATTATCAATTTATCGTATATATATAGATTATGCTATTTATTATCAAACAGATTTCCTACACTGCACATTAAAAAAAGCTTCCACATAAAAAGAAAACATCAAGGACAGAAAATAGAAAGATATGAAGGAATCATATGGGGCTGAAAAAATTAAAATATTTTATTTGAAGTTGAATACTGTTAAACTTTACTGTGATGATAACTCACTCAACCGATATATGTGTCGTGGAAATCGAAATTGAATATGAAAGCTTTCATTCATCCTTCATAAAAATTTGGGTTTTAATGTCGTGATCAAACTTTATTAGCTACAGTTTTTCACTAGTTGTGTGCAAAAAGTTGATGTCATACTTTATGGATTTCCTATCTGGAAGACGTTTTATGGTAAATCTACTGAGTTAATAGAAAGTCTATTCATAACACTAGAAGAACTGACTTTACTAAAATATTGGACAGCAGTTCTAACATATGTTTATGTTAAGCAAAAGTGATTGTTGATATTTTAGCACATAAAAATCTGGCACTGTAATAATTATGTTTCGAACTCTGTATAAAAGTTAACTCTATTGATTGAAATTTATAACAATAAAATGAACTATTGCTCTCAATACATAAAATATAATCCTTGTAACCTTTATGTTGATTATTTTCTAAAAAACCTTAATTTGTATTTGTTTATTTTCTCATCAACTTTGTTTAAAGGTAGAATGGCAAAACTAATATAGCTTTTTGGTTCAGTATATTTTTATTCAAAATACATCATTTGTCCTTCACAAAAATTCATTTTTGACCAATATTTTCTACATAAATTATAACGTGGCACCTGGCAATTAATATTAGTAGCTTTTTTGATTCATTTCTAGAAAAACTCCATTTGCATTAGTTTATTGGATGAACAATAAAAGGCATAAATGGAATTCTCTCTAGTGAAAGCTCATTCGCATTAATAAAGCATCAATAGAGTTTACAATTGATGTTCTTGCTGCTTTAAACAATATTCTTTTTGTTTCAGGTATACTCATTTACTTCTCAAAGGCTTTTGATATGATAGATCTCTCTATTTTAAATAATAAGCTTGAGCAAATAAATTTTGTCATTCAAGTTTAGAATTTATTCAAAATTATCTTTCAAATTGTTTTCAAAGTGTTATAATAACACAGAAATTATCCCAGCCTTTATTAATTAACTATGGAGTACCACAAGGATCCATCCGTGAACCAATAAGATTTTTGTTATATATAATTGATCATGTAAAGAGTACTGATAAATTTAAAACTATTTTGTTAGCCGATAATACAAAGTTATTTTATACCACGCAAAACTTGAATAAAGATAGAGCAATAATTAACAAAGAATTAAATGTGATGAAAATTAGTGTGACCAAAGCAAACTAACATTGGATGTTGACCAAAAAAAATGTCATAGTTATTTATAATCCACAAAATAAATTTCGGTTTAAAAAAAAATTTCGAACTGGACAAATCCTAAAAATGACAGATAGTATAAAATCTTTAGCCATTACAATGGATAGTGCCCTAAACTGGTCAAGACACGTGGAAATATTGAGAATACAGCTACGACCAAGCTCAAGGCTAATTTACCAGGTCTCATTGATTTTTACAGAAATTCCACTTTTACTTTTATATAATACTCTAATTAATAGTAAATTAGTCTATTGCTTGGAATCATGGTGAAGTGCTCTGATAAGCTTCTTAAACAAATTTTTAGTCATCTACAATCGAATGCTTAGAATAACATATCCTGAAAACTTATTTTCCATCAACTCATTTATTAAAAATCTCGTTTTTTGCCTACACAACAACTACATGTATATTAATTAAGAATATGTGTCTTAGCCTTCACAAATTTTAAATATCAACTAATTTGTCAACATATTACAACACTCGTCATTCCTTATTTGCTTTATCTTTTCTACCCTCCTCTTCCATTGGTTGCCATAGATTGGTTGCCTATTGTGCGTCATAGCATGGAGTTCCTTACCAATTCACTTATGGAAATTGATAGTCATGACAATTTTAGGTCTGCTTTGAAGCAGTAAATGCTGGACTCTCTAAAATAGCTTTGTTCTGACTTAGTTTGCTTAGACAAACACGTTTTCTTTGATAACAGTTTCTTCTGTAAGCAGTCTCTACACCTTGAATTGCCCTGCTACTGTGCATATCGGCCGTCATTGCACCTTATTTCTTTATCATTTTTACGTTATTTAGTTAAAGTGAATAAAGCGAACAAACAAACTGCCAAACATTACCGTGTAAACTTGAGCATTATTTAAAACAACAGATAAACTTGATGAGAAAGAAAATTATTATATAAGGATATTTTTATATAATATTTTTATACATTCTATTGTACAAATAATCTACAAAGTATACATAAATGAAAGCAGGTGGTTTTTGAAAATAGTACAAATGGTTTTACATATTTGAAAGAGTTTTTTGAAATATCATTATGCATGCTAACTTAAATTATTTTAATTTTTACCGAAGGACATCCTCAACAGATTCAGATTCAGAACAGTTCAAATAAGTTAATATTTAATGCTAAAGAATGAAAGATAAACAAATATTTTATATTTTCTCACAATATTATCCGAGCTATCTTTAAAGATATGGTTGCATCAAATTTGAGTTGATTTTAAAAGAAGGTATTTATTTTGTTTATCAGTTGATATGTTGTTTGTAGAGTTAGGTAATCTCACTGTCACGATATTTGAAGGTTGAAATCGGAAAAACTGATCGGGGTGAAAACGCTCAGGCTAAAAAAACGTGCCCAGACTTGCCCTAAAAGATGTCTCCATCTCTCGTATTCACATTGGCTAATGCGATAAAAGTCTAGTCTCACGAGGCTCTATTGGCATATATTTGATTTTTTATTTGCTCATTTTGCCTAGAATAAAATTTTGAATCCAGCAACGATACATTATTATGAATGTTTCAAAAGCCTCAAATAAGGGAAACTGAAGACTTGCCTTAACTTCTTTTAAATGCTGTGTAAACATTTGAGTACTGACTACCAATTCTACCGGTCTACATTATTCAGCTAAGTTCTCAGTTGCTACACGCACAAAACACGCACACACTCTGGAAACTAGCTACTAAATGAAATTGAAATTATCGTAACAGTTCAAATAAGTTAGTATTTAATGCTAGAAAATGCAAGATAAACACATATTTTATATTTTTTCCACATTATTATCCGAGCTATCTTTAAAGATGTGTTTGCATCAAATTTCTGTTGATTTCAAAAGAAAATATTTATTTTTTTATCAGTTGACAAGTGGTTTGTTGTGTTAGGCAATCTCATTGTCAATATATTTGAAGATTAAAACCGAAAAAACTGATTGTGGTGAAAACGCTCAGGCTAAAAAAACATGCCCAGACTTGCCCAAAAAGATGTCTCTCTATCTCTCGCATTCACATCGCCTAATGCAATAAAAGTCTATTCCTACGCGGCTCTATTGGCATATATTTTATTTTAATTTGCCCCTTGAGACTAGATTAAAAATTCAAATCCAGCTACAGATACATTATTACGAATGTTTAAAACGCCTCAAATAAGGAAATTGAAAACTTCCCTCATTAACTTCCTTTCATTGTTGTGTAAACATTTAAGTACCGACTACCAATTCTACTGGTCTACAGTATTTAGGTCGTCGAATTTGCTTATTTCATTATGGGTTTTGTATCAGCTAAGTTCTCAGTTGCTACACACACACCGCAAACTAGCTACTAAATGAAATTGGCACGCTGCCATCATTGGAACAAATATATTCAAATGTGTGGCGAAACCATCTGCATCCCAAAAAGTCATGTATAGTCAAGGTTATCTAGTCATTTTTAGTGTCAATACGTAGAAAATTGTACTGGCCCCATTTGATTGGTTAATTTAAGTGCAAAACAAATGATTTTATGAGTTGAACGCATTAGTGAACTCAGAACAACGTCAAGTTTGTTGCAATCAATTAACCCACCGATTCAGGCAAAGGGTTAATAAAACCATTCTTGCACCCGGTTGGCGGTTTGTGGACTAAGCTGTTTTCACTTAGTAAGGAGGAGCATCAAGTTATTAAACATAATATTTGGTTTGTTGGAATTGAGTCGAGCTATTCAAAAGTACTTGTCAATACAGCTCTGATTACACTTCATAATCCATCTATCAGAGAAGATTTCAGCTTAGATGATAACAGGGCTATAACGTTTTCAATATGTTTTGCAAATCATTTTTTGTATTCTCTTCAACAATATTATTTTAATATACATGTATAATTTTTAAAAGTTAAAAAATTTTCATTGTGGCACAAACTTGCTATTAAAACATTTCTAAATTGTGGCCATACTCATAGTTTTAGTTCATATAATATGACAAATTAATCTACTGCGGCAAACCCAAACAAAACATATTATGGTTTGTGCAGCACAGATTAGTGTCTCACTCTCCCATTTATGGCAGTTTTCAGACTGACACGACTGCTCCACTAGAGAACCTGTAAACATGAACATTCTGCAAAACTAAAACAAATGTAATAATTGTCATTCATATATATATATATATATATATATAAATTTATATATATATGAGATATCAATATACATAACATATATATTTATATCTATGTATATATATAAATATAAATATATATATACATATATATATATAAATATATATACAGATATATAAATATATATGTTGTTTTAACGCATATCTACTGAAAGCTTCCAATTTGGGAGTTAGATGGATTGCGAGTGTAATTTTCAAAACAAGCAATTGTTAAACAAAGGCCTAAATACACCAAGCCAACAATTCGTAGCTTTGTTTCTGAGAGTGAAGATTGAGCATTGATCAATCGATTTTCATCACCTTTAACAAGTGAGAAATGAACATAAATTCTAATCATGAATCTAATTTGCTAGCTTAAAATTCTAAATAAAATGTTATAGTTGATTGAAACGATTAAAAACATATGCAACAATGATTCGTGGTGGCAAGAAGTTATATAATTTTACTTATTAGTAGATGTATTCATGAGTACTGAAATTATTACCGTTACTTTACAATATATGTATAGGATACTCAAAGTTAAAGATAAAGCTACCTTAATTTTCCTATCTTCCTCTGCAGCATAACGCTGCTGATGCCTGTCAGCTTTAACCAAAACCTTTCTACCCAATCTTTGATCATCTGACGCTCAGAAAAATCTTAGTCACTTTCGCTGAACTGAGCATTGTTACAATTTAGTTGTTCGTCAACAAAACGTGTCGGTGCATTAATTCAGTACATTACCGGCGTCAATAAATTGATGTTTAATGTAAAATAATTATGTTGATTTGTGTAGGTACTAGAATCTTTTAGTAGCCGATGTGCGTAACTAACTAGTAATAGAGTAATCTCCCTAACAACGAGAATCTTCGACATTGCAGACAACTCGTTTTACGAGTGATAACATTTAATATGACCTATATTAAAATTTTGTACTGATGATTGGCTGAAGAAGAAATCTTCTATTTATTTCTCGTGAACTCTTTTCATACGTATCACTCGTTACGTCACAAATGAAACACCCGCTGTAATCTGAGCTTTCTGACAAATGGCCTCATTCAAACGCATATCTCCCTGGACAGGATTGATCTACAAAGACAAAAATGACATCAAATTCTAGCTGATGTTTTAGCCTTTTATTGGTCTTAACTTCATTAAATTGACCTTTGTGATGCAACCACATCTTTAAGCTGTCAGTCTGCTGAATTTACTACAGTTACTCAACACAACCCACAAAAGAAAGAGTTTTTAATTAGAACTACATGTAAAATGGAAATTTGAATAACTTTTATCGAACCAGCATAATTATTACCAACAAAGTGTTTACCTTCTTTGTTCTTTACCCATTAATAACCTCAGCATGACTGCTTTAATTTCAACTTGTGGTATAAATTGCCATCACTTTCATCAACTGCATGTCTTGTTGTACAAATTTTGTGTAATTTCAAAGGAATTTTCTCCTGTTTCCGGAAATATTATTGTATAATATCTTCGTCTTCATATCTTCTACATATCTTATTCATCAGTAAAGTCCACCTCATGTAGATCAGACACTGCCCATCACACGCTGTTTGCAATTGTTGACGGTTTCAAAACTAGGCGATTGATTAGTGCAGGTGTTACCGCGTCGGTCTACCGATGTGAATGCCACAAATTGTAGTATCGTCAATAGTTATTTTGATCTTAACCTTATCCCGGGATACAGAGAGAAAATTATCTGGTAGACGCTGTTATTTTTATAATAAAACTCTTGTTTTGCTTTCTCGTAGATGCATACGATATATGTTATTAGTTTTACTTTCCAGAATAGACTTTGCTGTTTAGAAGCAATTGGCAACTCTTTGTGAATGTATAATTAAGGTGTACACTCCCAATCAACTTATTGTAAAATTACCTCAATCATGGTCTATAAAAACCAGTGAAGTTAATGAGATAAGTTTTTGATGCATACCAATAATACTGCAGTTGTGAGACAGCTTACCAATTAAAAACTAACGTCTAGTTTACTGTTTTTTTACATCCAAAAGGGGGTTTGGGCCGTACATGTACTTTACTGTTCCTATAATTTAAAATCCTTATAGCGTAAACTTTCCTGGAATAGATGATTTATCTCATAGGAGCGCCCACTGTATACTTAAACGTTTAATATTTTGTAAAACCATTTTTCCTAATGTTTCAAGTTTGTAGTGGTTTCAAATAGAGGTTAGGCATGCCTGTAACACTTATGGAAAGCATACTAACCCAAAGGCATTTTTATTTCAAGTCTTAATTATCTCTATTGACTCTTTCACACTTAGTGGTCACTTCACCTGAACAATCTTACTACATAACTGTCAGAAGCAACATTGTCATTTTCAGATGCTGAGTCTTTATAATCCGTATGTTGGCGTAAATATATTTCTACATCTGGCATATAAATTATCATGATCCTTAGGTCAAACCTCCAATGTTTGCCTACTGGGCATTGTTAGTTCTCATAAATTTGCAATGTGAGTTTGTGAAAGAGTTTTTCATTTAGCAATTCGAAAATATGTGTATATTTGGAAAAGCAAAGCTTATTGGCTGCTATTAAACTAATACAATATTTTTATGATCAAAACAGGAATATTTGTCAAAACCTTAGCACTTTTGTTCTTATTCTGTTTATGTAAATCTATCAAGATTTTTTATGATGTGATAATAGTCAGAAAACTTAGGTAACAATTTAAGCACTGTGACAAACAATCAAAGTGTAAATATATTACTCACACGTTTTATTTTTGAAAACCTTTGGTTTTTTTATAAAGCAGTGTTGAGACTTTCTGAATAATCAAATATAACATACTATTTTTTTCTTGTTATACATAATATTTTTATAGCTTGAGATAAGGATCTTATTTTCTTCAGACTATCAGAGGAACTAACAACAATGATTTCCATTATAACTATAATTAAAACAACTTATTGTATGCTTTGGTATAATTTTGTCTGTAAAGTTTATCAATATGGTCATTGGATGCAGTTATTCTTTTATTATCTCAGAATGAGTAGGTAAATGATTGTGAGGCGTTTTTTCGTGAGTAATTCTTGTGCAAAATATTTTAGCATGAGTAATCTTTAGCTTTAATATAATGAGAGCTGTGTCCATCACCTCGATATAAGCTTTAGGAAGAAGGTTTGCCTCGCACAGGAATAAAATCTGAATATTTTGACTCCAGCTAAGCATGATTCCATCTGCACCACTCAACAACCTTTCCATACTTAGGACTCTTTGTAGGAATTGTTATTACACCTGACAATCTGTCAAGGTACTGCCGGTGTAGTAATAATAATATCATTCTGAGACATCTCTTTAGTTTTCTGATTCAAAAGCAAAATTAATTCAGCATCCTTCAGTGCTCTAACACACTTAAAAATTAAAGCAAAATGTCTAAAACCTTCTATGGTTTAAACTTTTTGGTGGACATTTGTAGCTTATATGATGTTTTAAATAGAAATATTAATGATAATAAATTGATAGGTTAAAGAAAGGTTCTTATTGTATAGCGAGAAACTGAAGTTAAGGATGTGAGCCTTTCATGAGAGATACATCTGTTAAATGTAATTCATTTGCAGCTTGGGCTCTCTCACATCGCTGAGAAAGTTGGATCTCTCTAGTAATCCTATCAAAGTGCTCCCTGAGTCTATCACTGCTTTGAGTTCACTAGAAGAGCTGAACCTGTCATATTGCCATATAAGCCAATTTTCACAGAGGTAAATATACTCATAGTTTGTATGAACTCACTCCAAAAACAAACTTTACTATCTATTGATGAGCAGCCATGATAACTCGCTGGTAATTCAACATTGAATATTATGAGTGGGTTACATTATTCTAAAACTTTGTTAAATTAAAATCTAACTGTAGAAATTTTCCCAAACCTTTATAAAGTTTTATTATTTTTTTGAAGAGCACCTTTCTTAATCTAAAGTATTATATTATTACTATGATCAGTTTAAAGTATCAGTATTGTTATTGCTGTATTATTCAAATTACTTAAACCTTGAGTAGTCTGAACCAATGTTAATCTGCATTGAGTTTTCATCCAAACCGCCGTTAGTGATTACAGACAAACTTCTCTAAACTGATCAAACTGTAACTGGCAGCCACAAAAAATGCTAGAATTTTTTATGAAGGATTAATTTTGGTTAGTTATGTATATAACATTTGTTAATGCTCACCATAAAACTTTCTGATAGCGGCAGACAAGATTTATTTACTTTTCTACAGCAGTGATCCAACCTTTTTGTGAACCTCTGACAGCAATATTTAATCTTCTTCCAAATCTATCACACAGCTGAGTTCTCTATATACACAAAGATAGAGTTAAGCAACAAAACCCATTAATATTAATAATGAATTTGTTTGCCAAATTTCAAGGAAGCTAAAAAATTGATTGGGATAGGAAATGACGGAAGATTTTAATGACAAAGTTCATTCAAACTACAATTTTGGTGGATTGATAAATCTGAACACTAAATGTGAACTTGTCTGTTAGAGTTTTGGCAAACTCTAAGCACGCTGTTTTCTCTATATGTTGTCTGTTTCAAAACAGCGAAATAATTCCATTTTATACCCATTGCATGTTGAAATTAAAATCTTTTTGAACTATTCACTTTTTCAAATTACTTGAATGCTGGATGGGAGAACTAATAATACTTTGTCATTCATTCAAAAAACTATATGTAAATAAATGGATTATAATCTTGAACATTTTCATGGAGGCGCTAATCAATAATTGCCTGTACTGTATTTACATTTACTAATATATAATACATATACCTTCACATGTAGAATATATTTATCATCGGCTGACCTGAAAAAACAAAAATGTTTTTATCAAAACACAGCTGTCTCTCAGCTACAACACTTTTAGCTTGAAGGTAAATTATATCACACTACACTTATGTGACATGTATTTATCCAATGATTTTCAAAAGACGACCGGATAGAACTTAAATGTGGTTCTTCAGTTTTTCAAATGTTTTTTCGGCTATTTTTCAGTTCAAAAACTATTTGTGCTTAAAAATATTTACTTTGTAAATATATCTTTTAAATCATATAAAACAGTATTTTGATTTCACTCCAAACTAATGATGTGCAGTAGCCTCTGTAAGCATTGAAATCAATGCACAGTATGCTGGAGTGCACTGTATAATCTTATGTCATCTTATCATCTCATGAGGTAAATTCCCCATACAGTTTCACTAATCTTTACTTTTTCTCACCACCTAAATTTTGTCAAGCAACCATAATAAAATATGAATCATCCCATGACCAAACGAGCGGAGCGAAGTTTGAGAGTTTTTATGATAAATGCATGTGCACACAACTTACGAAAATTATTCATCAACAACGTCTCAAACCATCATCTCGTAATCTCATCAACAAATTTAACCATCGTTTTGTAGAGTCGTTAAAGTATAATAACGATACAGAACACGTATAAGCCTATTTAAATATGTTACCAAGTATTTGTAAACCGTTGATATTATCTTACAACTTACCCATCTGATCGGATTATACACAAATAGACAGATTTATTTGGCCGAAAATTGGTATTTAAACTTGCTAAGTCTCACTTTTATCAAAGTTAGGACCTGAAATTGAAACGCCGAGCAACAGAGAATAGAACGATTAGGTCGTGCGCATTTCACGAAAAAATAACGTGTACATTTCACCAGTCTATAGCATTGTCGAATTGCCGAAGGTTTCTGTAATTAACGTAGGAGTACTGAAATTGCTTCATTTTTGCTGCTTTCAAAGTAACTGACATTTTAGACACTTTTGAGTACTTTGGTATTCTAAGTGATGTCCAGCGCAGTGTAAGTAAAGGAAATGATGATGATATTTTTTTATAACGATTCTTATGAGATTATTACAATATTTAATTATAAGTTTGGATATTTTTCTTGATACTTCTTGATATTGTTAGCTATGACGTTTTGAAATGTAAACAAAATTGTGCATTAGTTTTCTATTATTTCTGTATTACTATAGTAATAATATTGGTTATTCTAATAATATCAGTGCATTTTACTTCTAATATTGCATTTCTCCAATTGCAGGGGAGAGATATAAACATATAACCTTTTCCTTTCATTATTGCTGTTTGTCATGACCAAACACTTTTTAAATACATTTTTTTTAAATATATATAAATATCACTCCTTGATATTGTTAGCTATGTTGTTTTGAAATGTAAACAAAATTGTGCATTGGTTTTATATTTTTACTATATTATCAATATCGGTTATTCTGATAATATCAGTGCACTTTACTTCTAATATTTGCTAATATTGCATTTTTCCTATTGCAGGAGGAGAGATATAAACATATAATCTTTTCCTTTCATTATTGCTGTTTGTTGTATATAATAACACCCACACCCAGTACATTGCAGCTACCATTGCAGTTATCTTATTGCACTGCAGTGCCATTTGTCTGCTAATATTTTATTTCTCAACCATCAGTACCCTTTTTTTCCATTATCACTTTGGTCGTGGGGTGTATGACTGTGGAATTTCTAGTTTTGAATATAAATGTTGAATAGAGTTAAGACATCGGTCGGCACAGAGTATGATTTCAATTGTAGTTCCCTTAAAACTACTGTTTTTGTGATAGGCCAAAACCATAAGAATGTTGAAGCTCAGTTCTTAACTAAAATTTCAGCCACCATATTTAATAATGACTCTACTTGTATACTGTAAGATCACTGAATGCTCTTGTCTCATCACTTGAATTTTACCAATAAATCATATTTAACTGGTAGAAACATGTTATTTTACATAGAATATTGTTATAAAATTGAACTTTTTTAAGTTTTAAGAAGTATCACAGTATTAAAAATGAAAATAATAATGTAAAACCGTGTCAGAGAAATATAGTATGAAATACCAACAAATGATGTATAAGCTTTAGTAGTTCATATATTGTGTAGTTTATGCTAGTGTAAATTATAATACGTCTTTCTATTGCCTCTATCAGGTTGATACTTATTTACCTCTACGTTTTTATGTATTTTCTTATATACTTTCAATGGGTCTTTTAGCCCATTCATGATGATTTCTGGTCATATATTAAAGTTCTTAATGAAGACGTTTACATGGACCAACAAAAATAAATATATTACTGTGTACTTCATAAAACCTACACAACTCAATTTAATGATTCTAACACCTTGTGTTTAAGTTGCTTATTTGTATCAGTAACTACTGTACCTCAGCAGCTTGGAACTTGAACATTTGATTTATTTGTAATTATATCTTTCCTGAGTTTCCAATATTTGTATTCAATTAAACATTTCCATATAGTAGTGTACGAATAATTGTGTATTTAGCACCAATAATAAAGTTTCCCGAGACGCGAATTCTTATATGATGTATACAATATATCATACTGGTAATATAAAAATACAAAATAATGGAATGGGGGTGGTTTTTGGCAATAGCACAAACAGTTTTAAAAATCGGAAAAGGTGGCATAAATAATTATTATGCACACTCATTTCAATTATTTTAACATTTAAAATTTGCAATACTATGCGAATAATAATAATAAAGCGTTTGCAAATATTGCATGTGCTCAAACAATTTAGTATTTAAGGTTAGGCAATGCAAGATGACAGAATGTTTTCAAATATTTCCACAGAATAATTCAAAATAACTCTGAAGGTATTAGTCACCTTCAGTTACTACATTCACTCAACACATCACATAGAAAAAGGGTGTTTAAACACAGCCAACATCGATGGCGAAATTATTTGTGATGTTCTAACATATAGGTGGAAGAGAAATAGCAAATGGAGATTTATTGGTTAAAATTGTGTGAAGACAGTATTTTAATAAACAGCTACATGAATAAAAAAAAAATTTTCTAGTTTTAAATTGGTGGTTGCTAGCCATATTCTTTTACACTGTTCATGTTCCAAAGCAACCAAAAACTGCCTCAATACTAAGTGAAAACAAAACTTTGAGTTTGTCTCACAATTATGTTTGTGTCGCCAAACCATGAATTTATGATATTATATTATCCTAAGGTCTAACTTCATCATGAAGTAGTGATACATTATACACACATTTGTAACCAAACTTTACCATAACCTAATAAATTAAACTTTTACCTTATGATAAATATAGGAAATTTTTCACAGTTGTTCTACGGCAAAGCGCAGAGGTAAGGGCCATAGTAATTGACTTCCTAACAACCATGATTGCTTGGCCCAAGCTTCCAGTTACAGGGGAAGGATCGGTCACCATATAGAAAATCAGGATGACTGAGGAGACCATACTGAAATCCTGAAAATGAAACAAAGCAAAAACCTGATTGGGCATAAAAAAGAGAAAATATATAGAATGAGCATGACACGATCGCTTGAGGGGAGTTGTATGCACACACTCTCTGCATGTTTGCATTAAGTTTATTGCCTATCTTACATATATGCTGATGTAAACTTATTTAAATATACGATCATTTATATATCGTTGGAGTTTAACACTCGGTGTTATTGCTTGACTGTCTTGTTTTGAGTGAATGGAACCGGCAGTTTACACTGCTGGCATTTGTGCGATTAAGGATGCAGTACCACAAGACGTAGTCTAGAAGCAATAGCATTTCTGATCCATTGTGAACCATGTGCTAGAGACAGCATCACCAGCATTGCTTGAGTGAGTGGTGGAAAAATATTTTTCCGAACTCGGTAGGCTGTGTTGCATAAGCAACGCTACTCTAGAGTTTGATGACCTTTTTTAGTGGGGAAACTATTTCTTTGAACTCAGTAGGCCGGGTTTTGTGAGCATGCTGCCCTTAATGTTGGTGGTTTTCCAGTGGAAGAGAGAATTTCCTGAGTTTGGTAAGCGGTGCTGCCTAGGCAGGGCTGCCCAGGGTTCAGCGAGTGTTTCTAAAAAAATAAGGATAGCCAACACTCGAGGAGCACGAACCAAGGTATGAGCTAGCTGGCATTGGTCCTTGCACAAATGGCATTGGTCCTGTCAGGCCCAAGCTTTGCTCCATAATTTCAAAGCACCTCAATATTCATGATCTGGGAATTTTAAAGGTTGACTTGCAACAAAATTCACATGATCGTTATTTGATATGAAAATATTCACCATGTCTTACTCTGTTGCGTTGTAGATGCCAAATATGTGGAAAATGATTACAAGCTCTTAAAAGCTAAAAAATGAGAAGCCGCCGTAGATTGGAATCTGTTTATTTCTCTGACGTAGTCATTACATTTGGTTATTGTCTTGTTAAGTGATGTTCTCACGTGAATCAAAAGGCTAAAAAAAAGCTCAATATAAAACTTATCATAGCACTAGTTTATGACAAACATGTCCGGTTTTACCAAAGACCCCACATCAAATATAGATGCTCCTACTTTACAGTTTTTTTCCGGCTTGATCTGATCGGCAAGTCGTAATCTGAACATGTGACTTTATACTTTTCAATTAATGTCTGCCGCACTTTTCGATTATCACAGGTGACCAACAGACTCGTCATGATTATCAGACAATGATATGTACTCATTCGAGCTAAAGTTAAAAAATTAAACAATTTTTTACGGTAATTTATAAGATATCATTGCTAAAAGTGACAGCATTACAATGACGATAACATAGATGCGTAAAAGTAACATACATGGTTTTATTGAATGCGTAATTCATATTTGTGAAAGTATTTCGACGAATGAGGTTGCGTGAAAGTGTAAACAGAAATCATCTTGTAACAACTACGTCCCATTTGAGCCGTTTTGGAAAGAGAATCCAAAGTATGACGGTTTCATGTAGCTGCGATTAACTGTTCATTTTTGATCTTTTAAGAACTTGTAATCACATTCCCACATATTTTGCACCTACATCAAGGCAGAGTAAGACATGGTGAATCTTTTGATATCAAATAACTGTAATGTGAATTTTGTTGCAAGTCAACCTTTAAGTATTTGATCAGTCAGCTCCTGGAGGTAGCCAAAGTCAATGTCTGAACCAAGGAAACTGGGCTGATACACCTCCAAAAGGACTTGAAAGAATATTCAGAGAACTGTGGAGAGGCCTATCACATAGAGACCATATTTTATACACTTGGCAACAAGTTCGGCCTCATGCCAAGGCAGGTTTGCACTAAGCTGAGCACCCTGAGATGGTTCGTAGTAACCTCCCTTAAGTAGCATGTCTGCTAGGTAAAGTGCTGGTTCTAGCAGCATACATATACCTTCCAAGTCCCTATAGGGCCGAAATAGCCAAGGAGCTATTTTGCAGCTTATTCAACCACGCCGGCCGGAAGAGACTCCATTTGGTTATGCCCGAAGCTACTGTAAGAAAACCTGTGGACGTTATGACAGAGTGCCTGCAAGTTAATCCTAAGGGCAGGGGGTCTACCAACATCCGGGCCATAGAGAAAGCCCTGGAGAAACGGGCAGCTTTGGTGCATGACCATGAAGTCAGTCAGCTGGTGCAAAAAGTGCACCAGCTGCAACAGTAGAAGATATGGCTTTAAAAAAAGCAGGCGAGGTGAAACCGGCCAGCCCTATGTCAGAGGTGCGTCATAAAAGCTGGTCTAAAGAGGCCATGACTGAGGAGATTTTTCGAAGCTCTAATCTAAAAGCAATGGCATCAAGATAGCAAGCCGAAGAAGAGGTCTACCCCTGCCATGTTGCCAACAGAAAATACCTCCAAAACAACTCTTTTAAACTACTATCAGGGTTTGAATATCTGGAGCAAAATCCTGCAATGATAGGTTCGACATGTCAGCATGCCCAGGTCTGGCTGCATCAGGCCACCTGGCTAGGAGCTCACTTGAGAACTAGTGGGAGAAGAACTGACCGGTACAGTGCCAGAAACTTGCGTATACTGCCTGACCGATGTTTTTACCATCGCTTACCTCTACTCTTCCCTTGCTTCAGGGGCCCAATCTATGAGTGTGAGCACCTGGGTCATGTCTCAAGAATGGTAGAGAAGAAAGAAGCCCGATATGCCGTCGGAAGCTTCCCTTGAAGGCAGTAGAAGAGACTCTACAGTACACAGACCGATTGTGCCTCGCAGCCACCAAAACGTAATCTTGACAGCCCTGGAGTGCCCAGGTGAAATAAACTTGTTTAGTTTAGCAGTATTGCTTCTAAACCGACTCAGGCGCAAGAATTGAGCCGACCCTACTCCAGTATCTACATCTTCCCAAAAAATTTGGAAGGGCGGATCGTTTAGTTCATGATTGGCACCAGGTATACCACAAACTGTTGAGTAAGCATGTGTTGGACAAGCATCCCCATGCCACAAGAAACTTGTTAGAGGGAAGTGACAGTCACGTCATCTTATGGATCTGCTCCTCCACCTTTTAGCTAAATCTAGTTGGCACATACATGGGGATAGAGGATCCCCAGGAGGATGATGGATAATCTTTTGTCGGCTCAGGAATTGTGCCCACGAGTGCAGATGTGCCAAAGAGAAGGGTGCCAGCTCACCTAAAATACATTTAGGTGGCGACATCAAAACAAGTCACAAAGCTGAGACAAGCTAAGCTACTGGCCTTGCTGCTGACTTGCTACTGAAGCATGTTTATTACCACAGATTCGATTATGGGTTGGACTTTTGAGGTGGCTAAAGCCTTTCCGCTCAAGAAGTTAACTCATCTTATCTGCCAGCCACCTCGCCAACTGGTTTCAGTAAAAAGGCAAATGCTGAGAGTCTAGTCCTAGAGCTATTAGACCAAAAGTTTATCAAGCCAAATGGTGGCGTGTGGATCTAATCAGTAGAGCTTGTCCGAACAGCAAATCAAGAATGAGGCTGCTGCATCAATTACTGGCAGCAGAACACGGTCACCAAAAAAGATGCATCTTCTCAGATTGATTACAGCCTCAATGTATTGTCTGGCTGCAGGTACTTCAGTGCACCAGACTCGGTAAAAGGCAATTGTCAGGATCATTGGACATGGACCCAGCGGAGAAGTCAGCTTTTGCTATGGCTCGGGTCTCTGGAAGTGGAAGGTCTTGCCATTTTGCTCACTTCGGCACCAGCTGCCTTTAAAGAGTTTGGGGTAATGTTACGTGGTTTTATTAGAAAACATTGCTGCTTTGCCTGGATGAAACAAATTTCATTGCTTTCTATTTTGAAACCTACTTGTAGCAAAGAGAAAAGGTGCTCCAGCGATTGAAAGGAGTTGGTCTGTAACTTAAGGTATCCAAGTCAAAACTTCTTCGGTCCCAAGTCCGGTGTCTAGGTCATGTGGTTAGTACAAAAAAGTAGCTACTGACCAAGAATAGACCTAAGTGGTCTGTCAATGACAGACCCTTGAAAGACTCTGGAACCTACATGGCTTCTTGGGAACAGTAGGGTGTTGCAGAGAAATGTTTCCGATTTCGCCAGTATAGCCTGGCCTACGAACTGGTTCGCGAGCACGGAAAAAGCGTGGATGTGTAGCCACGATGAGCAGGCAGCCTTTGACAGGCTGAAAGAGCAACTTTATTGGACCCCTGTATTGAAGTATCATGCTGTGAGTTGAGTGTACATCCTAGATACAAAATATAGAGCATGCAGGGTGACAGCGGTACTATCCCAGGTGTTGCAAAGGGCTGAAAGAATTATAGCCTTTTCAGAACAACAGTGACCCCGCAAAAAAAGAGCTGCTTGCCACTATGAAAGCCGCGGAGCATTCCTGGTCAAAACTATGCTGAATGCAGTATCTCCTATGTACTGATCATGCCTCTGCAGTGGCTGTGTTGCCATAGGACCCCCCCCCCAACTATGTGGCCAGATGGTTAGAGATACTGGCCAAATTTCAGTTTTCGTAAAAATCCCAAACCTGTGTCTATTATGGAAACGCCGACGGACTCAGTCGAGAGACCTGTGAAGACTGCCGACAATGCGAGCTCATTGAGCTGAGAGATCGACAATTGACTTGCAGAGAATTTTCTCTAGAAAACGAGTGCCTTTCAGAAGAACTCGACGGAAGCCCATGTACCCTTACAGGGGTTGCCTGCACTGACCACGAGAAAGCCAATTGAATTGGCCCGCTCGCTGCAGCAGCTTCAGTCAGAGCTAGTTAAGGTTAAGGAACCGCAACAGCTACATAAAATCTGTCCATTTCTCTGTTTACAATTTAAAAGCATGATGACGGCCCAAACTTCTCTCCGTGGTCTATCATGATGGTCCACATTATGCCCATCAGCCATCAAGGAAACGACTGGCTGGCAGGCTTTTGTCATTGCTCACTCCTGGGTGGGTAGAACAATTAGCCGGCTTACACTGACCTTTTATTGACCAGAGATGATAACCACCAAAAAACTGATCAAAAGCTGTGAGGTCTGTCAAGAAGCAAAAAAAGCTTGGCGCCAGGACAGCCGGTGGCCAGCGTAAAATCTATGATGTATGCTGCTGTAAAAGATAGCCGTGGACCTGGTGAGGCTGATGCCACAGACTGCGAAAGGGAATAAGTAGATCAGGGTGCAGACAAAGGTCGCAGGATGCCACAGCCTCCAGGAGACCACAGCTTTAGTGGTGGCAACTGTGTTGGACAAACAACTGTTATACTACTTGGGCTTACCAGAGCAAATCTACCCTGACCAGGGTGCACAGTTTGAGAAACTAAGATAAGCTTTCAATATATATACCAACAAACTAGGTCTGAGTCTTCAATAATAGGAGAAACCATTAAAAAACCATAAACTACCGACAAAGTCTCTTGAACTTTTCCAACTTAGAAAGATCTAGACAAACCATACTTACCTGTTAGATCGACAGGACCAGTCTTGAGTTTTTCATCTTTAATTAGGGTATAATAGGTATAAAAATACCAGCTACAGGTTTAACAAAAACATTTACAAAAACATCAGAGCAACAATTTTTTTTGCAAAGTACACTTCAAGTAAATGCTCTGATGGCAAAGATCAAAGCATCAGCTTTTTGTAGGAATCTTTTAAAAATTATAATGACATTTTAATGAACATATTTCAATTCGACAAAACTCAAAGCTTGAAAAAAATTTGCTTCTACAAAGCTCAATTTTACCCTAGCTTCCAGTGTTGCTATAACTTATTAGTAAGCTACGTGTATATGTTACGTGAGACTCTAGCAGCTCTGGAAATCCTGCTGAGGTAAACTTAAGTTATGCATTTTAACTCTTGTCTTACACTTATTTATTTGACTTTTTGCTACTACCTGCTACTGTAACTGAAATGTTTGACATGGCATTATTAAAGACAATTTGATTGATTTTAAACAATGAAACATTATGATGTTTCTTTTTCTGCAAAATATTGTCCAAAATTAACATAATATGTAAACATGTTTGATTGTCAATGCAAGACTGCAATGTTTGTCTACCGCCCTTTGTTAGTTTTTATAAATCTATATGAACCTAAAATATGTCTGCCTGTCCAGCTATAGCTATTAAAATCTTGAAATTAAAAGCTCACTGCTTGTTGGATTAGAACTCACAGTGATTGCAACTATGAGTTTCTAATCTTGAAAACTGGTTGGAATAGGTCAGTGGTTAGGCACGTGGTTGGAAACTAGCAACCGCAAGTTTCCTAACCAAATTTAAAATTGGATTTAGTCAAGCAGGCTTGTTTATTTGCAGGTAATTCTGCATTCAGCATTATAAAGGCTCATGAGTTTATTGTCCCATCACACAATAAACTCGATTTAATATATTAACTTTTTGTTATACATTATTTTTCATAACACGTACTATATTGTTCCTCTAGCAGGTTAATGACCTTTTACTGAGCTGCATTAAGTTTTCATTGCAATTTTTGGGGTTGGTTGGGGTTGGTAGTGTTTACAAGCAGACTCTGTTAAACTGATCAACTTACATCTGGCTGAAACGTAAAGTAATAACCTTATTTTATAAAAATATGTTCATATTTACGTAAATTCAATGTATTGAACTTGTTCGTGTTTATAATGCAATTTTCTGGCAGCAACATTTAAATTTTTCTTCATATGGTCTATCGGTTGAGTTTTCTGTACTTGCTGAAAATTTTGCAGAGCAGCCAAACCCAATAGATTTAAAAGTTGCGATGTTTGCCAATTTTTAAGAATTTTAAAGCTTTATTTTATAACTTAAAGCTGTAGTCACACTCGCATACCGTTAGGTCTCTACATAGTTTGTCTCATTTTATGAATTATACCAACAAATTTTGTGAAACTGGTACAATTACATTATTTTACTTAAAATTAATTATAACATGGAATGCTTTTATTATTAAGAATAATCACAGCACTGAAAGAAAAAACAACGAAATTAAAAAATATAAATATGTGCCTAGGGAAATAAAATAGCAAAGATGAATGGTTGATAGAGTAGCCCAAATGTTGCACCGTTTAAGTTAGAGTACATTATGCCATGCACCTCCACACTTCCATAAGCTAGATACTTATTCACCTCGTCATCTTCATGCCTTTTTTATATTTCAAGGGTAATTTTCATTACCCCATTTTGCAATGCCTTGATGAGATTGCTATAGCATGTTGCTTTTTTAAGCTGTATTATGAAATTAGTGATGAAGAGTTTTGCAGTGGCCAGCAAAAATAAGGTTCATACAGTGTATTCTGTAAACATTATTCGATTCAGCCTAGGGATTCAAACGCCATGTGTTTGAATTGCTGTTTATTATCAGTACCGTAGGGACCTCAACACTTTAGGAGACTTCAGTCAGAAATCTGAACTGCATGAACTCATATCTTGCTTAATGAGTTATTACCTTCAAAATCCACTGAACCACTCTCATTCAGTATTATATAGTTAATATTGCCATTAAACTAGCAACTTGCGTTTTAAAAAACTTGAACCCCATATAAACTAAACAGTGTATAGTACTTGTTTCACCAAAAATATACTGAAATGAATGCAATTTTTTTACCCAGTTATAATAATTGTATGAAGGTTTTTACAAATCAGAGAATGTTGCTTGAAGTATTATCACTCATGTCAACTTCAATTACGTTAAAACATTGAAAAGATTCATGATCAGCAAATTATAATACTTTTTTGATATTGTCTTATGACACTTTAGAGTTTGGCCATACACTATTCCCCAAGTATTTTTCACTTTGCCCTGCAATAAAGTTCAAAGTCACCTTAAGGCTGTTAGCCAGCTGAGTTTACCTCATGTACTCAACGCAGCAGACATAAGAAGTTTTCAATACAGGACTAAATATGATGGCCAAGTTATCTGGAATAATTTAAAATATAAATTATAAAAATTTAGCAAGTGTAGATTTAGTAGATGAAATTATTTGAAAATGTTGTTTTATTGAATATTTAAATATGATCGAGAACACACAAATCTATTTGTTGGAATTTGATAATTTCCTATGGTTAATTTTATCCCATTTCGATATTAATCTCCTAAACCAATAAAAACTTACTTATTAACTTAAAAAAAAAATTTAATACTAGTCGGACAGCAATTTATATTTTTCTATTTCAAAGCAAATTATTGAGAATTTTTTTTTTTTTTAATATAACTTTTATGTAAAAAGGTAGTAATCAATGCGTGTAACAAAAAGTCATGATGTCCATATAAATAGGTCGTCAATGTCATTATAGATAGAGGAAAATTGATGTTCACAGTAGATTAAATAGCCAATTTAACCAACTGTTATATTTTCTAAAAAATATAGGAATTATAAAAAGTCAAAGAAAATGAAATCACCAAATTTATTCTAACAGCGTTACTAAATGATATGTTAAATGGAACACTATTATATGAATTTGATTATTGGAAAGCTGGCACCGTCTAACTTCTGCCTTGTCATATGTATGAGATTTTATTTGAAATATTTATTTACCTTGCACATATCTTGCATTCCAAATATGGTTATTAGGACTTACCATATTATAGTAAAAGGACATTAACACTTGTTTATTTCTATATATAAGACAATATTTCTTGAATTCTTCTATTCAACTGTGCACTTGTACAAGTTATTTGTTTATTATATAGAAAATAAAGTGTCTCCAAACAATTGAGTTCAACCATCTATATGTATATATATATCAGATCTGTCATCTCTGACTCTACTGCCAATCCTGTCCTTTTCTAAAATTGATGCTTCCTTATATATGACTAGCTGTACTACACATTGTTTCCAGGGTAATAAAAAAGTATTTTAACAGAAAATTGATTTGTATTTAACATATAACAACAGTTGCCTTTTTAACTTTCAAATTACATACCAAGAAATAAGTGTTTTGTGTAGTTGAAATAAATTAAGAGAGAGGAGTTTTAAGTTTCATAACTTGAAAGAAGTGTTTGGTTGAAAAAAAATTAGGAAGAAAAATTAAAATGTGAAGGCGTTTAAATGTGAATGTGAAACTATTAACAAGTATTGGCTAAATATAGTTTGTTTGCTATGATTACAATGAATTATTATTCGGTATACAATTATATGACTTTAGTTCGTTTCAGTGTTGGCATGAAAAAGTATCATAAGCTATAGATGTACATATAGTGGTATAGAAACCCACCATAATTATCTAGTGCAAACACAATCTGGTAAAAATCATCATCATAAAATTAGGAACAAAATAATATGTTAAGCTCAATAAATATAGATACATACTATGACTTTAGTACATTTCGTGGTCATGGTATGGGAGATAATATAATGTTACCATGTGTAAGATGTAAGAAAGACGTGTAACATAAACGCTGAATTTAACTTTAATGCATTTAGTTTACTCAACACATACTTGAAGGAAGTTTTAGTATGTATTTTAGTAAACTTCAAACTTTTAGCTAAAATTTTATCATTCATCTGTTTGCGAATCCGTTGTCAGATTTTTTTGTGGATAATGCTGAACTTGCCATGACGAGCAGCATATATATCCTAATAACGTGTACAATCAGTACGCAAACAACCAAATTTTAGTTTCAAGATTAATTATTGTTGGTATCGTATAGCAAAACAAATTAGCCCAAACGGGAAAACGATGAATAAACATCAGTATAAGGTAACATAAGGTATAGGATAAATTATTATCCTATACCCTAATAAGGTAACATTAAGGTATAAGATCATACCTTGCATATTAACCCTTTGAACTCTAACTGGCGATTTTCTGGCATTGAATAGGGTGTCAAAATCTCTAATCAAAAAATCGGTTTTCACATGGTTTTGTTTACAAAAGCTTGTTTTAAGTAACAGTGTGAGCCCATCAAATTAATTATTGGACATGAAGTTAGACCAGATATTTTACTTCCATTTTAACATTTTTTAAATATCTTTATCTACTTCCTTCGTTATAATAAAAACAATTTATTAGATCGATATCGCTAAAAATTTCATACGACTCATTAGTTGGTGAGAAGTAAATGATTTTGCTGCAAATGAAGAGTTTGATTATATTAACTATAATTTTCTAGTATAATTTGAGGCATGAATTTAGGATTAACATGTGCTCGATAGATATGACAGTACTGTAAATGTTTTACGAGTTTTTTTGAAATTGTACAAACTTATAGTTTCAGACCGAAGAATTGGAAAATACTGTATTTTTCTGTTTGATGAGATTTTCTGTGGGTTGCCCAACTATTTTACTAGTGTTTTACCAAATATCATTGTGTTATGAATACATTTAGATATATTTGAAGAAAATTTTTAAAACTTTGGTTCGCTGGACAATTTGCGTAGGGTTACTAACACGCGTTGACGAGAGCATCCAGGGTTCAACAGGTTGAGTGAAAATGATAAAGTTAAGGAGCATAGTTTGTATGGTTGCATTTGAAAACTTAATTTGTTCTATAAATATTAAGCACTAAATTGGTATTTAAGGTGTCACAGTCTTCAGATGCTGAGAAATTTGGACTTGGCATTAAACTACATTCAGTCTCTCCCACTCTGGATTTACAAGCTCGAGAGGCTAGTGTCACTGAATCTGGCATGGAACGCAAAGCTGCTAAAAATAGAGAGTGCAGTCTTAGAGATGAAGCATCTTGTTAGTTTTAACTGTAGCGGATGTGGAAACTTGAAGCAGCCTCCATACAGTGTTTGTGAACAAGGAATAGAAGCTATCAGAAAGTTCTTTGTTGATCTTGCTGCTGACAAGCCAGTGAAGGTAGTAGAAGTGCCAGTAGCTGTTATTGGAAACACACTGTCTGGAAAAACAAGCTTATTTAGAACACTGAAAGCTGGCAAGCGAGTTCTGACAACTCGTGGCAAAAGCTCTGAAAAGGATGAGACAACCAGGGTATTTCAAGTAGAAGATTTACCTCTGGATGCCACTAAAGTCAAACTATTTGATTATGGTGGTAATCAAGTTTATCATCTTGCCTACCAAATTCTCAGCAAAGAGCGATGTATTCCAATGATAGTAGTTGATTTGGCGAGTTTTGCGAAAAATGTGCAATATAATGGAAAAGAAGAAGCATGTAGAATAGTATGTTTTGATTGGCTATCTCATCTCTATCTGGCCTGCCCGAGGCTCGGTCCACCAATTCTTGTTCTCACTCACATGGATGAGCTGACAAGTGCTCAGAGGAGTAAAGCACGAGATGACCTTCTCACCGAAGCTGAGTCAATACGAGAGAAATTGCTGAAAGAAGAAAGGCAACTTGAAACTCTCTTTCCAAAGATGTTGACCGTGGTTGAGCATCTGTCTAACACAAACCTGCCATTGTTTAATGAAGGAGAGATTTTCGAGTTTGGAAACGATCTGAAAGAGACATCTAACATAGAACTTTTTAAAAAGAAGCTCAATGAAAGATGTAAAGAGCATATTGTAGAACCACCCAAACTATGGAATTCTGTGGAGCGTTTTATCCAACAGTTCTCTGAACAGCCGTATGTGGAAGTTTCAACAGTGCTCGAAAACTTTCCAAATGATGATCCACTGATTATCCTGCGTTACATGCACAATGCTGGTCAGGTGTTTTTCTTTGAAAGTATTGAAGGCCTCTCATCTTTCATTCTTCACAGGTTTAATGAAATCACTTCCATGATAAATCTGCTTTTCCATCATTCTTCACAAGAACAGTGGGACAATCATCTTTCCAAGTTTCAAGTTTTCCCTCATCACGGTAGAGAAATTTGCAAGTTTGAATACGAACGACTGGTACAACGACTGTTGTACGATGGGGTTTTGGCCGAAGCTCTTCTGAAAAATCTTCTTAAGGATTCTGCATTCTCATTTGATGTCTCACAAGAGCTTTTACGCTCTTTTTTGATGATTCATGGTCCAATTCAAGAGCCACTACATGCAGAATATTTGGTCCCGGCTTTGGCTTTGGAAACTCCTGGAGACTTGTCTAAGACCAAAAACAAACTCCAACTAAGATTAGACATACTTCTTGGAGGTTTGTCTATACCAGAGTATGTTCATCACCAAATCTCTGTAACAGTTCTCAATCTTCTACAAAACCCTTGTCATGAAACTTCTGCTCAAAAGAATGGAGTCAACATTGCTCACGGAAACAGTGTAACAAGTGTGCTACACGATTTTCAGAAAAGACTCGTCAAGGTGAAGGTTTCAACTACTACTAAAGAGCTTACCGCGTCCTGGAAGTGCCTGATTCGTGTAACAGAAGCCATTATTTGTCAATTGTTTCAGTCATGGAAGGCTTGCCGCATAGCTGTTCGTACCTACTGCTCTCATTGCCTTTTCATCAACAGTCAAGAACCTGACGTTCAGGTTAATCCCTCCTATATTTACTTCCACTATGAGCCAGACGAAAGGAAACCAGAGCTAAAGGTTGATCAATGTATTGGAATACAACCAGTCGTTTGCAAAAAACATTCATCTGCTGAAGTGAGGGTACTAGCACCTTTGAGAATTCCATGTAAGTCATTTGTTCATTTTAAGCTACCACCATTCTCCATTATTTTAACAAACTTACGCTTAATAAACAATCATGGTCTTTTTACTTTGTATTTTGCACTCTGGTTATTGACTGACAGACATTATTACTCGTGGCAGCTGATAGATTTAGTATCTACGGTTGAGGAAGCTATTTGTTTGCATTCATATAAAATGAATTCTCAGTGAATTTCATTTTTAAATTTCAGGCTTTCAGCTCACTGACAATGACACTGAAAAGCTTGATGAGTATCTTTCCAGCTTAGAAGTCTGTCAAGCCAGCTCTGAAGAAGGTGAGTAGTTGCATAAGCAGCGTGTATTAACACACATCTTCTGAATATTCAAATACTAATTATACATTTTCGCGAAAAATTACAAATTGAACCATTTATTTACCAATTATTGATCAATGTGATTTTATCAGCATATTATTAAGGTGCTAGAATATTCTTTGCTTGAAATGCTACTCATCACAATATTTAATTAGACAAAATTTTGACTTTAGCTCAAAGTGATGATGAAGGAGTGCCACCTGTGCAAATATCAGCAGGAGATGATGAGAGTGATGTATCTGATAGTGAAGAAGGTTATTGTGATGAGACTTCCTCTCTCTTGATCAGCATGAGACTAGCTCCTGTTCGAAAGCCAAAAATTAAAGAACTCTACACAAACAAGGACAAGGTATTTGTTTGAAGTAAATAAGATATTGTGAGATTTTTGCAACTACATGGAGGGTTTATCATAAGTGATATTTTCCTATAAAATGACATGGCTTAAGTTTATCATTGTTAAATTATGACTAGCTAGTTTGAATGACCACAACTCATGCTCTTTGTAGCTGTCAGTGCTGTTAGATTGATATAAAAACCTATCCCATTATTAACTCTTCAACACTGAGATAATTTTTTTCAACGATATTCAAAATAATTATTACAAACCTTTTCTAGCTCTATAGGATGAAGAAACATGTTTCTGTTTTAATTAAAAAGAACATAACACTCCAAAGTATGTCTAAAATCAAAGACAACTTTTGTTCAACAGTCAGTTATTAGTCGTTTTAAAATTAGGATTGCATACTACAAATATAGCTAGCCTTTTCTATAGTTTTGTAATGAACTATGTACACCATTATTTTAAAAGCAACATTAAGTAATATTATTATATTCCTTAATTAACTTTCGATTACAGTTCTGTTTTATTACCTAATTGGTATATAGGTATATCAGATGAGTAGGAAAAGAAGAGGAAGAGCCCTTATTTTAAACGTCAAAACATTCCAACAAAGCACAAGGCATGACACAAGGCATGGCTCTGATATAGACTATACTAACCTGGAAAAGCTGTTGAAAGATCTCAAATTTGATGTTGCCAAAACCCAGACAGAACTTACGGATTTGAGCTTTGAGGTAGTTAATAATTCTGACTAAATACGCTTTAAAAAGTTAACAATCATCTATCATCAATCATTTGATAATTTTCTGTACTCGCAGTCACCTCACACAAAACCTATAGGTTTTTACATAAACAGTTCAATTGTGTACTTAGCACGAACTAAACATTTGGGTTTTTCACATTTGCCAGATTTTACATAAAGTTATTATTAGCTTTCCACTATGACCGCATATGCACTTGACAACAAACATTCATCTGTTTCAACTCTGATTTTCTTAAGAAAAGTTCCTTTTTTATCTATTGATCATAGAAACTGTGTAACACTGTTTACCGGAATATCAACATATAACTTGGTTACAATAGTTAAATAGTGTTTTTGTGCCATTTCAGATAAATTTTAGTTTAAGAGTGTTTCACAGTTATCAACAAAAACGAAACTAACTGATGAACTTTTGTATATACAAGTTTTTTTTGTACAAAATTCTTAACAGGAAATACTCGAAGAGATAGAAAAGGAAACAAAGAGGAAAGACCACTGGAAGCTTGGAATGTTTGTACTGATCATTATGAGCCATGGATCTGATGGAGACACACTGATAGACCACCATGGTAAACCTTTCTCATTGGTCTCTATCAGAGACTGCTTGTCTCCAAGAAAGTTTCCTGCAATGGCTGGTAAACCTAAGCTCATCATTGTCCAGGCGTGCTCGGGAGGTAAATGAATAAGATTCATATTTTATTTTTACAAATGTAACACTACACATAGTTCTTCGTGACTTTGTCAATATTTAAAATTCATGTATGAGTACAGATAAAATGTTTCACCAAAAATTAGGTTTATTTTTGTGGAAATCTTTTGATTATTCTGGCAAAATTTGATATTTGTACTTGACTGTGTAGTATAGTTATTACAACATTAAATGACATGGTTCTATAAACTGTCTCATTTCTTTTAATTGTCTACAGCGGCCGATATTAATGTAAAATAGTAACTTAGCAGTTTATAATATTTTCCCCAATCCTGAAACGATCGTTTGGTTAGATTTGCTTTAATCCAAAAATAACTTTATCAACCACTGCTAATCATCTAAGTAAACTTTGACTTTGAAAAACCTTACAGTTACAAATATTTTTGTGAACATTTGCAGTTGCAAATACAGTCAAGCATGGATAACTCAAACTTCACGGGACCAAGCGAAAATGTTCGAGTTATCAGAGCGTTCAAGTTATCAGAGCACTGTCACAAGTCCATGTATTTATTTATTAGTAAATAAATGTACATATACAAACTATAATACAAATCAAAAGCATAAATGGCTTGTTTCAAATTAAATACTTCCAATGTAAAGTTTTAAAAATCTTATCACAAAGTATAGAGATTTTTCTATCTCTTGAGATTGGTTTGTTGTTTGAGGCGATTTTATTGCCAGAACATTTTTTAAATTAAAATTGGCAAAACTTCATTGCTGTTAAAATTCTCAGAAAAAAACAACATCTTTTTCTTTTGAGAGTTTTAACCAAGATCAATTTTGCCGATTTTTCTTGAAGTTTATGCGAAAGTTACTTCACTTTGCCTTGCTTCCAAAGGACCATCGCTAAGCTAATGTTAAAAATCAAATTTCACCAAGCCTTTGGAAAAGTTGTTGACAAAGATATCTTGCCGATGATGGTAATTACGAAGCCTATTAACTATGAAAAGTTGAGGTTTACCTCTATGGCTCGGAATAAAGTGATTTTTTAAAGCGATAACAACCAATTCGCTAGTTGTTGGGCAAGAAACTGTTCAAGTTAACAAAGTTGAGGTCGAGTTATCTATAGCAATTTATCATCATGTGGGAACGGGCCAAAGAAACCGTTTGAATTAACCATGTGTTCGAGCTATCCGTGGGCGAGTTATCCATGTTTGACTTTAAAAAATTACTAGCTTCGGTTCTAAACTTTGGTAATTTGTTGCATTCTGTATAAAAAGAGATAAAAATATACATAAACATATAGATAAACATATACTGTACCTGAATGTATTTTGACTAGTATCACATGGTCATTATGATAACCTGTTATTGTTGTCATATAACTGTCATCATTGAAATGACATGGCTACACAAACAAAAAAGGCACAGTTTGCGTTGCCAAAGCTTTGGTGATGCATCAAGTGTGTATTATCTGGGTGTCGTCTCAAAACCAACATGTTGGTCTGCATAAGTAGGTTTCGAATTGACACACCTCTAGCTAAAAATGGAGTAAATGAATCTATGTACTCTAACTCATACCATAGAAATATAATAGAAAAATCAGAAAAATCAGAATAGAAAATAGAAATAGAAAATAGAAAATCACTTGGAATAGTCTCACAACCAAACACGAGTGAAGTGAGTTTTTGGAGCTTTAGGAAAAATGCATATGTACACACAACTCACAAAAATTATTCATGATCGGCCATCCTAAACCCTTGTGCCCAAATCTCATCAACAAATTTAACCATTTTCTATGGAGTCATTTAAGTATAAGAACAATTCAAAACACATATAAACCTATTTAAATATGTTACCAAGCATTTGAAAAGTGCTGACAATATTTTCAAACTTACCAATTTCATCGGATAATACATAACTAGACAGATTAATCTGGCCTAAAATCGCCATTAAAACCTAACAAGCCTTTTTTTCTCCAATATATTAACAGCCAACGAAACGCCATTAAGGCCGTGCGACAGAGAGTAGAAGCATTATGTCAAGCACATTTCATGAGAAAAACGTGCACATTTCACGAAAAAAACGTGCACATTTCACCAGTCTATGGCATTGCCCAATTGCCAAAGGTTTTTGTAATTAACATGGAAGTACGGAAAAGTAATCATTTCTGTTTTGCCGATTTTAAAGTAACTGACATTTTAGACACTTATACTGAGTACTTTGGTATTCCAATTGATGTCCAAAGCGGTGAAAGTCAAGGAAATGATGATGATATTTTTCTAACAATTCTTCTAAGATTTTTACAATAATTAATTATAAGAATGATTATTCAATTTAATAAAATTGATATAAGATGTAATATGTAACTTCTTGTGACAGTATTACAATAATTAATTATAAGAATAATTATTCGACATTATAAGATTTAATTATTAGAATAATTATTCAATTTTATAAGATTTATTTTTAAAAATAAGCATTCGAATTTACAAGATCGAAGTATACAGTGATCCATGTTGGGCAATATGTTACTGTTATTATTTTTTTGAAGATTTTGTTGATGATACAATGGCTGTGCCCAGTATAGCAGTACTGTCAAGCCGTTTTTAATATCTTGCAAAAGTATTTAATTATCAGAATAATTATTCAATTTCAAGATATTATTATAACATTTAATTATAAGAATAATCATTTGAATTTATTAGATCAAAGTATATTGTTACCGATGGTGTGCAATATGTTACTGTTACTATTTTTCTAAATATTTTTTGATGATAGTACGGCTGTGCCCAGTATCGCGGTACTGCCAAGCCATTTTTAATATCTGCAAAATTAAGTTATAGGCCTACACTTTCTTATAAATATACAGCTATTTCTATGACAACCAACTTAAGTATGTTTACACTTTTAAATTCAGCATGATTTTTTGCATATAAATACAAAAATCTCGATAAATATCACAACTTCTAGATATTGGTTGCTATGATGTTTTGAAATATAAACAAAATTGTGCATTGTGTTCGTTTCTCAAACTTTAACGCCAGTTTCTGAGAACTATGTTTTCGCACTAATGGTTAACATGCATTCAGTTTATTGACCATAAAACCTACTGTAATTAAGCTGAAATCATATTTTTTGGCAAAATAACTGTGAGAATTTTATCCTTCTGCTAATGTAGATAACTCTAAATCTCACACACTCGACCACATCATGGTTTTGGTGATTATGACCCATTTCTTCACTTTGGTTACAGATCGCTGTCAAAACCATTCTACATTCAACACAACCAACTTTCAAACTGTTTATATTACACAGCTACTTGCCATTTTACTTCTAATATTGCATTTCCCCTATTGCAGGGGGAGAGATATAAACACATATTATTTCCCTTTCATTATTGCTATTTGTTGTATATAATAACACCAACACCCAGCACATTACAGCTACCATTGCAGTTATCCTATTGCACTGCAGTGTCATTTAAATGCTAATATTGCATTTCTCAACAAGCAGTACCCTGTTTTCCAATATCGCTTTGGTCATGGGCTGTATGACAGGGGAATTTCTAGTCAATAAAATATTTCACTCCAGTTTTTATATGGTTTCATATGATTCAATATTCAGTAACTGAATAAATGTATGTAAAGCTAATTTTTTTGCAATCTGACAGCTGTATTGTACCTAGTTGGTCGGTAGTGGCTTGTCTTCATCGTTAACATTTGACGCTTTTCTAGCAAAATATACCAGCGTACATAATTACTAATGATTGTATATTCAGTATTTCTATTATTAGCTGTGGACAATCCATGTTTCAGTACAAATACATAAAATATAATTTAACAATTGGAACAAAAAACTCATCTAGGATACCATTGCCATGGTTGGTCAAACACTTGTACATGTGACACATTGAGCCGTAACATAGTTGTGTAATGCCTCAAGTAATATCTATGCATTGAGTGTGATACACTTCATTGGTGTTTGCGTATGAAAGTATGAAAGTTGCTAAAATTGTGTTTCAAGCTTTTTACACACTTAAGTTGAATTGAATAGAGCATACTCAGGAAAGGTTGTGTCTGCAGACTATGGTTAACTGTTGCACCTTTATGATAAGTTGTTCCTGTAAACTATGACCACATAACACTTTGTTCAATTTATTTTGATAGCCTAACATTTAGCGAGATCGGGAACTCAATGACTTTTCTACTATTTTACAAATTCCTCTTAAAAGCTAGATTTTAGACAGTCAATAAGTACATTTGATGAGCTATAAAATATTTTATCTTTAGTTTGGAATGTGATAACCGACTACTAGCTATTGACTATAAGGACATCAACTAATCATTAGAATTCAATTTAGTATCTAAAACTGCTGGTGTTTCATGAATGTTTATTTTATTTTTAGAAACATTGAGATGAACAAATAACCAGATACTGAAAAATTGAATAAGCACTTTTTATGTTTGCCGCTTTTTATTATATGTAAAGCCATATGATTTATAGCAGGTATTTTGAATGCATGCAAATAATGCGTTGCTGAAGCCGAAATGTTTCCATTACACTTTGAACTGAGATTAACATTTTCAAGATACTATACATGATGACACTTGTATATTCTTTATGAATTTGATTACAATCACCTTTCTCTGTGTTTCAGATCGGTTTGATTACGGTGACTTGCAAGAACTTCCTGATTCAGAGATCAGTCGAACTCCTACAGCTGTGAAGTTGTGTGTTGAACAGCAGGCATCTTCCTCCACGCCATCAGTGACTGCTGCCAAAGGAACCGCAGGACTTCCTTCCTTTGTACCTTGTTCTGATTATGATCAGCCTCCCCGTTCAGCTCGTCCAACTGTACTAAACGTAGATGACTTTTTCATCATGAAGTCTAGCTGTGAATGTGAGTACCAATACAAATAAGATATTCAAATCACTTGAAAAATATACTGTTATAAATGACAGCAAAAAAGAATGGCTCATCCCAAAGTTAACAGAGGTACAAACATTTGCAACCAAGACAAAGGACATTCAGTTGAGTAACTTTAAGTTACTCATTAAAGATGTTTTACCCATTCATTTATCAAGCGAGTATGTTTGTTTTGAGCTTCCTTGTATTTTGCAGCACACACTTAATACAATCAATTATGGTGGAGTTTTAATACACACTCTTTCTTAATATTTATCTATTACTCTAGCTGCCGACTTACGTGCTATAATAAAATTTTGCAAAAAGTTTTCGATGCCAAATATTTTATCCTAACAACTGTTGAGAAAAACTGTACTTCACATAGGATGGCCATGATGCTATGCCATATAAGAGTGCAGATAATGTTTATTTAACATACTATGCTTTGCAGCATACAGATCAATCAGGTCCACAACTCATGGATCTTGGTTCATTCGAATGTTAGTTGCTACCTTCTACAAACATGCTTGTCACAGAGATATTGAGAGTTTATTCAAAATTGTAAGTATAGTTCACATAAAAACTTAACAGTGCATAAGTAATATAAAAATATTTTGCCAAATAGTTCTTTCTAATAAACATATACAACATTAACTATTCTAGCCTTTAATTGAAAGTGAGGGTTCATTTACATGTATGTTTGGGCTACAAGTTTGAATAATTTGGTTTTATATACACACATACTTGTAGAAATTTGTGGAAGTATTTTAACCTATTTTTAATAGACTGACAGTCTAGCGCAGTATTAAATGTTGGCAAGTGTAATAAGCATGTCCACAATTAATCCTTAGTATGAAATTTCTGCCATGTTGCGTATTAGTTGACATGCCTGTCTGCAAAAGTCCTGTATATGCGTTTGTTTTAATTCAATTTTAGTGTGTCATGGTTCTTTTGTTTCTAACACTAGCAGGAACTTGCATCATACATATTGTATTGCTATAGTTCAGCACACAACATATCAACAAACTAAGTAATGAACATTTAACTTGATATAATTATAGATTAATGCATCCTTATATATAGTTACTGATATCTCTGTGCGTATCCAAAAGGTGGAGATTAAGGATACCTCATAATATGATTTATGAGACAGTTTCTGTAATAATTCAGTCTTCTGAAAATGCTGTACAGATTCTCTCCTACTTACGAACATTCGAGTTGCGAACAACAGTGCATACGAACATGTCTGTGCGTATGTCCGCCGCTAATAAAGACGCTTGGCGTCGGTATTAGCGGCGGAAAGAAGCACTACTCGGAAGCACCACTCAGCATCCACCTTTCTCTGTCCAGATCATTGCAGTGCATAAGTTCGTCAACGTATCTCCAGTGTGCAAAGGACTTTCTTATTTTTATCATTAAATATCGCGTGCATCAATTTTTCAATATAGTTGGTGAAAAGTGAAAGGCTTCTAGTGAGAGTGGTAGTGCAAAGAAGAGGCAAGCCATTTCATTTAAAACGAAAGTGTCAATAATAAATAAGCTTGATGCTGGTGAGAAAATGGTGAGCGTTGCACGGGCATACAACTTGAATCGTTCGACCGTCGGTACCATTTATAAACAGAAATATCGTATAATGGAACACGTGAAAGGTGCAGTGCCGATGCAATCGACGATCATTAGCAAAGAAGATGGCAATATGGTGGAATTAAGTAAAATGTCTTATTTTAAAACAGTTCATGCAGTGTTACTGCAGCAAAAATGTTTCTTTTAAGTCTTTTAAATATTGTATTTATATAGGGGCAATACCGATGTGTAACTACAAGTTCTTCATAACAAAGATATAATGGTACTTATAGGTCCAGAAGAGAGTAAGAAAGGTCAGCATGAGTCAGAAAAACAACACGCAAGGATGAAATGTTCCAACATCGACGTGCACTTTTACTCACGGGAGAAAATTATTCCTTTTCCCAGGTTTCCCAAGCCGATAAATCTTTGCCATCTCAGCGTTAGCTTCCATCAATAGCTATGTATACATTCTGTGAGCATGACAGATCAAATTAGGGTAAAGTCAACCACCAAACTTTGAGCTACCGTGTATTTGCCTCTTTACTTAAAGAGCTGAAAGTTTGAATAATGTATTTATATTATTATATAAATATATAATATTATATAAATTTCCTTTTGTATTTTTTATTATTACTACTGATTGAATTATCAAAATTATCATTGAATATTGAGTAGACTCCTAAATAACTTACCTCATCTCATGAGTCTGAACTCTAAAATATACCTTAAATACATACTACAATGTGGTATTTTGACAGTTTCAGTTGTCATTTTATTGGTTATGCCAATTTTATTTCTTGGGTTAAATAAATGGATTATGTTTGTGTGAATTGATGTGTTGCTCTTTACAGTGAAGAGTACAATCATGGGTACTTTTAATGGGTCACCATTTGCTGCATCCGCATTTTTCATGATTGCTTCAGAGGTGTATATATTTACAGTATATAACAAGCTTATGAAATGTCAACATGCTCTATTCTCAAGTTACTAATGGATCAAGAATATAAACTCAGTTCACATCTGATATAAATGCAAAAGGATAATGGAGTAACAATCTTCGTTTTCAAGACATAAGTTCACTGCTATTTTCTTCAATAAAAAATTTTTTTTTGATCTGTTATTACTAAAATTGAGGTTTTGCCATAAAATTACTTTGAAAAACTCTTTTGCTGTATTTAAAAGCAAAAAAATTTGAACTTTCAGCAAAAAAGCGGTTTCATTATATTTGCATTTTTTCAATCATGCATATTGAAAAAAACTTAATCATTTTAATGTATGCACGTAACCCTTTTAAGAGATTAGGTTTGAGCAGTTTACACAAACTGACTAGGTGTTACATCCGCAAAGTCCCATAGACAGTACATCTACTGGTATATTGTAAAACTTGATAATTTCATTTCAATCAAAAAAATTTATTCAAAACTCTCTTAAGAATTTTAATTTTAGACAGATTATATAAAAATGGAAAAAGTTACTACACATAATCATGTTTAGTCAATTTTGTGAGTCTGCCTAACGTACTAAAGTCTGCCACTAAACGCTTAGAGGGGTGTTTATTGTTGGTCATGGACCAACAAGCTGGTGCAGCAGGATTTGATACGGATAGCTACAACAACTTATAAAAGTTGTTTAAGGTAAGCAATCAGACCTTTATGTTACATGTGCTGACAGTCAATCAGCTATGGCTGTAGTCTATAACAAATAAACTAGCAAACCTTATAAACACTTGAATGTAAAAGTTCTCCGGGTTCACAAAGTCATAGAAAATCAAAATGTTCTTAGTGAGTTCAGGGCCTTCACTGACATTACCGCTAACTTATTTCCTGAAATTTCATTGTATGAGAGGTTGGCGTTTTTCCATAGTGAGTTAAGTGTAGGTTAGAATTAGAGTATGACAGACAGAACCTTGATTAAGATATGTCAAAGTTTTTATTTCTTGTTCTTAACAATGCACATTTAGTGTTTGGACTTGAAAACAAGCAGTTATTAAAAGCATTTTAAGTAAAATCATTCTGTTTTTTTTTCTTTTCAGCTAGACTTTAATGTTTATTTTTTTTGGAGTTGCCTACTTGTAATTTGTTCGGAGGTATTCAATGATTTTTTGTTTATTTATGTTGTTTTCCTGTCAGACCATTTGGTGGTGAAATAAAGTTTAAGCACCACTTGCGGGAAAACAGTTTTAAAATATCATAAGGAGAATATGCCTATAGCATTACAATCTATTTTTGTTAATGTTTTGCTATGTTTAAAATGACCAAACAATGATACAGAAAAAAACTTGCCACATAAATGCATTGCTTCTACGACAACTATGGCAGCTACTTGTAAAACTGAGTTATTTAGATCTTCTCTCAATATGCTTTATCAATTGATATATAGTCTCTGCTGTCGCCTTGTGTTGTGATTGAATTATAACATAGTTAAACATTTTAAAACTTTAGTTAAGCTTGTTCAGTGTATAATTAATTACATACAAAAGCAATGCTACTAAGGTTTAGCATCTCGTGCACTTTAAATGTTTAGTTTTGATACACTACTCACTATAACCTGAATCACCTTTTTAAAGGCATCTCTTGGATATTTTTGAAAGTGTTTTATATATATTTATGTAAGCTTTTTAGTTTTTCTCTGCCTTATTTTATTTTTATTTAGCTTGTAGTTGTTATAGCTTTGTAGCTACCTAACAGCAAGATATGTTCCATACTGCAGGTCAGTTTTAGAAAACAGTTAAATGAAGCCAGGTCGGTCATACTAATAAGTTATGGGTATAAAAAGAGATGTAGCAGAAAGAATAAAATATCTAATTAAGTAAACGAAGTTTAACATTGGAAACTGGAAAGAGCAATGTAGAATGCTATAGCGCACAATGAGGCAGTGAAATATAGTTAGTGAACAAGAAGTGGATGAGGATGAGTCAAATCAAAATAAGATGAAATAGTTTTCTGCTAAACGAGAAAAGATTTGTCAGCACTCTTTAAGCAAAAAAGCTTCAAGAGATTATACGGCTGAAGGCTAGATGAAGGAAGATGACTGGATGATCACCTGAAAGATGTGACGGAAATTCTCAACTAGTTGCACTGTTAGTGCTGTGTTTGAACCAAAATAGCAGAGTTTATGCTAATTATTAGTCTCTATAGCTTCTATGACTACTTATAGCAACTTGGGAAATCAAAAAAGCCCTCAGGGAAAATGAAGCAATAGAAGACAAAATTCATCAAAGAGAAAGAAACTGTCCTTAAACCAGAGAAGGAGTAGGTTGGAATGAGAAGAGTAATGAGTCTTATTTTGTGTTCTATCAGAAGATGTTTCCGTGCGTCAGTTGGTAACATCTTACGGAATTGTCTTCCAGCTGCACCTTAATTAGAAAACCCACAAAGAAAGTTAAAACATTGACAGTGACTGTGTACAATTTTATGTGAGTATAGTTAAAAGTTTTTATTTTATGATATTTTGTAAGTATCGTATGCTAAGGTTTCTACTCTGCATACAACTTGCAACTATTATAACTTGGTAGCTACATATCAACGTTGTGTGTTCACCTTACAAGTTGATGTAAGCAAAATGACCGAACACATCTTAGTGTGCAAAAGCAACGCCGCTTTTAAAAGTCGCCATACTGTCATTTGATTTAGTGAGTTACAGTCCCAGCACTTATTGTTTTTTGGTGGATACAGTCGCTCAGTTAACCTGATAGCACCACTCAATACGTTCTCTTGTCTGAGTTATGTGTTCTATATAACACTCAGTATTCTTATTTATTAAAAGTATTGTCTATTCATTTTAATCCAGGTTTGATCAAGGCTGAAATATTGTGGGTGGAAGCACCTTTATGGCAAAAAAGTAGTTTGTATTAGTGCATTGGTAAATCAGACCAGAATAACTAGCAGACGTATTCTAATTTTTTACTAAACATTTATTTCTTTTTTTTCACAATCATTACACTTTTCGATGAAGATTTGATCACATCTAAAACATCTTGAGAGTCAGCACATATAATGAACAAAATAGTATGCCTCAATCTTTATGTAGACAATCACCAAAGTGTTGCATTATCTAGTAAAACAAATTTGAAGATGTTGAGGTTTCATTGATGAGGATCCTGAACTCTTTTCTGTATTATAGGTTTTTTAATTATGTTTTGTTTGGGCCGGTAAGGCTTATATTTAGCTTTTCTCTTTAAGATGACTTATTCTTAATGTAATTACGTAATTTGCTGATCTACTGATCAGTTAGACATAGTTTTTACAAGTAGAACATTGAGTTATGTGAGAAAAGAATTGTACTCTCAACTGCAGTACTTTATAAAGTATATAATTTATGAGTAAAGGACCCTAAAGTCAGCCCTTTACTTTATGGACAATGACTAGAGTTTTTATTTTAACTTATGGCCTAAGCAAAGCACGGTCTTCTCTTGCAGGGCAAAGAGTAGTGTTAGTCCTTCTTGAAAGAAGAGAAAGTATTTAAGCACATTGACTGCACTTTATTTGGACCTTTTATTACGCATACATTAGTGTCTTTGCTTAAAAAATTAATTCACTCTAGAAACCATTTTGTCAGAAGAAAAATTGGTAGGCAGAAACTGATTTTATTATATAAATGGCCTAATTTACTCCAAACTTCCATAAACTCAGCTATAACTTCAGAATAAATTATAAATACATGTGATGGTTAACACCTGAACCAATCGCGTACATGTTAGAATTAGTTTATTCGTTCAGCTTGTTTGTTTTGCTTTGACATTATTCATCATAGATCATGGGTAGAATTGCCAGCGACTTAACTGACATCACCATATCTAAACTTGGGGGTGAATATGGGCAATATGTTGGATCAAAGTACTATACCCAAAGATGGGTTTCAATAGACTTCCCAGAAAGTAGGTGGTAGCCACACTCAATGATCGGAATAGATTAACATCCTCTATTTAGCTGCTGCAGCAGACCAAAGTTTCTAGTCTTTCTGGACCTGCGGCTGCTTGCTGGATTTTATCTTCCTACTGTCAATAGACAGAATTAAACTTCAGTAACACAAAAGCCAGTGTTCCTTAATCCGTTTTTTCATGCATTTTTAAAAAAATTACACAAACTTTTGATAATCATCTTGGCTAAAACATTACTTATCCTAAAAAGGTTTACACCGTGCTGTTCCGGCTTCAACACCCAATAAAAATCAGCTAGGAAATAAACAGACGCGTAACAAATGATGTTGTAAATTGTGGAATAATATGTAAAGAAACTCTGTGCTAAAATGAGTTCAAATTAAATATCAAAAATCAATCATATATTTAGTTATGCGTAATATAAAGTTGAGGAAACTGAACTCAAATCGATGGCAAGAAAAACAGAAAAATGAGCTGCACGGAAACCAGCAAAAAAGTCAATACTACACAACAGTCATTCTCAGAAAACCAGCTGCCAATAAAATAAGGAAGAGTGAGTAAGTGAGTGTGAGAGCAAGTGAGGGAGCCCGTGACAGAGGAGACAAGTGAGACAACGGGAGTGAAAGAAAGTGAGAGAGTAAGGAAGTGAGTGAGAGTGTGAGTGAGAAAGTGAGGAGAGGAGAGAGGGAGAGAGGAAGAGAGAGAGAGAGAGAGAGAGAGTGAAAGAGAGAAAAATAATGAGAGAGACGGAAAAAGGAAAGTCAGAAAGTAAGTGAAAAAGAGATGTGGGAAAGATTGAGAAAAGGGTGAGAGTAAGAGTGAGAGAAAGTGAGCGAAAAAGAGTGAGAGAAAGGGTGAGAGAAAGGAAAGATAGAGGAGAGTGAGTGAGAAGAGAGAAAAACCGCGACGCCATAATTCTCTATGACGTAGTTCGTAGCTTTTCAAAAAAGACATGCATATATGTTCTTGACTTTTTTTAAATCTAATAAATATTCTTAATAAAAATAATGCTCCCAAATTTTAAACAATTTTTTTCATTTCTTTTTTCAAAATTAGGTTGCATCTAAAAAAAATATTTTAGATAATTCTGCTTTTTCATCTAGTATTATTTTTGACCACATTTGCCTTGTCTGCATGTAGCTGATTGCCACAACAGATCGTGTCTTCTTACTTGAGATTATAAAGTTGCATGAGCTATATACCATATGTAGGTGTTGATTCAAAGACCAACGAAAGTGCTAAATTTATCACTCATGTCAATAGTTAGTAGCAAAAGATGCATCCTTATTTGGAAGGTTAAATACTTTGCATAAGCAAACTGTCTGAAGTTTTGAAAAATGATGAGAGTTACATAATGCAAAGATTATCAAGAAACTTACACTTTCACACAAACATGCGTAAATGTCTAGCCCTTAGTTTTTCCAATGCTTCAGATAAAAAAATTGGAATGATCAGCCAAACATGTAGCGTTTCATAGAATTTTGTGTGACCTATAGAATACTCATGCATTGAAACTATATTATATTTTTGTGGAACAGTTGATGTATTAAGGAGAGATAAACTTGTGAATACAACAGTAAACAAAAATGAGATAGCCTCAGTCGGTGAACATCTGTTGCAGCAGGCTAGCATGCGATTCCTGGCTGTGGGTGGGTAGAAAAAGAGAGATATACCCACATGCAATGCTTTTCTTGCAGTCTTCAGTGGATGCTGCCGGAGGCTCAGCTAATAAGCTATTCTCTGCTTTTTGATTGCATCAACAGTTACTTCCATTTATGATTGCATTGTATTTGGCAAGAACTGAAGAAATATTTCTTCAGTATATTAAATAAAATTCTCATGAAACAGCATTTTTCAGGGTTTTGACTAATAAAGAAAATTTACTTTTTGAATAAGAGAATAAAATTTTAGTAGAAAAGATGACACACATTTGAAATAACTAATACAGTCAACAGATCTAAATGTAAACATTTTTGGTAGAAAAATCCTTGTAGGCGTATTTTTACAAAAACGTGGTATTAGAAGTAGCTAATAGGATTTGAATGTCTATCATATTACAAAGGGTTTTATCAAATTTATCTGTGAGCATAAAAACTCCAAAATTAAACCTTGAATTATTTCAAAGAAAAAGTGTATTCGATATGAAATTATTATTTTTACTTTTAATCTGACTCTAGGTCATGCCTGACTCTAGTTTGAAAGCTGAATGGTGTGGAAATTTGAATTTAAATTCGTAATCAACTTCCAACTCTGGACTCTGAATCTGATTCTACAAATGTTCGAGTTGAAGCCATATTAAGATGAATGTTTTAATTTATGTTTTTAGGGGCAGTGCTGTACAAGTTCCAATTTCATGATCTAATTCTAAAATTTATTCTGCTTTTGTTTTGAATAAAACTTGTTTATCAATTTAAATTCACAGCTGACTTTGATTTTTACTAATGGTAACATATATTTTAGATTGAGATTTAAATTTTGATGGGAATTCAATGCTAATTAGGATTTATAATCATGTTTGTATTTGCATGATGTATCTAAAGCATATGTTAACTTAGAATCCAATTTAGACACAGCTTTGTATCAGGAACTATACAACAAGTCAGAGTAAAGTTTTTTTAGCAATCAATTGAAAATCTTACTTGGGTTCTTGGCCAGGTTCAATTCAGAATTTGATCTGAGTTTTTATTTATACTAATACATGTACGTAGTTTCCTAATTATATTTAAATGAAAATTCAAAAAAACTTTGGCTTACTAATGCAGAGCTAATGCAAGTTGAAAATTAAAATGAATGGCAGATCCAATTCATTATTAATAACAAATTTCAAACAAGTTTTTTTTCAGATTAGAAAATGGACACGGATTCTGTCATTCATTTGGTTTAGTTCTTATTGAACTCCAAAAACGTCTGTATTCCATATTTTTGCTTTAGATTCTGGTTAATTGCTTTTGATTCTGACTGCCATTCATATTTAAATTCTGACTCTGACATTGATTAAGATTTTAATGAATATTCTGACAAGGTGCCATTGAAAATTGTTATTCAGATCAAACTTACAAAACATATTTTGATAACAGTACAAGGCTCTATTCAAATACTGACTCAATTTCAGACTTTCTGTCACATTCAGATTCGACCAAAACGAATCTACTGAATTCTACCAAATTCTATAAAGAATTACCTTCAACTGTTGCTGCTAATTCAAGAACAGATTTTTGCCGCGATGACATTTCTATGTGAAGAGATAAGTGAAAAGATTTAATTTATTTTTTCCATATTCTGATGAAATCATTGAAAAACATTATAAGCTCTTTATTTGAATGGTCTGTTTTTCAAGTCAGACTTTCTAGCTTTTTTCATTAAAACTTTGAATGCATCAGCATCAAGGAGATTTTTTGGGGTATCAAGATAAGAAAAACCCTTTTTGACACAGTCTTGACCGTTTGATGTTTGGGAATAAGCTTTTCGCAATCACGATGCAATCGGCGTTACGACGTATTTTGAGGCTCAACTTCTAAAGATTATTTGATAGTAGATAGTTTTTCATCATTTACACACAAATATTATACATTTATCCTAAGGAGCATCCCGTTAACGGCTTGTCCTGCTAAAATTGTTCAGATGCTAGACTTTTTAGCATCTTTGTAGTAATCTGATCTTTGCTTACAACGGGTTGGTGCTAGTAAAAACTTTTCTATTGCACATAAAAAATCCAATTTTTGCTGCAACAACCATATTAATGTGATAAGGTTTTAAACAAATGTTTTTAAAAACAAAGATTTTAAGGAAATTTTAAACATAGTTATAAGTGGAAAATATGCCTTCAACTTTACCATAAAATAAATATTTGACAACTCCAACAAATTGCGAAACAGGCTCTAAGGTCATCATACGTTTACTGCAAATAATTTATATAAACTGGTAGACACATGTATCAGCTTCCCTGCACATATTGATTTACAGATCTACGACAAGTTAGAAATAAGTTAGCTAACTTCTCGCATCCAAAAGGGTTAATGTATTACCCCAAAAAAGTGAAATATATTTGACATTGGATTTGCCCGTGAAAATGTTTAATTTATTTTTTCAATATTCTGATGAAGTCATTGAAAAGCATTATAAGCTCTTTATTTGAGTGGTGTATCTAATAAAACACCATTTTATGGAAACACTTGAAAAAATGAGTGTCATATCATTTAAATAAAGTTTATACGGCAAATTCACTCGTGAATTATACTTCAGATTTTGATTTAAACTCATTTTCACCTACTGTATAAAGTTATTTTAAAAGTTTTTTATTCTGATTTGTACATGTATATGCTGAATCAAATTATCATAATTTAGGATATTATTCAGATAAACATGTGAATTTCTTTCAGGTATTAGTGTTCTGACAAGTTCTTTTAAAGTAAAAATCAATTTTAAAGATGGATTGAAGGAGGGTTTAAATTTCGATAAAAGCTTTAATTCGCAAACAAAAACCTTTTAATGCAAAGATTATTTACATTTTGCCTGATATTCCGATATAAATTCAAAATTCATATCATGTTTTTGATACATTGATACATGTTGTGATTCAATTTTGTCCAAATTCCTATTCAGTTTTAGTTCAGAATCGTTTTGCATTTTCATTCAGCAACAGATTCAAAATCTGTTTCAAATTTTGATTCCGATTCTCATTCAGGTTTTTAATTCCTACTTCGTTTTATGTTTAGATTTTGACACAGCTTTCAATTTTCTTAAAAATTTTTACATAGATTTTACTTAATATTACCATTCAATTTCACGTCCGAACTTGGATTTTGATATTTAATCTTCTGTTGTTTGGTTTTGTTGCTTGAACATTCTGCTATAGACTTTCATAAATGGTTTCTGATTCAGATTTCAGTTCAGAGCTTTCTCTGTATTGTAATTGCCATTCTATTTTGGACTCTGACTTAGCTTTTAAATCAGAATCTGATTGATTTTCAAATCAAGACAAGAATCAATGATCTAGTAAAAGTTCCCACCTATTATGGTTTTTAGCACTTCATC
This sequence comes from Watersipora subatra, assembly GCF_963576615.1. Classification (NCBI taxonomy): domain Eukaryota; kingdom Metazoa; phylum Bryozoa; class Gymnolaemata; order Cheilostomatida; family Watersiporidae; genus Watersipora; species Watersipora subatra. Next base: position 29,105,993 of record NC_088710.1, on the reverse strand, counting down.
TGTAAGGTCTTTTAAATCGCACTTCAGGTCCCTCTGGCTCTACCTGCTTCAAAACAGTTCATGACTTGCCAACTGAATTATTTAGATTTCATATCGTAAATTTATTTTACAGTTTTTGTAAATGCGTTTATGATAAAATAATTTGAAAGTCGAACATAGTTTTTTGCACCGACTTTGACTTACGTAAATTTACTTTTAGTTTTAGATTAGCTGCTCCGATGAATTTGTTGATGGCTGTTAAAATTAGCAGATTAATTTTTGGTTGCTGGTTGCCCATCCGTCAGTTTGTTTTCTTTCTGAGTTTCAGGTCGCGAACAGCAATTAGCAATATTAAGAATACTTAGAGGATACACCCTATGATATGGTCAAAACAGTATTTTAAAATAGCTTAATGCTATAGATTACAAACCTATTATGTTGTTTCACACTATTGCCAGTTAGGATTATGGTAAATAGAGCTCTCTCTCTTTTCCCTACTTTGCCTTTCATCTGCTGTCAATCGTGTCCAAGTTATACCATTCTACTAGGTAGAAATACCCCAGGCTACATGCCTGGTGCTGCTGGTTTTAGCTGATCAAATATAGCTTCTTTTTTTCTTTTCACTAGTTGCAGAAGAATTGATGATCACCCTATGTGGTATATGTAGCAATTTGCTTCATGATGGTATCAAGGTGTCTGTATTCATAGAATTGCTGCTTTTGATCCTTCCTCTTTTACACAAGTGCCAAATTTTAGCTTCAGACAACACCAGCTGGCTCTATGATGCCACTTCTCAAGAAATCTTAGAAATTTCTATTGCACCCTATTTTAAAGTAATCCTGTGTGCGCCTTTATCTTATTGCTCCTAAAAATTCATAACTTTGAGCTTATAAAAAGTACCTGTACAAATTCAATAGTCAAAAAATATATTATGACGATACAGAACATAAGAATTAGTATGCTCAGGCTCATGTGCGTTATTCTGTCATTTCTCTCCCATATGGTTCTCTCTTCCTTTTGCCCTGTCACTCTCTCATCTGCAACTGTTTATCGAGTGAAAGATTGATCATACTTTATTTAACCTTTGGCTCTAAATTTTCATTTTAAAGCCTATGTCTCATGACCTCAAGACCTTGTGCTCTAAACCAGCTGGCTTGCTTAGGAACCCAGCCGCTTTTTCCAGCACACTGTATTTTTGGGTCCAAGTTGCTAGGGACCACACACCTGGTAGACCTAGTTTTTCTTTCAACAGGTTTTAATGCTGTCTGGGTTACATCTCCCCAACATCTTTATAGCTAAATATTGGGAGGGTTGAGGCGCTACCCAGCGGTGGTCTGTCATGATAGATTGAGTTCTGTCTTTTTTATGTATTTAATAGTTCTTAATAGTTACTAGGACCATCTGCCTAAGGGTACATGTCACCATGTTCTTCGGAACCATTCCTCAGCAGGTTTATTTTTAGAATTACCCATCCTGATAGCAATTTAATTTCAAAGAGTTGCTCATTATTTTTGCTCGCTATTTTTGTCATGAATCAGAAAATATTCATTTGATTTTTATGCTCTATAAACAAAAACAATAAATTAAAAACTAACTCTTAGCAAAATTATACTTTTAGTAATTGGATTATATCATTATATTTTTACTTTTTATCTAGCGAAATATTTTAAGAACAATTGTCAGTTCTGTACACTCATTGTTATTGCTATAACACAAAAAGCTTTTGATTGCTTTTTGTAAACTAATCCTTATTATGATTAGCAAATAATTACATGTACAATAATATTCTTATGATGAATATGATTAGGTTACATAAATATAAACACTAAATTTTGTGTTTTCTGTGATGACAGTCAGATGCCAGATTTATGAAAACTACAGCCTGAATCACAATCAGCCGAGCGTAAATACGATCCACAGCTTCCAACTTCATTTATAAGCTTGGTCATATTGAGATCTAAAACTCTGAAGCATTTTGATGAGCAATTGCAATTATTTTGGTAGCAAAGCATCATAAGATACTATTGCATAGAGGAGACATTGTTTAAACATTTGTCAAGCTTTTAAAGTTTTTCAGGTTATTTCTCAAAACTTTAAATGTAGCATGATCAACCTAAAAACAAGTAAATGGGCTTAAAATGCGTTTGAAAGTATAGTCTTTTGCTTCAGCTTAGTTTGAAGCTGGAATGTAGATGAGCGATGATTTAAAGAAACACTAATGCAGACAAAATGATTCCTGCTCTGCCTAAAGGTCTTTGCACTTGTTGCTCTGAACATTTTGAAGTGTTGCAATAGAAACAAGTAAAAGTCAACTAGTCTAGTGTTTTTTTGTATTGAACAGTTTTTCTTGACTCTTTCTTATTCTTTGTTCAATATAAAAAAAACTTACTCATAAAGTTAACTGTAACAATCAAAATAAAGGTCACTCGGTTCATGTACAAGTGCGATGTAAATGACACATAAACCTCACTAGGCTCAATGAAGGGTTATGGTGGAGCAGTCATCGGACATCTTTTAAGTACTCCAATTTAAGTGATGTCATGTTCCTACAAAACCAGTTGCCCTTCTTTAGTTTTTTTTCAACTACCACCTTTAAAGCGCTAGTACAAGGGTTAAGCATAGTTTTGTTTTGTTGGTTTTAAACAGGGATCTGGCAGAGCCAATGCCTCGACCATTGTGAAATTTTTGAATCATTGCCTATCAACATGACACAGACATATCGCTGTAAAGTTGTAAACCTTTACTTAATACATTAAGAACACCAGCGCTCATTGATATTAATAATATATTTGTTCCAAAACTAACTATAAAATATATAGTAGTGTAAAATAGTGCCGATTATCGTCCTTGTTGCTTTTCTTTCTTTGCCTCTCAGGCAGAACACTGTTGTCACTTTTATATGTACAACAATTAGCTTTTTATTATATAGGTACAACAGTTGGTCCTTTCTACTTTAGAAAATTGGGCCAGACAGTCTTGTTTGTACCAAGACAGCCAATTTCTTAGGCCTATCAGCCCTTTGCTTGTCTGGCTCCGTTGGTGATCCAGTTGGCTTCTACCACAGTTTATGTTTTGTGCTCACATTTTGATAGGATTAGTCAATAACGGCTGATAACCATATACATATATTAACAAGGTTTTAATTGTCCAAATTATTAACTCATACATTTTTCCATAATGACACAAAAAACTTGGGAAAAACCTGGGAAAGGTAGCATTAACCATGAAAAACTAAATAAACTATGGTATCTGCAGGTATATTAGAAGTAACAAAGGAGGCCACTACCACATCTTACAACACTTGGTAGCTATTTTTAAACCTTGTGCCTAGGAGCAGTTTGATAGCTTAGAAAACACAACCTCAAAAAAGACGGAGGTCACCCTCTCAAAACTGACATCATGTTATACCTAGCCAGTGAAATGATTCCAATAAGGGCCAAAAATACCAGCTGGCAGTGGTCGAAATCGAAGCTTACGCCCACACAAAATTTTAGGATGTATGCCAAGTTGTCTATATATAGTTATATATATATATATATATATATATATATATATATATATATATATATATATATATATAACATGATATATATTATATATATACCACATTATATATATTATATGTACATATAATATTATCTTATATTATATATAAATTTTATATTATATATAATACATCATACACAATATATATATATATATATTGTATATGATATATGATATATTACATATAATATATATATATATATATATATATATATAATGGAACAAATATTAAGAAGAAAGTAAATTTTTAGTAAGAGCACTACAAATCTGTTTCGTGCGATGCACTCCTCAGGAGCGGTTTGGCTAAAACGGAATGCTATACAGAAATGCTAGAAATGGGTTCCATGATTTAATCAAGTTATTTAGTACAAAGTGTAACCAAGTAAATAATTCCTAACATGTCTTCAATCAGAAAACACCTCATTTATTTTATTTAATGTGCACAAGTGTGGTTTGCCTATTATGAATTATTCTTCCAGTAAACATATTTTGCATCATTTGGTTTTGTCTGTGTATGGTTGCGCTTGAGTTAATATTTTTCATGTTATGTTTTATGCTGAGTTACTGCCTTACAACATTCAAGTGTGCTTGAACAGTTCTGTGTGGTGCTGCTTGTTGCTGTGGTAAAATGAAGCTTCATAATTGCTATATCAGGTTTTAAACTCTGCTGAGCAAAGTCCCACATAAATTGCTACCTGGTTGTCTGTGCGGTTATTTACAGTTGTCTGATATATCACATTCTAAACTCGATATTTTTGTTTAAAAGAGCTATTGTTTTTGTCTGTAGTTGCAACTTTTTCGTTGTGTTCTTTTTTCTGTGGGATAGTTTTTGTGAATTTTTAGTTGCTCACATCAATTATTGCCTTTGTGTTTGGCATTAATGAGTTGGTCAGTTTTAAGATTATTCAATTAAATTTTGCGTAGAGTGGGTGTTTCTTTGGAAAGAATGTCATAACTATGTTAAATAATTTTTCGCTGATTTTGGCTGCAAGATTGGCGATGAATGGGTGGTCATACCATGTGATTGTTCTTTGTCGGTTACGATTTTTGTATTTTTCAATGTTAGTGTTATGTTGTAATTTGCTGTTGCTTGTGCTGTCATATTGTAGTTTGCTTTTGTTTGTGTATGGTTGTTGGCACAACCAGACATGCTGAGAGTTATCTTCTCAGTTGTGTATACCACTAAATCGCAAGGTTAATATATCGAGCCCATTTCTAGCTACTCGGTACAGTTTTTCATTTTGTTCAAACTGCTCCTGAGGAGTGCATTGTACGAAACAGAATTGTAGCGCTTTTAATAAAAATTTATTTACTTTCTTCTTAATTATTTTTTCTAATATTCAATAATACACTAAATATTTTTTAAGTTTTTAGTATAGAGTTCTTTTTTTGAATGCTTTTGCACATATTTTTAGTTACTATATACAGTACATATATAAAAGTGTTTCTTTAGCCTGGTTAACCCATATGGGTGGTAATTTCTGTTGTAACTCGGGTCTCCTACCAAAGACCTGGAAGTTTGAGCACTTGCTTCCAGATCTTTGCTATTCTCTAAATCACACTTTTCTGCAACTCAGATTAATAGATCGTAAGTGTTGAGACACTGCAAAGTTGCAGAGATATACATTTATAAGAGAGTTGCAGAGACTATAATATATTTACCATAAAACCTTATATACACCACATACCATATATATATACCATATATATATGTATATATACCTATATATTTACAGTGTATACCATATATATACCGTAAAACCTTGAATTGAACAACATGGAACTTTACTTGTTAACCTCTTCTTTATGGTGGCGGTTAATTGGAGGCGGCGTTCAAAAAGTGGCTGGCGGTGTATTTTTCAATTGACTCTTCAGAATTTTCTGAAGACAAGTTTAGCCATAATACAGGCAAAGCTGATGTCACATATATTTTCTCACTTTTTCCAGTCGACCGATGTTAAACACTTTGAATGAAATAAATATGCTAACTTACCAATAACTTGTCAAAAAATTTTTAATAAATGTGCATCGAAAAACTGAAAAGTATCTCTACCACTACCGCTTTTTGCTAATGTAGGCTACTTCAAAGTAGAAAGACCATGTTAAACAAAGAGCTACAACTCGCCTGAGACCATCATCAATTATTGCTGCGGTGTAGCTTTCAAAGGTTTTAGTTAAAAGAATATGAAATGCTTTAAAATTGGACCACAAGTGAATTAATGGATATTGAAATAAATGATTCATTAGTTACAGAATTTTGTAGACACTTTCCTACTGATCGATTGATATTATGGGCTCAAATAGATCAAACAATGTCGAAGTGGCCGGCAAATATAGACAGCCTTCATTTGGAGAGTGACGATATGTTTTTTAACTTTTTTAAGGCTAACAGCCAATTGGATGCGGCGTTCCAACAGAGGTAGCTTTCAAATAGAAGTTTTACAATATATATAATTGTTTCCTCATCCCGGTTAACCCATTTGGGTGGTAGTTTTTGCTCTAACTCGGGTCTCCTACCAGAGACGCGAGGGTTTGAGCACTCGCCTCAAGATCTTACAGTAGCTGTTCCCATTAGCGGACTTTTCTGCAACTCACCTGAGTTGATTGCTGTTGGTATTTGGGCAAGCCACATTTTATGCGCCAGTGTTATTGCGCCCAGTGCCCCAATGACTACTGGGATTACAGTTGTTCTTACATTCCAGCATCTTTCAATCTCTACTCTGAGAGGGAGATATTTCTCTACCTTTTCTTTTTCTTTGCTGTCTATATTGTAGTCATTGGGCACTGCTATATCTATTATAGTAGCCCTCTTGTTATCCTTGTCCACCACCACTATATCTGGTTAGTTTGCTAAGACATGCTTGTCAGTTCGGATGTAGAAGTCCCAGAGGATCTTAGCGCCGTCATTTTCATTGATCTTACCAGGAGTTTCCCACCAGTGTTGCGGTTTATTAAGGCCATACTCGTCACATAGACTTATATACACAACACCTGCGACATGATTATGCCTCTCAGTATATGCATTTCCTGCTAGCTGCTTGCATCCACTGATGATGTGTAGGATGGTCTCAGGTGCATCTTTGCACAGTCTGCATCAAGGATCGTCTCAAGTGTGATAGATTTTTTTTGGGTTGCCTTGTTTGGAGCACTTGCTCCTGGGCTGTCATGATTAGCGACTCTGTATTGGCCGTTAAGTTTCCTATTTTCCGCCACATATATGTCTGGTGAAGATCGCCAACCTTAGATATTTGTCGTTGGTATGCACCATGGAGAGGCTTTGTGTGCCAATTAATTTCCTCATCATCAGTGCGAAGGTCTATTGTAGTCTGTAGTCCGAAGTGGTCATGGACGCTGCATAGGCGTTCATGCTTTGCTCTTCCTCCTTAACTGTCTGATGTACACTTTTGAGTCCCCTACCGCCATATTTCCTATCAAGATGCAATCTAGTAGTATCTGATTTTGGATCGAGTGCTCCATGCATGGTCAGCAGTTTACGAGTTGCTATATCTGTTTCCTTGATGGCTTCCTCAGTCCACTTTATTATGCCTGCTGGATATCTTATTACTGGCAGTGCGTAGGTATTTATTGCCATGATTTGGTTCTTGGCATTGAGCTGGCTCTGTAGGACCTGCCGAAGGCGTTTTTTGTATTCAGTAATGGCTTTGTGACGTACCTTGGCTTTGTGGTTGATGTTGCTTTGCATAATCTCCAAGTACTTGTACCCTTCTTCTATATCTTTGATGGTACCATTTGGCATTCTTAGGCCATCTGCGAGCATAGAATTTGTTTTCTTAAGAATTAGCCTTCCACATTTTTCAATACCGAAGGTCATTTCGATGTCCTTGCTGTATACCTGAGTGAGGTGTATTAGCGAAGCAATATCCCTTTCTTTGTTAGCGTACAGCTTGATGTCATCCATGTATGTAGAAGAGGTGGTTTATCTTGGTGCCAATCTTAACCCATTCAGGACTGTTCCCGATCACTTCGGGAAGATTTGTGCCCTCCAGGGCCCGTTCCCGAAGTCTTCGGGTTAAACTTTGATTTGCTCTATTGCTTAGCTGTTTTGGTACATCGGTTTTATTCATTCACCAAACGAAGTTTAAGAGTCTGGGCCTCATTTTGATACCAAATATGTGATTGGACAAAAAAGTTTCAACTAACAAATTATGTGATAGGTATCAACTGTTTTGAAAATTGGTTGATCGCCATTTTGGAAAAGGTTTATCCGAACGATGGCAAAATTTTTAATTGAATTAGATGTGGTAATCAGCTCAGGAGAAGCAAATAGCAACAAAAGTAATGTTCAAGAAGAAAATGAGAATTTTCTGACGGAAGAAGGAAAGTTTTATGTGGCTATTTATAGAATTGTACCGAAAAAAAAACGATGAAAAGCCGAAATTTTTCTTGTGAATTTCTAACAAACTTTATTCTAACAGTGTAAGATATGGATTTTTTCATGATACACATGATTATAACATTTTCAATCCAATAAAATTTAGATCTTTTTGCAGCATGAACTCATCACTCTGTTACCCCATAATAAATAATAGTTTTATGATTTCCTTGTATAACTACAAGATAATAAAAATTTCTTATTTCATTTATATCCAATTGTTACACCAACAATTAGTCAAGCTTATAGTTCTCAACCTCAACATCTACTATAAACTAGCCTCAACCACTAGACTTTAATATTGGTTGATAGGGGACACTTGCCACAGTAATCATCTTCATGACTTTCTGTGTTTATATCTACAGTATCAAATAATATTTGCAATTTGTATTACCAACTGTTAGCTGCAGTAGCCTACTTATTTTCAATTTGTTATAAGGTATTTACCCTGAAAAGCTACTAAAGCACAATCTTTTTCTAGGCTGTACGAGAAGTTTGCAAGCAAATAGGTTGCTTACTACCGATCATATTTGCTACATGAAGGTGAAGACAGCCAAGGGCTTGTGAGTGATGATGTCGTTGATGATGAGCCTAGGGCTTCAACACCAATACTTGATGAATACCGCATCAACTAACTTATAATGGGAGCAAATATGCATGTGTAGTTAGCATCAAATAACTCTCACCGTGTCATCATTTTTTTATGAACACACCCATATTATACATGTATATATTGTTTCCTTTTCATGCATATTCATTTTTACTGTATTTTTTACAATATATTTTACTGTATTTTTACACTTATTTTTTGCTGGTGATTGATTGTTTGTTAGCTGGTAACTTGAGTATCTTTTTTATGCATAATATATTCATAATCACCTCTGCTATGCATTTCAATATAAATTAACAAATTGTTTGATTATATAATTGATAAAACTGTCAGTGACGTAGTGTTGGTTAGAAGCTAGTAACACCTGTTCTATTGCTTGGAATTGAGAAATTTTTTTTTATTTGCTGCTGATAAGGTTTACTATTGATCTAACATAGGTCCAACAATGTCAGTACCAAAAAACTGCTTGTGAGCTGCTATGAAACATAAAAAACAATTTTGATCAAAAAGGAGTTCACAGAATTATTAAAAATTGTGATTAGTAGAATTTGTAAAGGTGCACAAAAATTTATATCAAATTGTAGACTGGAATGTCTTTGTTAAGCTGCAAAAAACAAATCAAGATTATTTTGAAAAGCACTCTAGTTATACTCAATTTTGTGTAGCTCTATATTAATTGTAAGGCTAGTGAAAAATTAATTAGGCTGGGGGAGCGGTCAACCAATAACTAATTAGTCCTGAATGGGTTAAACTGGTACCCATAGCGAGTCTTCTCTAGCATATTGCTCAGAAGGTTTAGGCATATGCAGAAGTGCAGCAGTGATAAGGAGTCACCTTGATAGATGCCTCGCTTAACTTTTACAATCGCCAGCTTTTTGCCATTAACCTCCAGTTCCGTCTTCCATTTGGTCATTGACATATTGATGAATGCCACAAGAGCCGGGTGAACATTGTACATACTGAGGTACTCAAGTATCCAACTATGGAGAATCGAGTCATAGGCCTCTTTGTAGTCGATCCAAGCCATTGCAAGATTGGTATGCCTTATCCTGCTGTCTTGACAGACCGTCCAAACCTACCAGTAACTGATGTTTGGCTCCTCGGGTGTTGAGAATAATTCCTTTCTGAGCACTGGTCACATAGTGACTCATGTGCTCTTCTAGTTTGTCTGTAACTATTCCTGAGAGCAGTTTCCAGGTGGTGGGCAAGCATGTTATTGGCCGATAGTTCTTGGGAATCGGCCCCTGCTTTGGATCTTTTATCAGAAGTACAGTTCGTCCTTTGGTCAGCCATTCCGGATGGTCGCCGAATATATATGCATATATTTATTTATAATTCTCAAAGAATGTCTGTGGGTATGTATGTCATTCTGGCTATATATCTTAAAATCGATATTAAAACTCCACGAACAGGTGGATTGGAACTCACAACAATGCATCGACAAGTTTTATATCCGGACCTTCTACCAGTGAGCTAGAATGCCACAGTCATCAGATACGTTTTCATATAATGAATACACTATGTGTTTGCAAATTATTTTAGCCCTGAGTCCCCAAGTTATGATGCTCCTGTTTGGAAAAAATAGGAACTAAGTATATGCAATGTGATGCTTACACGTGTTTTTTTAGGGCTAACTTATTCAGCCCTACGATATCGACAATGATTGATCTCAAGCTTAAAATTTGCCGTTTTGTGTACTGATTACATACCATGATTCTTAGGCTCTCAATTCCTTCGGTTCTTGACCAACTCGGTTTTCGTGCAAATATTTTTAGATTTGTTTGTCTGGGAGTTCAAACATATATTCCTTTCTCGACCAAACCGGAGCATGCACATTGAAGTTAGAATAGCTCCGGAAACAGCAAGGAAAAATTTGTTAACAAACAGAAAAGCTTTTCACGCTTCATATGTTCTTTACAAAAAAGGAAAAAACCATATGGGACGACGTCTCCCCTGCCGCAAAGGTTTGCTAGGGAGATAACCCCTCTGGTCGAGTTAACCTGAATTGTTTTGGTAAAGAATTCTCCTTTTATGCATGCCATGAAAGTATGCATGCCATCGTTGTTTATATTTTCTTTTTCCTATGATTTTCGATGTAACTGATCTGTTGCATATTTTGCTGTCTCATTAACAATTTCTGAAAATTTTAGTGTTGATTAGTAACCTTTAATGTTTTTGATGTTTTAAGGTTAGACGGCACCCTCAAAATAGTATTTTTTTCAAAAGAATTATTTTCAAGAAAAACATGTTTCTTATATAATTCAAGTGTGCTCTTTCCATTGCTGCTACTAAAAAGTATGTCAAACTATTTTAAAACACCTATAACTTGAACTGAATGTTGGCCACTTCCAAAGACAATATGCCCGAGATATTGATCACTGCCAGGTGGTACGTAGAAACAAGGCAGCTGAACCTGTGGTAATTGCTGCAAAGAAGGCAAACAGAAGATCAGCTGCTCCAGATGATAATAAATATTCAAGTGGTGGGTTTTAATAATACATATTCAAGTGGAGGGTTTGAAAAAGGTCTGAGACAATCCATCTGCCCATAACTGTAAAGAAATCATCCCTTTTCTATTCCCAAACTTTAGGCAACGTTTTCTCATTATTGGCTTTTGTCAGTGTTTTCAATCTTTAAAACGCTGTCATTTGGTCAATTTTAATGATATCGACTTGAAATTTTGTATGGATAATCCTTGAAACCCAACTGATGTTTTTATGGTCTCAGAATTTTTTTTCTCTGTGTACAGGGTCCAACCCACGATCCAGACCTGGACCTGATTTTGCATATATGACTTTTGTCTCTTTTTACCTGAATAAAAATTGTTATTAAAAATTCTGCTGCCATATTATCATAATATACACTGTTTGGCACTATAAAAACTATTTTTAAAGTAGGTACACTTAGATTTTCATCCAGATATTTTGCATGAGAGACATGACTTCGAAACTACATTCTGACTCATAAAATGAAAACTGTTTGTCTGGTGAACAAACCAAGTATACCATTAGATTTGTCTCAAAAAGCTACACCAGAATATAACATTTGTAATTTTGTAACACTATAGTGTATATAGATGGGGGGTCTCTCCGAGGGTGCCTTCTAACCTTAAGAGCCAAACATATGAAATGTTTACTTTTGTTTTCCTTTTTCGTCATCATAAATAGACAACCTTTTATTAAAATTAGACCCTAACTATATGTACCTGTTTTTATTTATAGTATGCAGTATACAATACAGTTTTTGGTGTAAAATGTTAAAAAAATACTGAACCAAAGTTTTTTTTCGGCCTTGCAACGGATTAAAATTTACATGAATTTATTTTAATGGGAAAAATGATTTCGGATCTCGAACAATGCGGTTTTCGAAAAACCTGACAAGCCACTAAAGTTGGTAGTAGTGCCAGTGGCTGTCAATAAAAAAATTCTCACTTGCAAAACGAGCTTATTTAGAACATTAAAATCTGGCAAACATGTTCTGACACATCATGATACAAGCTCTGAGCAAGATGATACAGCCAGAGTATTTCAAGTATAATCTTTGCTTCTTGAGGCCACTAAAGTCGAGCTTTTTGATTATGGAGGTAATCAAGTTTATCATCTCGCAAACCAAATTCTCAGCAAAAAGAGGTGGGTATCTCTCACAATGGTTGATGACAGAAAATTTTGCAGAAGGAGTGCAAGCTAATGAAGCTGAGGTTGCATGCAACAATGTGTGTTTTGATTGGCTATCTCAGCTTTACTTGGCTAGCCCTAAACTTGGCCCACCGATTCTTGTTTTCACTCATGTAGATGAACTGGCAAGTGATCAGCTCAGTTAAGCACGAAAAGAACTTCTCACTGCAACAGACTCAATTCGACGGAAACTGCTAATAAAGGAAAATCAACTAGCAAGTATGTTTCCAAAAGTTCTGAATGTTTTTGAGCATCTGTCTAACAAGCAATTACGATTATTTAAAGATGATTAGATTTTTGGTTTTGGAAACAATCCAGAAGTGACATCCAATGTAGAACTTCTGAAAAAGAAGCTCAATGAAAGATGCAAAGATCACAGTCTGGAACTTCTAAAGCTGTGGATATCTGTGGTGCTTTTTATCCAACCAGCTTCTGAACAGCCATACATGGAACTCTCACAAGTGCTAGAGAAGTTTCCAGATGCTGATTATTTTGTGTTACATGCACAATGCGGGTCGAGTGTTCTTTTTTGAACTCAAATATGTTTCTGGTTACATTCTTCACAAGTTCGGTGAAATCACATCTATGATAAACCTGCTGTTTCATCATAGATCACAAAAGCAGACGGATGATCATCTCTCTAAATTTGATTTCTTTGCTCACCAGGGCAGAGTCATTCACCAGGTTGAGTATGGAACACTGGTACAAAGACTTCTACATGATGGTATTTTTGCTGAAGCTCTTCTAAAAAATCTTCTCAGCAATTCTGCTTTTCCATTCAGTGTTTCAGTTAAACTTTTGAGGTCTTTATTGATGGTCCACCGTCAAATTGGAGAGCCAACACTTGCAGAACTTTGATTCCAGCTTTAGCTTCTGAATTCATGAAAGATGTGGTCAATATCAAAATCTGGTTTCAGTTAAGAGTAGACATCCTTCTTGAAGGTCTGCTCATACTGATGTATGTTTATCACCAACTTTTTGTTGCAGTTCTGAATCTTCTTTGCAACCCTGTTTGTCAAACCTCTGCTTTCAAAGTTGAGTTACTATTGCACAGGTAAATAGTGTAATATTAGTTCAGCGCGATTTCTACAAAAGATTCATAGCAGCAACCATCCCCAAAAAACTTAGCGCATCCTGGCAGTGCCTGATTTTTAAGTCCAATGTCATCACCTGTCAGTTGTCTCAATCATGGAAAGCTTTCCATGTAGCTGTTCATATCTGCTGTTCTCACTGCCTGTTTAGAGGAGATCAGCAATCAGAAGTCCAGGTTAATCCTTCAATCCCGGTTAATTCAGGTTAATTCTGAATGGCTTTACTCAGTCTATGAAGCAAATTGAGAAGCCACATTAAAACCTTTGACATTCTCTGGGGTAGAACTGGTCATTTGCAAGAGGCGTTCCACTTCCTCACCAAATATTCTACTACCATTGAAATTCCACGTAAGTGAAATGTTAACTTTGTTTGTAACAAAATGTAACTAAGTTTGATAGCTACTTTGCAATGATTGAAAAGTTTATTTCAAAATTCGAACGAGACACCCAAACAAAAGGAGCTCATAATCATCTTTCAACTTGTATTGTAGGCATACAACTCACTGAAAATGAAGTCACCGAAGTTGACAAATCTTTGTCCTTTTAGGAACCCTGCTAAGCCAGCCCTGCAGAATGTAAGCACCCAAACATAGGAATCACTTATTGAAAGAATGTATTTTCCAATGTATTATTAGTAATTCAATATGGGAAAACAAGTGCATAATCAATCAATTGTCTAATATATTTTCGTTCGTCTTTTTCTTATGTGTATGTTTATTTAAACTTGAACTAAAGTTTATTTTAGTTACTATGTAAGTCTTAACTTAAATTTAACAATTCCATTTTTGCTAAAACTGTTTGATCTTACAGACATAGGTAAAGTTCAGCCCAGTCATTTACCAAGACAGTGATTTGTTTGATGTTAAATAAAGCTATTGTGATGAGAAAAGATCACATCAAAAGATCACAATGCGACTGATCCCAACTAGCAAACCCCAAGTAGAATACCCCTTTGATAATAAAAATGAGGTGCTTTAGAGATCTTGCCTGGTAGTTGAGCATAGGATATATACAAATATAAGAATGGAACAGTTTATCAGTTTTTTATAATGAATGCCAGACTGATCAGTAAAGTTACAGAAAATTATTCTTGTCTTAATAAAGATCATAGCTACTGACAAAAAGATAAATCTTTTTTTAGTAAATTTTACCCAAACATTTTCATATAAAAACGAGTTTTTCAAATTAAATCTTCTGCTTTTATTTAAAACTGAACTTTGATTAAATGTAAATATTAAGTTAGTTTATAAACTGCATAGATTTTTAGAAGAAAAAACAACATCAAAAACTTGAAACAAGTACCAAATTTTCTGAGTTAAAAAATACCTGAGCAGTGAATATGTGTAACTATAGAAACTGCAAGAAGCACTTGCTTGAGAACAAAAACATTTGAGTCAGCTGCGAACATTTTCTGTATAAATTTTGCAGTACATTTTTTTATTTAAAGGAGTGGTTTAGGAGTATAGAAATTGTGATAAAACTTTGGTCAATGGACAACTTCAGTACCAACCCTTCTTTAATGAACTGACCACTTTTGTGAGTTCAAAGATCTATGTTTTTGATTTATATTGTTATTGTTTTTGTATGGCAATTCGACAAAAATAACAGTATTTCAAGGTCATTTTTTATTACTCTGAAGTTATGCTTGCAGTATAAAATGAATTTTTAGCAATGATAATCATAGAAAAAAAAGTCAATACCATTTTTATTCAACTAGTCATTTTTTTGTATTTTTCGTTATTTTGCGTTGACTTGGATTTTTTTTTCATTTTTGCCTAATGGAACATTTGTCAAAATATATTATTTTCCGAAAAATAACTTCATAGTTCATAGAAACACCATAAATATTTTTGTAAAGCAAATGACTTGGTATACATTTTTCTGAGTCTGTTGCTATTTTATTAGTGTAAATATTTATCATAAAGCTGAATTTTTTAGCTTGACCAACTTGATTACAAAATATGTCAAGCTTTTAAACTAATAATTTGGTCTCGACAAAACTTTTTCAAAACTAGCAGGTATATACATGTATTTAGTCACCTTTTTTATAATAGGGTTCAGGCAAATCTGCATAATATCATATAAACAAATTGTCGGAAAAAGTGCTACAGCAAATTATCAAATGAATTACTACTTCTAATCAATGTTAATATATTACTTTAAATCAGATATGGTTTTCACATGCTTAACCATTTCCTAAAAACCAGATGTACCATTATATTTAATCAGTCAACATATAAGACCAAAGCTTAAGTTTTGCAACAGTTTTTGTTCTATTTTGGAAACCATTCAAACTTGAAAAATATTTTACACATGCAACTTTATTACAAAAATCTTACTTAAAATCTAAATTCAAGGTCCAGTGAGTAATACAGAGACTGCATATAAGAGGTTGAAGTAATTTTGAAAAAACCTAATAAAAATATATTAAAATATTACTGCTCGGCTATCAACTCCTAGAAATTACCTTTCAGACACGACACTGAACTTAGTGTGAGTTACATGATGCAAAATTACCGATCTGTTAAATGGCTCTTTTTTGTACTCAATGTTTTTATTACTAGCCCTCAATTTGGCCAGTTTAGTCAGAAACAAATGAAAAATTTTTTCAAATAAATCTCAGCTGTTAATATTCTATTATTTATCATTGAAATCAGTGCAGTTAGAAGTCATGTCTTTTGACCGCCAATAGTGTTCTAGAATAGTCTATCACACCTGCTTAGTCTACGCAATAACAAGGAACAACAAACAAAAGCTGTGACTTTAAAAGTAGACAAATGGTAAAACATGTTTCTGAATTTCTGTTTCTGAGCCATATCAGTTGGCATGCAAACTATATTATTCTTATTGATATTATAATTTCTTGGGGCATGTAGAGCACAATTACAAAAAAGTTGGGCAGTACAAACCATAATTTACAAATCCTTTAATATAGCAGGAAGTGTTTATTGATTGCGCTTTTAGGTCTACAAGATGAGCGTAGAAGTAAGAGGGAAAGCCCTTATTTTCAACATCAAAACATTTCGACACACCGGTACAACAAAGCATGGTTCAGAAAGTGGTTATGACAACCTGCAAGGACTGCTGAAGGACCTGTAGTTTGATGTCGCCTAAACAGAGCGAGATCGTACTGACTTGAGCTTTGAGATAGCTAAATCTGAAACTAGATGGTTTGTATAAATATATGGGTTTTTCAAATTTCATGCGTTTAAAAGGATACAGCTTAATTCAGATGAGTTGAACTTAACTATGTAGTTGTGGTATAATCAGTGTCATATTCTGCAGGTATGATAATGCATGTTGTAATAGCTTTCTCTTCAGCTTTTTTATTCACTATTTTTCTGAGTTTTTAAGCTTTAGAATATATAATCAAAACAAAGCAATGCTGGTCGTGTGCTATATTTTAATTGTGGTTTTTTCTCAATGAGACATTTTTTGCTGCTCGCAATTTGGAAAAAATACAGATAGTTTAAAAAGCGGAGATCACCAAAAAAGCTTTCATGAAATTTTTATCACTCTATTTATGAAGACATGCATATGTTATTTTATGAACACTTATAGCTGATTTAATTAAACATTTTTTCCAATATACCACTAGTAATTTTTTCAGTTTTTAAATTAAAAACAAAGTATAGATAGTAAGTTTGGATACATAAATTTATCTAGCTTTGCTTGATATTTATATGATATTTATATAAAGATATATGACTTGTATATATGACACACCATCTGCAACCTTTGTAACAAACAATCCTTAAAGAGATCAATAAAGAAACGAAAAGAGAAGAACATCACAAATTGGGAATGTTTGTATACTGATCATAATGAGCCATGGATTTGATAGAGCCATGCTGCTAAACCCCCGTTGATACCTATTTCCTTTGGTCTCTATCAGAGAGAGCTGGTCTCTGGAAAAACTTCTTCTGCAATGGCTGGTAAACCTAAGCTCATGGTCCAGGCCTGCTCAGGAGGTAGGTAAAAGAAAACTAGATTAATGAACACAGCGGTCGTTGCTAAATGGTTATAAACTTAGCCTAAAATAATATTAGTTTTAAATTAATTGATATTTTTTGTAATATTTTTTCAATTTTGTAAAAAATATCGCATAGATATATGAGTTAAATTATTAAGATAAATTATTAAATTTATTTGTGAAACGAAATTATTGCCAATAAAGTACTATATATAAGGCTCATAGGAAAATAATCACATTACCATTTTATTGCACTGTTGTTGTTATTATGTAAAAAGAGCAAGTTGTGATTGTTACATCTAAATGTGAGTGGCCAGCAGGTCTTGATTATAACTTTCTCCCACTAATCCCGGCTTATCAAACCTGAGATAAAACTGTTACATGTTCATATCTGTGTGATGACATTCAAAATTTACTCTTCTATTGGTATGCTACAGTGCAGTTAGATTTTGGCCAATTCAAAGACTCATATGGAGGAACAAAGTGTTCATCTGGTGCAGCAAGATCTACTATTTATGGCAAATTGCAGCAGTCATTATTCTGCTCAGGTTCTCATGGTGAACAGAAACCTCCTTCAGATCCACTAATGGTGCTAAATGTGGATGAATTTTTCATAACGAAAGCTAGCATTTAATGTATGTATCAGCTATATCCATGACTATGTTTTGGTGCTTTTAGTGTAAATTTAAATAGTAAAGAAGCTGCAAGTGTGTAGCTAAACAAGTTACACAATGGTCAGTTGACCTTAATAATCACTTGAACTAAATTAATGAAAATGGCCATGTAAAATTCTTTCATTTTTAAAATTGTTTATCATTGTGTGCTAACCTAAATTAAATTGATTTGTTGTGTAAACATAATACTTGCTTACATAACCATGATCTTTGTTGTTAATATTTATGCTAACAGTGATAATCTAATTGTTTATTAAAGCTTGTACTGTTACCACTTCATTGGTCTGATAACACACTATTTCTTGTTTTACAGCGTATTTAGCTGCTAAATCTCAAACACGTGTGTTTTTTTCATACGGATATTAGTTGTTACATTCTATAAACTTGCCTGTCACAGAGATGTTGAGAGTCTATTCAGAATAGTAAGTGCTTTTGTTTACATTCCTCTTAAAGTTTATGCTTTACTAGCTGCTGTACCTGTGATTGCCTGGTCATTGCATAATTTTGCTTAAATAAACAACAAAGTGGGGAGAGCAACATTTCCCACCGTATGAGCATTAAATCTCTTGTCATGCTTCTTATTAGGTTTCTTTTCTGCACAAGTACCAATTCCAAACTCGTCGGCATTCTGTGTTACCTTTTATATATCAGTACTGAAATTTTCTACCTATGTGTTATGGCCATGTTATGCAGCTTTTTCTGCAGCGCAAAATTTGCGTCTGCTTACACCCCTTCAACAAAGTTGCAACTACGCTCTGCTGCTTTTGCTGATAATTTGAAAAGAAAACTTGAAAAAAATGTGGTTGTTCACCTGATACTGAAAGTAACCTGATATTGTGAGGCTGGCATTAAACCTTAATTGTGGGCTTAAACACAAAGCTGATCAATTATTCTGGTACCAAAACATAGTTAGCTAATAGCAGCTGTTGTTTTCGTTTCCCTGACAAAAAAACTCCTCAAGATCAAAATCTTCACCGCGGAAAAAGTGCTTCCTAATAAATAGAATATTTTCAGTCAATGTTGGCCATTTGATTTTACCATTATTGCAAAAGATTCTAGCTGTTTCGATTATTCAAGTAAAGTTAATTGCATTTAGTGTCCTTGAAAAACATTCTTTTGATAGGAAACTCATGATTCAATCTAGTTGGCCAGTAACCAGGTGCTTAAATGGCTAAGGCAGTGTAGATGGGCAACATTCTGATTGTAGCATTTATGATTCTGATATGAGGTGTCATCCACCGTAGCTGCTGTTGTGTGAATTTTGCTCAGCTAAATCTATGCCTCAGTCTACTCAGTCGTTTCAGAGTACTTAGTTTCAGTTGTAAGCTTCATTATATGTGCAAATCTTTCATGATGTTGAGAATTTATTACCGATTGTTTTGCAGCTGCTTTGTACCTTGGTTTTACTTTTTTTCCGTCGTGTCTCAGTGCACTCTAAAGTTATTGCTTTCTCTATAGTAGTTTTTTGATTGCATTATTGGTAGGCATAAATTAAATAAAAATGATTACAAAAGTGAGTGTGAGACAGCTGAGTACAAAAGTGAGTGTGAGACAGCTGAGTACAAAAGAGAGTGTGAGACAGCTGATTACAAAAGTGAGTGTGAGACAGCTGAGTACAACAGTGAGTGTGAGACAGCTGATTATAAAAGTGAGTGTGAGACAGCTGATTATAAAAGTGAGTGTGAGACAGCTCATTACAAAAGTGAGTGTGAGACAGCTCATTACAAAAGTGAGTGTGAGACAGCTCATTACAAAAGTGAGTGTGAGACAGCTGATTACAAAAGTGAGTGTGAGACAGCTGATTACAAAAGTGAGTGTGAGACAGCTGATTACAAAAGTGAGTGTGAGACAGCTGATTACAAAAGTTAGTGTGAGACAGCTGATTACAACAGTGAGTGTGAGACAGCTGATTATAAAAGTGAGTGTGAGACAGCTGATTATAAAAGTTAGTGTGAGACAGCTGATTACAACAGTGAGTGTGAGACAGCTGATTACAAAAGTGAGTGTGAGACAGCTGATCATTGAACGAGCGCTAACAATCAATATCAACAAAAAGTGGATTTGAAGCCAAAGGACTTGCATTTCGAGGAAAGCTTAGCACAATTTAAAGTTTGAATTGCTGGCTAGAGAAGTCTGATCATTTAAATATTGTCATAACTTCAGACAACATGAGAAAATTGCAGTAAATGAAACTAATAGGTTTTGCCTATTTTTTCATCTACTAGGCATGTTGGTGCCTAGGAGCTCTAAATCACGCTACTGATTGGCTCTCAGTACAGGACACTTTTGAGCCGAATCCTTTTGGCAGTGATAAGGCGAAAAGGTTAAGTAGTATAGAAAAGTTCTGTTATAATGTTACCAAGCAGCAAAAAAAAAACACATTTAAGTTGACTTTAATGGAACTCGAAGACATGATCATATTATTTATGGCCAAGTTCCATACCCATTTGGCCAAGGAAAACCTATCAATGAAAAAAGTAATTATGTTATTAATGTTTAAGTTTGAGCCATTGAAAGTTGCCTGTGACGGCCAAACAGCATAAAGCGGGGAAAAGACGAAAAAACTAATTTAGATTTATAGAAATTGAGAAACAAATTTTAAAAGTTAATATGTCAATGTTAAAAAATAACACACTTCACACTTCGCCGAAAGTTATATCTGTTTCAAGGATTCCAAATATGTTGATTCATTTGTTAGGAGTGTGTTGATCAACCAAATTGTACGTTTTTGTCATTGATTACCTTCTGATGTTTTAGACAATTATAGACTTAGTCTATAGTATATCTGTATACCAAAACTCAATATGTTCACATCAACCAGAATTTCAGCTCATCTTAGGCTTTTTTTATTACTACTAATATGTTTATATCTAATTGTAAGTTTTATATGATCATTTATTTAAATACAGTTGAGCTGTGTGAATATTTCAAGTTTGTTTTTTCTTTTTTACAACTTTTAGTTTTTTCACTGATACAAAGTGAATGAATGCTATAAGTTATCTCACAATAGCAGCACTAGCAGATAATCTAAATTATCTTATATATGTCTAAAATAGTTGAAGACATGTGCTGGACCCACAGTTCATAACAGTTCTAATAACATGAGAGTTACTCCAACTATTCTTTTGAAAAAGGTAGATATCTAAATGGTGTTACTACCATTTCAGACTCGCCACAATTCAAACTTAGTAAATCCTAAATTCGAAAAGCGCTAGCTTCTAGTGTAGTTGCTCTTTTTTATAAATATGTTATATTTTTGTATGGTCATTGTATTATTTGAGTTATCTAGTTTAAATACAAACAAACATGAACTACTTTATTAAATAGTAGGCGTACATATTTCAGCCATCACTATGTCAAGTCAGAACTAAACAAAATTGTTTCATGCGTATTATCTGCAATGCATTATAAAAACATTAATTTAGATAGTAGGAGTAAATGCAGTCACTACATTTCATAAAAAATATATAATATTCAAATACTGGCCTTAAAAATTTGGAGCCTTTGGCCAACTGTTCATCTCAATAAAAATACATTATGCGCTTGAATGAGTCTGAAGCAAATGATAGCCAAGTAAAGTATTTTAGGTGAATTTCTGCTGGAGCCTTGTCAGTACAACTAGATGCATACATTAATTTTTAAATTAAAATGTTAGTGACTACCTGAGTAAAAACTAATTCGTAATCTAAAATGATATCCTAATATATCAAACCTTTTTATTATGAATAATTTACCGGAATGCTATGTTTTGGTTAAATTATTAACAAAATATGCATTAGATGGTTGTGTCAACTGAAAACTGATAAAGTTCTTTTTGGGCTGATGAGATTAAATTTACAACTACAGATCAGACTCCAAAAAAGTTGTTCATTACAGACCTGAGTAGTATATTCTCATTAGGTATAAAACCTTATGTGTAGTTTTTGTTAGAGAGAGTATGCAGATTGAAATGAAATTATACTACAAAGGTCATTCGAGCCATTAAGCAGAGTAGACTGAATTTCTGATCAATATCATATTGTGATAACTAATAGAAAATATTGATGAGCTCAATTTATGATTTCATCAGCATCAGAAACCCTATTTATATCAGCAGACAAAAGAGCATTTACCAAAGGATTTCAGTAGCTACTCAGATGATAAACTGGTTATCCTGAAGCAATTACTAAAACTCTGAGGTATCGGAATGGAGAATCTAAAGTTAGCGGTGAGTTTAAACTTCCGCAGCAGATAGCTGTGGAAATTTTTTTTCAACTAAAATGAGGTTTGTCTACATGTAACTAACGCAAACATTAAACACAAGTGAGTTCCAGAAAAGGGAGCTATTGTGAACAAACAAGAGTTTTAGGCTATTGCTCAACTTACGGAAGTCTGGTAGGAGAACCGAGCTTAAAAAGACATTACTGAGCACTTTGGTTAACCGTGTTGAAAAAAAAATATAATGAAATATGTTTATATATAGCTGAATTAACTGAATTTATTTGCAAATTATAATATATATTGTACATAAGCATGCAAAGTGTATTATAAAATAAAGATGCATATGTAATGAATATATATCCGGTCAAACTTAGGTCAAACAACCAATTTCACACTTTGTTGTCTAAAAAAGCTGAAGCAAACACACACATGTGCATCCACGCGTACACACACGCACACCACACACCTACGAACATGCATATGCACACACATCCGCTTGCACTCACGCACTAACACATACACTCAGGGTAAATCAAGAAACTTCTCTATCACACATTTCGGTTGCTAACAGTTGCTCTTTCTTTATCTATCTTGCATAGTCTCTGAGTGTTTGCAAACATGCTTTTGATCTTCTCAAAATAGTTGATCGCTTCCCTTTCGTTTGTATCAAAATTAAACAGATAAGTTTTGTTATGAAAATATATGGTACATCAAAGTCTGATGAGCCCATGTGGTATTACATGCCGTCACAGTACCATATCTACTGTTTTAACGAACATTTATTTGTTTTGAAACAAATATAATTTTACGCCATTACAGTGGAACATAATAAAATTGGTTTATTTTTGTTTAATAAAGGATGTGATCTTTAAATTCTAGAAAAAGAAAGTTTAAATATTTAAACCTCAAGTCAAAGTACATGTATATTTTGGAATACAAAATCTAAACACTGCAATCATGTGTCAGTGCATGACCTTGTGTCTTTGAGTATTATAGAACACAAAATTGCGGTAGTTGAATTTGGCTTAGTGGCTCATTACAAAAAAAATTAACAGTTAAGGTTTAGGCCAAGCTGATCTTTTAGTAAATTAAACAATGTTACTTCGTTTTATGCAACAAAACAAATAAAAAAACAACTCAACAACTGGGTTACCAATAAAACAAAATTGAAAGCTGAAATAAAGTTGATAGTGCAGCATAATTCTCTCTTTAGTTTTTAAAACCAGTTAAACTCATTCTATTTGCTATATATTAGCTTTTTCATGCATGCAATATCATAAAAGTTCAAAAATGTGCATTGGTAATGGCCCTATGAAATTGCCATCAATACTATTGTCAATACCGTATGCTCATCATGCAAATTACTAGAACACGTCTAAACATATAAGTTTCGAGATGTAGGTTATTAGTATAGCTCAGACCCTTTCGACTAGTGTCTCAACTAGGATCATCTCACTTTATGTTGCTAGGTGTTTAAAGATACCAGTTAGTTTAAATAAAACATGTTGGATGCGGAAAGACTCATTTCAACCATCTTCATTTAATCAGGCTGCTGAAAATCTGGTCGCTTGCATTAAAACATCAAAAATAGTCAAGCATTTGATAGTATTCTAATCTAGACTCCTGTTATTATTTGTGATTATCCATTAATTATTATTAGTTGTAACATGACCTTGGTATTAAACCTATCAAGATATTTTGGTTGCAGGAGTTAGATTTTCTTTTAAATGGCATTACTATAATTGAGCAAAGGCAAGCCAAGAACCCGGAGTTAGAGGAAGCTGGATCTAGTACTCCAGCCCACAATGCTTTAGCATTATCATCATGCCTTAGTTTTAACAGAATTTCAATAGACTCTTTAGTTGCTTAAAGCTTTCATCAAACATCCAGTATTCAAAGGAACTCGAGACTTTGAACGGTTTTATTGAACAGTTTCAAGAACAACAAATTGAGTGGTGATGAAAGAGTGCTGCACCTATCAATATTTTTGGGGAACCGGTCAAAGAACTTCTGGATCAGACTTTTAAAACTCTGGTTTCTGGATTCAGGACATATGTTTGGCCAGCTCATACTCAGTTGGCTAGCCTCAAGAAGTAGCGAATATTACTATGCAATGTCTGGAGATTGAGGTCTCACAATTAATGAACTTTACCTATCCACAACTTGATTGCTAGAGTTATCATAACCTAGTCTAAGATTATTTTAAGTAAGCACTATATGATATATATTATATAAAAACACATGTTAATCAAGCACCCGAAGACCATAAGACAAGCTATCAGGTTGATGAAGGAATATCATCAAGAGTTGCTACAACTACCAAACTGGAGCAGGTAAATGTTATAGCTGTATTTGGGTTTACTCTGTTGGACTCAACGATTAGCCTGATGCAGCAGACTCTGGCTCACCAAACATAAATTGTTGGAGAATTGGTATAGTATAAGGAGATTCTGAATCCAGCCATCTAGGAAATATATGCTAGGTGTTTTACCTGTTACTTGAGGAGATGTGGCCATCTTAAGATACACTGTTCACAAAAACATATGACGCTGTTAGCTATCATTATCAGTTACCACCTTCAATATGAATACAGCCAGCACTACATCATGCCCATGCTCCTTCTCATCTACAGCTTGATTTATTGAGTCTACATTGGGGAAGCTATTCACGCAAAGTACAATACTCCATGCCAGCAGCACTTCAGGTATAAACTCGCCATGTTCAGCAGGTGGAAACTTTACTTGGTAGTGCTCAGTAGAAAGCCTTATTTAGAATGGCCACTGTCATTTTTCACTGCCGGATCTTGTGCAGCTGCACCCTCTCAGGGCTCTAGATTTTAAGGCATACTAAAAATTCAAAAACTAATATGTGACAAGCCAGACTGTCAAATTATTCAAGGAACATTAGAATGACATACCCTTCAATTCCTACTGGATACAAGCAGCAATGATAATGTATCTTCTACAGAACGTTTTTGTTTCTGCCAATTAGAATGGAAAAGCAGCTAATAGAAAAAGAAACTAGAATTCAAGACTTTTATGGATCAGTGTTAGTATTCTATGGGACAATGCAGGCGAAATGTCAAATATGCTTTGTAAATTTTTTCATTCAGTGTAAAGAAAGAACATACATTAGATATATTAAACGCTTTACTACACGCCTGGATGATAAATATTGCGGATGCAGCTGAAAGGGGTGGTCATTTTTCTGAAAGCACAACTATGTATCATATTTGAAAAATATATACTACAGGGACTCTAAGACTTTTAATTTGCCTGTACATCCAGAACTGGAGAGCCGTTAAGCATTAAAGTCCAGGCCACAAAACAAATAGAAGTGCAATTTAGAGCTGAATGATGACTCATCTGTTCCCTTATAGATGTATCTAATCCATCATATTATACGAGACCTGTGTATACATACCGTGCAAAACAGACTATAGGGTCCATTTGGCAGCTGCAATAGTTTGCTCAGATCTAAATGATAGAGTTCTTGTGAGGTACCTTAACACAAAACCATACCCAGTCACCGTAGGACCAGGCGCAGTATTAGGATTATGCGCCGCGACACACGAACTTCCATTATTTTCAGATCTACAACTAGGTTCAGCAGCCAGAGGTCCCACTATTGACACTACCAATCTAAGACCCAACTTAAACTTGACTTTGCAACTCACACCACTGTTTTTGCAAAGGGTGAAAAACTGCAGCTCATCTTCTGAAAAACAAGTGCTGACTGGCCGGGTAAATAAATATGCAGATATATTTTGAGTGTTTTGACCACGATAAAGCTTTGCCAATTTTTTCTTACAAAGTTCTGGCAGTCTGACATCTTGAACATTAACAACAACAGAAAATGACAGAAAAATGTTGATATGTTTCAATGAAATTTCCAAAGGTTTTGATGGGTTGCTCAAAATTTGTCATCTCAACCTTTTTCGGGCTGTTCTTAAAATAGTTGTTTTTAAATTATCCATATGGTAGACCAATTATCAAGCAGAGTTCGATTATTGGATATTTTTGTTCCAATAACTTCTGTTTCTATACATGCAGATAATTTGCGGGTATTTTATGATTGTAGAATAAAAAAGTTTTTTACCTAAAAGTTGGAATTTAATAAATAAAAATCCTTTAACAAACTTTGAAACTGAAAAAGCGTTGTTGCAGAAAAACAGTCAAGTCTTATAGAAGATATGTTTTCGTTAC
Organism: Watersipora subatra; assembly: GCF_963576615.1. Classification (NCBI taxonomy): domain Eukaryota; kingdom Metazoa; phylum Bryozoa; class Gymnolaemata; order Cheilostomatida; family Watersiporidae; genus Watersipora; species Watersipora subatra. The sequence continues at coordinate 29,079,648 of NC_088710.1, read as the reverse complement.
ATAAAGCAAAACTACAAAGTTGAATAGGATTACTTTGTTATTAAAACTAATATTAGTTTGTGTTAAATTTTCAAGTATGTTAAATATTAAAATGTTTTTTTTCTCAGCCTTGAAGTTTTGAAAGCAATAAAACAAAAGGAACTCAAATGAGCTAATGTAGCTAGAAATTTATGGTGTGATATCAATTTTAGCGTACAGTGAATGTTCCAGCAAAGTTCCAGGAATTTATCTTTAAGATGTTTCACTGCGAACATCTATATAAAATTTTATTGTAATGCAACTGGAACATTATGGTGTGGCATAATTTTTACTTTCAAATGGCTGCCCCAGCAATGTTATAGGAATGTTACTTTAAAATGTTCGAGTGTAAACACTCATATAACATTAGCTGGCAATGTAACTCCAAAATTATGGTGCGACATCATTTTTACCTTCAAATGAATGTTCTGGCATTGTTCCAGAAATTTTACTTTGGAATATTAGAGTATAAACATCTGTATAACATTGCTTTTCAATGTAACTGAAACATTATAGTGTGAGATCAATTTGATCTTCAAATAATGTTCCAGCAATGCTACAGAAATATTACATGCACTTTGAATGATTCGAGTTTAAAAATCCATAGGCCTATAGCTTTGCAATAATGCTGAAATTAATTTATTGGTGTGACATAAATGTTACCTTCAGATTAATGTTCCAGTAATGTTACAAGTCATCAACATCAAGGTCAACTAAAATATATTCTGGCCCAGATAGTATTGCATACTAAAGTCTGCTTCACACTCACAAAATTTCATCCTGGTTATTTAAAACCAAGTATACTTAGAAATTTTATAAACTGGCAGCTCAGTGCATCTCCTCTGGTAAAATATTTGCTTTAAGCAAGCTGCGCAAAATTCGCATTCCGTAAACAAAATTGCAAATAAATCATCGATTTATATGGGAGTAAAATAAATTCAAGCAATGTATTAAAGTTTTTCGAGTGTTAACACTACGCTTTAAAGGGAGAAAAACTTTCAGTTTCAGAAAGCTAATCTAAAAAAAATACTTTCACAAAATTATAAAAGTTGTAGGATATTGTACACAAATTCCAAAATAATTAAACAAAATTGATTTGATTCTTGTTTTGACCAGTCCCATCAAGTTGCTTTATAATCTAAATGAAATGTTACATTTAGAATCATAGTTAATCACTGTTAAAACGTTTTCATCTGTTCTTCAGATAGATTGAACACTGCACCTATTATTTTTCAGTTGTGTATTGTATAGTGGGTTCATTAATCGACCAGATTTTCATGATTCAACATTAACCATTTTTGCAAATTATATAGACAAGATACAAATAAGTTCAAGTATACATGTATTTATTAGTGCAGCATAACTAATTCTGGCTGTTTTTATTATGAACTGTAAAAGTTAAATGTGTTTTAAACAATTTTTTTAACAATTTATTTGACTAAAACTATTTGGAATTACTTTAATATTTTGTTGTAAGGATCAATTTAAAACAATTTTGATTTGACATTTAACTTAGTATCTCAACAACATCGTTTAAATACTTTCATGTCAAAATTCAAAACTCCAGTCCTCTCAACGCTGATAAGGTAGATAATGGAAATTTATTTAACTTTTTGTTTGCCCAACAAAGTAGAGAATCTGTTTAATTTTCATTCAGAAAAAGGACTTAGTTTGATCACAAAGTTAAAATAATAATAAATTACTGTTTTACCCAATATGAAACTTTTCATCTATTTAGTAGTTACACTAAAGACCTGGTAAGGGTTTGTCATATTACGATATAATTGTCAGGGTGTTTTATAACTTTGGTGATTGGCTTGTTTGAATTCTTTGGCAGCATCAAATGCTACTAAGCCTATGTTTTAAGGTTCAGGAAGTTAAATTATTGTAGGTTGTAACAGAACTCTTGTACTTCTGCATAAATGTGATGAAGTGTGATTAACACCCCATAAGTTCAACTTGACAATGAAGGAAAGATTCTAGTGGAAAAACTAGATAATCTCCAAAAGGCAAGCCCAGGTTTTAGTAACAAATTATGACAACAAACACAAGTTTGCAATAGCTAGAGTACTCGACCATCAGTTGTTATGACAATGTCAATATTGCATCAAGATCACATCAAGAAGTTGGATTACATTTGAGTTATGTATTGCATTGCAAAGACCAAAACAGAAATATGTAGAGAGCTATATGGTACACTTAGCAAATGTAAATGTGACAAAAAAATTCAGGAATGTGTATTAAAATCTTTAACAAATTTAAATCAGTTTCAGATCAAAACTGAATCATCTAGTATAAACTAGGTGACTTTGCTTCTAGAACTGGTAAAACAAAGTACATGATGATTTTATACTAACCAAAATCGCTATAGTACAAAATAACCACATATGCTTTATATATTGTCTTTTTAGGTCATGTGGTTTGTGGTTTGCGCATTTAAGTTATATCATAATTAATTTACTATAAATATAAGGTTCAAGTAAAATGCTTAAATTAGAAGCCAGTATAACACTGTTGCTCAGTAGTCAGCTGCTGACAGCTCAAAGAGTAAGGACCAAGAGCCTGTGTATTAGAAGATACAACATCATTTTTTTCAGGCCTTCTTATAATAAAAGACACAAGACATTTCCTGTGTGCTTGCATACTTTGCATCATTTTCTATGTCGTTTTACTTGCAGTATTTTTATGCAAAAACCTTTTTTCAACACTGCGTACATAACACACCCTGTAAACGCAGCGCTTGTTTTTTTTTATCACGTTTCCCACTAGTTAATATTTTAAAGAAGCCAATCACTGCATTCAATCTGCAATACTAAAAGGCTGCTGATTAGACACAGAATAGCATGCTGGGCTGCTATGCTGATAGCTGACAGTTCAAATTCTTCAAGATTACGTTAAAGATTACAGTAAATATTATGGTAAACATTATATTAAAGATTTCGGTGAAGGTCACGATAAATTACCAATGTGATAAAGATTACGATAAACTTTAAAATAAAACAATTGTTAAGATGAAAAAAATGATAGTAAAGATGATGGTGAAGATTATAGTAAAAATCATATTTAAGTTTATGTTTAATTGCATAATATTATGATAAGTTATACTATGATGCATCACATTATATCAGGTTATCATATGTTGTAATAAATGGCATTACATATATTACGGTAGACAATGATAAATTACATTATACGTTATTATCAATGGTGCTTTAATAATAGTGTAGCACTTATTGAATAATTAAATTCTGTGCTTTTATATTACAACTTTTATAAAAGGTAGAATATTATATTATCTTATATGCAAATAATCTTACGAATTTTTATTGTTCATTTTAGTAGATAAACACTTTACAACATATATTTCATGCAAGAATTAATTCTTGTGATAATTCATACTGCACTATCTCACTGTAGACAAGGCCCCATGTAGAAAGACTAACATGTAAATCGACAATAATCAATACTTTACTTCAGGATAGTTTATATTAAATAAATTTGCTCAGTTGCGTGTTACAGAGAATAAAAAAAACTATACTTCCTTAGGTAATGCGCTTAGCTCATTCTTTTTTCCACACCAAACCTTGCGTTTTCATGGTTTTGAGTAAAACCAAAACCTAAATGTGAAATTACAGGGCTGGTCACTGACTCCCTAGAATTTGAAAAACAAATTGCGTGGACTTTCGCACTCGTATTATGAGAAAAGTGAACAGGCTAGTTTTAATTCTATTTTTACTAATATGTTTTATAATATTATCTACAATAAGTGCAATGTCCATCTGTTCATCTGTCCGAAGCTACCCTTACAAGAAAAAAAGCATGGAAGAATCGAAGTCGAATATTTGATTTTGCAGCGAGGCGCACCACTACAGTAAATGTTCTCTTTGACCTCCTTCACATCTTGCAGAATAATCATGCAGTTTCTCAAATATGAACATAACCCAAAATTTTGAGCATTTTATCAGAGAGTATCCTTTGATAACGCGCAGAAGAAAAATACATGCAAAAATACATCGTTAGTTTTTATCTCTACCACAGTTGATAGTGGATATTGTATTCAAGTTGAAACGTTCATAGTTTTTATTCCGTCAAACTCTTTGAAATTATAGATGTTATAATCACACTTTCACTTGATGTGAGAGTTTTTATTTTGAACAATTTTATTGATTTCAATCTTGAAAATTTCTGATAATCAAATAATCTTGAAACATCCTGGTTATTGGATCACCTCAAACATTAAAGCAAATCACGAATGATGCAAAAATACGAATACTTTCTCATAAAATTAGTAAAAATTTTGTTTGAGTTCAGCTTCAGTACTCATGATTGTCTTTCGCAGGGCACAGACCTGTCAGTAAATTTGTACTCACAAGAACTTAGAAATTATTTATTAACTCATAAAGTATTCTTATTTGGTACTAGAGCAGATTATTTGCATAAAAATATGCTAACAACAAAATTTAAAATCATAAATTATATGTAAAAGTTATATTAACAATGTACTATAAAATAAAAGTGAGTCATACTAGTACTTTACAACCATGTAAACGGAAGAGTAGCAACCCAATGCAAAGACTTGATAATAGAGATGTATATACACCAGGCTGATTTTTCGGAGTGGTGTTTTTGCTGCAAAACTCGGAATTGAACTGACCTTTAGTCTGATCACAACTTAAAATAAAGTTTTGCAAAGACGCCAATCCAACTCAAATTCTGAACATTTAAAATTGGTCGCCTTTTTAGTCAATGAATTATGATATCAACATCCATCCCATTTTGATGTTTTGGTATCCTTAACACAAAACAAGAGTCATTTTATGTATGTGCAATAATTATATTAGTTAGTACATGTAATCTAATTGCTATTTATTGTAAATCATTGTGGTGTAAACACAGCTAATGCTAAGGTTAACTAATAATTTAAGAAACAGCAGAATATATCATCAGTGTATTTCTGGTGCTAATGCACGATACGGCTGAACAAATTCATGTTGCACTCAATCAACGTCGGCCATCAAAATCAAACAAACATAGTACACACCGTATCAAAAATCTACATGTAAATTCTCTAACATGCTGAGTTTATTTTAATATAAACATAGAAGTTGGTCCTAAAAAGTATCTCCAACTTGAACTGTTTTAAACTGCTTCATAATATACGTTGATTAGATGAAATAGTCCTAATACTTGGCATAGTCTGAAAGCTTGTCTGGCTGACTGTAGTATGCGATCTGACAAAAATTAATCACTAGAATAGCTGTTAGTTTTCTGATAACATGAGATAGTACCCTGGCTGTAGAGTGTGCTGTGAAACATAATCAGATGTGCCAATAATGCACAGATATTTAGTATATTCAATATTATTCCTATTTGGCAATGTGTTTGACTAGTGCGGTTGTTAGAGCGTCAGTTTACCATGTTAAAATTTATGAGTTCAATTTCTCTATGATTTCTTTTTCCATTTCAAACTGATAAAGGGATATAAAGTTTAAATTTCAAATGTTAGGTAGATATGAGCTATTCTAGTACTATGGATTATACCTTCTTCTTTTATTTGCTCTAGCATCTGAATTTCAGAAACTTCTACAGTATTTGTGGAAGTTTCTGGGTCACTTGTATGTCTATGACCTCTATTTGTATAATGTTGAGATATCTGATGCGTATTTCAAAGTCAAACTATAGACTCGCTAAAAATAATATAGCCAAATTGTTAGCTTTTTAATGTGTTTAAATAACCAATTGCGACCAAAAGACCGTTTTAAAAAAACACGATGTTTGTTATTTATCAAACCTGCTGTTCAATAACTCAGTAGTAAAAAATATTGCTAGACTATGATCCTATCATTGGTTGGAAACTATCTGATTTCCATCACTGTCATTTCTTACCATTTTCTGAAGCCTCGACATATTTCATTGTTTCCATCTGTCTAGAGAAGGATTTGCTTCTAAAAAGGCTTTTTGCTTTCTATTACAGATATCTCACAAAGTTCTTACATAAACTGATCAGGTAAAACTACGCTTTGAATGTTCTAAAGACTGGTCAAAAAAATAAAAAGTCATGACAAGAGCTCACCCCAATTTACCAATACACTCACAACCACACCCTCTTACAATGAAGCACCTTTCAGCCTTAGATAGTTTAAAATGAAGTAAAAACCTTCGGCTTCGAATCCTATGCTAAGAATGCACCAGTGGCTTTAGTCGCAAAAGTTATATTGTCATGAGCTTCAGCTCAAACCTGACCTAAGTTTTTAACAAGAACTAACAATTTCTTCTATGGGTAGTGGCCAAAACACTTAGTAAAATATAGGGTGAGCTTCTTAAAAAATCATGAAAAATACGTTTGCAAAAATATCAGGATAAGCCTAAAAGAGACATGTGCCATATATATACCTACATGTACAACATAAACCTTCAATGGGAAGTTTAAGTTGTCGGTACATTTTTGTAACTTACTGTAGAGTCTCACACTGTGATGTTTGTCACAAGAAATCAAATGGGGCTATGTGAAAGTTTGAGGAACTCTTCAGAGTCTGAGATGGCTGTTATTTTTGTGACCCACAGCTAAGATTCTTAACAAAAAATAGCGTTGCAAGGTTGGCTTTTGAAAAATTCTTTTCAACATGAAGTTGAAAAAAATTGTTGGGGACTTTCAAGGTGAAGTTGAAAAAAATACCCCAATTTTCTATTAGCTAGTTTTGGTTTAGTATGCATGGCAGCAACTCAAAAATAATTTAACACTTTTAGTTGGCAACCCTATTTTTGAGAGTTGCTAGGAAGAGTTGTAGTATATAATACTCACTTTCTGAACTAAATGAAATTTATTGACAAGATAATAGACTTGGATACCACTGATACGCTTTGCAATTTAGAAAAAAACAAACAAGATCTTTACTGAAAACAGCATGAGGTGCAGAAGGTAAGGTTTTAATGACAATTCATGTTTGTCTCCAGCAGAAAAAGTTTCTTCCACACCGTTTGAAGGAGCGAGTTCATATATCAGATGAGGGCGAAAGTCATGTACCAATATTTAGAACTCCTCTACACGGGTTTGTTAATATAACTTTTGGAATATTTTTATTTAAATGACATAATAACCATGAGGTATACTGGTTCTTAGATCATTTCCTTTGTAACAGAAGACATGATCTAAGAACCTTGAGAAACTTTTCATTATCACAACTGAAAACGGCAGAGCGTGTGATTAATTCACGCTTATAGAAGTTGTGTTTAGTAAAGTTTAGAGCTGACAACTTGAATAATTTTCTGATATAGTGATGTTGGTACAACTAAAAGCAGATAATTGGGCTACACGAATATAAGTTTCTTACATTCTTCAGGACTGGAAGCAGGTCAGCACAATACAAAGAATGGAGGTTCACCTGTCTATACATGTCTCCCATCAGTGCCAGAGTATACATCTACAGTGAGGAGTATGAGACAAATTGTAACATATTCCCTAATTTCACATATAAGCTCAATTTACCATGTACCAGATCTACTTTCCTACCAGATATACATCTATTAGGATTTCTGCTAAACAAGCTTGTCTATTATCTTGGCATAAGGTGAGCAACTTAAATATCGTCTGAAAAATTGATGAGACTTTTAAATAGTTTGTCAGAAATTCATTAGCTTTGATTTGTGTAACTAAGTCAATTTTATGTTTTAAAGATATATTTTACTACTAAAGCAATGTATACATTTTTTTGCTGAATTAAGTTGCATGTATGATGTTCAGCACAAAGTATGCACTGTTTCATATATAAACTATTAATCAAAATTAGCCTTCTTTTCCTGGGCTCTATTTTTGATATAGCCATCATTTTCCCTTAAAGCCAGAAAGCATCTTTAGAAACCACACTCACAAAGAACAGTAAGACTTGGTCTGTCTGGACAATGAAGCAAATGCTTTGAATGGACTAAACAGAGATAGCATTTGTGCATTGTTTTTACTTTGTTCAAGAGAGTTGTGGTTATTTTGGGCGTTGCTCACTATATACGAAATGAGCTGAGCTCACTCGCCCGTTTGTTCAAAATAAAACTTTTCATTGCCACCACCTGCAAGTTTCAAAATTACAAATGTAAATATAGTTTCTCATTCAACTATTTCAGCTTAAACTTGACTTTATTCTGCACAAAAGCTTGCAATTCACACTCTGCTTTACAAGTTATAACGTTTTTTTTTTCAAATTGATTCGAATTGGTTTTAGTATTTTAGTTAGCTGTTCTTCTTCATTAAGCTCAATTACTTGTTTAAATGGAAGCCTGTGTTTGTACAGAGAGACAACTGAAGTAAACTCCACAATTTATGACTCTACCAAACATTAGTACATAAATGACAACATCTACAGAACAAAATAACGCAGCAGGATGATATGTTAATAATTATGTATTCACAACAGAAAAATTGGCATTCATAACAAAAACAGACTAAGGCTACTCATACTCAGTTGGCACACTGACATAATTATAATACTAGAGACGGATGTAAGTCAAAGTATAAGATAACATTACAAAGACAAGATTAACCTTTGTGGTAATAATGTGAAAAGGCAAGATAATTACTGGAAATAATATTATGGAGCAAATCTATGTGGTGCTTTGAGTGATTTGGAGTGTAATAAAATATACCACCTCGCCATCAAAACATGATCTAGGCAGACCAAGAGAAAGGCCACTCAGATAAATCTAAGGCCCTCCAAGAACAATCAGCTGAGACGCCCATCAAATCAACGCATTCAAATCAATAGGCCAGTAAGCCCGATAAGCTAGTAGCAAGGACATGGAATAATTTATTAGTCATTTTCAGAAAGTACTGAGGCCAATCAATAGGCAGAAGCCAACTCAATACTTTGTCGAAGCAAAGCCATAAAAATAAATCTGAGAAATGTTGCCATTTCTATTGCTTCCACAATAGAAACAGCTTCCATTGTGGAAGCTGATTGCTAAATACAAGGCTACTAGCCAGCTCACCCAATTGATGCAGCAGCTGATGAAGCAAGTGCAGCAGCTGTGTATCTAGCACGGTGCTACCAAGAAACTGACTTCCCCTTTAAGACTCTTCTCTGATGTTGGTGTGAACTAAAAAGCCTCATACAGTAGGGCTGTTCCAGTAAAAAAGAATGGGCAGTAAAAATGACTAGAAATGTAGGAGTAGGGCTGAATATTGTTTATACCAAAGCCTCTACAACTCGTCAACCCGACAAAATACAAATTGGTTGACTGAATGAGAAATAAGGGAAAGTATGAACTGCCTTGCAGGCATCATGGCAGAATTTTGTAGCAGTTTCAAAGATTGCCCAGTGGATGGGGGAGCCAACCAATCCGATCGTTGGCAAAAACTCAAAAGAAAGGGGTGTAGAATCCCTGTTGGAAAAGTATAAGTGAAAATTAGCGTAAACACCCATTCCAGCTTCTGAAAATAGAAGGTCTTACCTTTACAGTTGACATTGGCCACAGCCAGTTCCTAAAGGCTGATAGAGTGCGTCCTCCAGGACATCCAGTGGCAACGAAATTGCTCAACTATGAAAATATCATCATCATTTCTATAGACTTGTATACGCATCTCCAACACTTGGAAGAAGTTTTTTTGGGGCCGATAAAAGCAGGGTTGAGCCTTTTTGCGCCATTTTCACATTTTTGCACAAACACTTATGTGACCCGAGTGAACTTTTCACATCACTGGAAATCTGCAAAGGCTCAGAGTCCATAAAACCTATGACCATTGAATGATCATATTTTTACAACAGACCTACTAGCCTAATATTTTACAAGAAAAATATTTTTTAGATTGCCTATGAAGTAGCTTTAAACAGTTAAGGTCAGCAATTATTTAATAGTGGTAAAGGAAATTGATACCGGTAAAAGATATTCTAAAGGTCTTTTGAATATTTATCAACACCTTTCAAACTTTGTGACAACTTTCTTAATCTACATGTAAGTTCCATCATACTATAAATCTTTATCTATACATAAGATATTTAAATACTATGATATAATACGAACAGTAGTTGGTAATCGCTTATCTCACCAACAGAATGAAATGTCTTGCAAAAGTCAATTATCCGAAATCTTCTATTTCTATGAACACGACCACCAGTTTTGTATACTATTTTTGTCTAACATTGTTACAATTTCTATTAGTCATTCATTTTACATAGATTTTGTTGTTGATATTTATGTCAAATATGATACATATCTATTTGTTAGCCGACCTTACATTTTAGGGCTATTCTTGCAGTTGCTGCCATAGTCATATCGCATTATGTAACTCAGCTTTTTTTATTGTAGCTTTTCCAAACTGTTGGTAACTTACCTAAAAAGCAATTGTACAACTGTACAAACACTAAAACCTAAAAAAGATCAATAATTGCATACTAGTAGTCCAAATAAAAGTTTATTCAAATCCTTCAAAGCAAGTCTCATCATCCCTATTGATATCCCCAAACAGTTTAGTGCATCTCAATGACCCAAGTATCGGTTATCTCTTCATAAAACACATTATTGCTCTCAGGTTGATCATCATCTTCAAAATCACTGTTTGCTTCTTGAATAGAACTACTTCATGTCATATAAAACTATAATGCACACCTGTAAGGGAAGCTTCTTTATTCTTCACAAGAAAGTCAAGCAATGAATAAATACATTGAGTGTTTAGTCCCCAGAGAATATAAATTTTATCTCAATGTATATACATAAATACATGAATTAAAATGTGTGTGCATACAAATGACAAGCATGTAGAGAGCCAACTGTGAAGGCAGACTCATTTTATTTGCTTCTTTTCACGTTGAGCTCCGCCTCCTGCTTATCAATTCTCGCCATCTTTCTTTGCGCCGTAAATATTTCATGTGACTCGGCTTATATGTTTAAACCATAATGTGGTTGATTAGGCTGATCCAAGTATAGCCGAGGTAACTGAACTGACTCATTTGTCCATGAAAACTGAGATAATCCTCGCAACGCAATTTGATTCTAGCAGCCAGCTGGCTATCACGCAATTGCTTGGCTTATAATACTTGTCACTACTTCTTGACCTCCCAGCCAGAACGTTTGGTGTTATTGCCTGGCTGGCTGACACTGCACACCATCTATCTCTGGCGTTACCCTACACACTTGAGAAAGGTTTTCACTATTACAACCAAATCCAACTGATGTGATGCATCACCCACCATTCATGATAAAGATGTCATTTTGCTCTCTTTTGTAAAGTTCTAGTTTCTATTAAAAATAATTCACAGCCAACTTTCCTCTCTCCACTTTGAACTGGCCGCTTGCTGGGGTAAATTTTGTTAATTATTATATCAATTAGAAGTTCAGCCGAGATATTGGTTGACCAGCTTCTCTCATACTTTCTCTCATTATCAGTCCAATGTTGCATGAGGTGCCATCAGCTTCATCCAGAGACGCTGCCAACAGGCTCTGCGGTCCATATGTTGCATTTTCTGTTGCAGAACTTTTATTTCGGTCAACACATGTTTCGGTCAGACACCGCATTGGCTGTGACCTTAGCCACCTCTGCTCAAAAGTTAGTTTTGGTCAGCAGCTGGCTAACCCTTTTTCGTTATCAGTCTCTGAAGATCCGAAGGTCTATTTCCATAAGTTCAGACAGGGGTTCTGGCTGGCTCACCTGGCACTGGGACACTGTTTTGAACGGGAACGGTAGTCTTCTCTGCAATACATTGCTTATCTTTCCTGGCTTGTTAGTTTAGCTGACCATTGAGTAGTCAGTAGGCTTTGGTTAGGAAAGAGTTACAAGTCGGCTTCTTTGGATTGAGTCTGCAACACCTGCTCCGCTAGTTACATTGGGGTCGATTCTTGTGGTACCGACCATCTTTATGCCAACTACAATCGTGTTTCTACATCTAGCTACATCTAGCTCTTCGAAATGCGTTGTCACATGTCAGGACACAAAAAATGCTGTAGTGCTGGATAATGTGGTTTTAACCCATTTGGCCCACCCATAGTTAGAGTTGAAACAACAATCACACATAATTACCTTTAGTGTAGTTGTTACATTTCCAGGAATTTTTTGAAATGTATTGCTACATCTGTGCAATCTTGTTTGCCAGTTTAATAGAAGCCTGCCAAGTCTAGCTTGATAAATCTCAAGACTAGTTCAGACCAGCTTGATCTTCAGTGTATTTGGGCATGAGCTGTCAGCAAAAGATCACCGTGTCCAGATTATTTTGTTGCTGGCGCAGTCTCGGATTTGACAGGTGTTTTTGCTGGCTTGCTGCTTTGTCTCACCAGCTGGCTCGAGTTGTCGTGTTGTGAGAGGAATCTATGTTGGCTTCTACAGCATTCACGACAAATAGACTAGCCAGCTCTACCGTTCACAGCCATTGAAAACTTTTTTTTATCTCCAGTAGTGCCGATTTAGCTAAAGAAGGTGAACCTGCTTGTTTAGTCTCATTCAACCCAAACCTTTACCCCTAGTACGGTATGATGTTTTGAGTCGGTTTTAGCCGGTGGTTGAATTCTGGCTAGAAGTGGCTCCATGAAAACACAACGTGTTTCTCACACAAAAATTAGTAATGATGTGCTAATCCAGTCTGTACAAGCATTTACATCTTCGGTCTCTATCTCTTTCATTGGTGGCCCCATTGCCCTGTTACAGTCAGCTGAGCCGTCTATTCATACACACCATCAGATTATTTTAGTTTGGGAGGTCATCTAACCACTTCTTTTCTCCTGACATTGGTGGTCTCAGCTTGCTTATCATATATTCACCCAAATTGCTAGGCTTACGCTGCTGCTGATAGTCTATCTCATCAGAGTCAGAAAGTTGTGTATCATGAATTGTGTCGCACTGCACTGAAGTGGTACTAGTCCATAATCGAAACCATTTTCCGAAGGATGAATATTTGTCTCGGCGCCTTCTAGACGTCATTGTAGCACCCTACTCAAATCGAATAAGATGGATTCGTACAATATTTAGGTTTGCTCAACTTTCACAGCATTCTGGCTGACCATGGAACTGTGCTGTATTGGAGCTGGTGCTGACCTTTCCAGGCTTGCAAGCTGGGCTGGTAGTTCTAAAGCTTTGTAGCGTTATTGGAATTGATGCCAGTTTTTCTCACTGTGTTCCTGGTCCAAGAAACTACTTAAAACTGCCACTCATTTCTATTTTTGGAACTGAAAATTTTGATTTGGTCTGGCTAAAGTCTCAAGTCTTTTTGAGCCTGTCTGGCTACCATTTTGTTTTGGTTCCTCCATAGTAGTACTGTAGCCAGCGCTCAATCCAACTCATACGACAGGCATGTTTAGGCTTTTGCTGGGCTTCATTCTGTATAAACAACTGGTTTTGTTACTCTGCCAGATATGTAGGGTCCTATAAAAAATTAAGTTTTTGCACTATGGTTGTAAGAATGTCATCTATCCTTGTTTTTAATCTAAAAGTAGTTATGGCTGGTATAGAATATGGCACCTCTTGATTTACAGTTAGATCTTTATCATTACCTAACAAAGCATCTGGTGTGTCTACTCCTGCTTCTTTTCTACATTTCTGCCACATATTCATGTGCCAGGCGGACTTTGTGAATAGGGTTGACACTGCAGCTAATCTAGAAATTGTAATTCATCTCCTACAGGAGGATGTTTTTTTGTTTTCCCTTGGGCTTATCGTCGCCCTTTCTGGTACACTCTTATCAACTAGATAGGCAACACATCTCATTCCTTTTGGCCTCAGTTTATTAGTAGCTGCCTAAGCAAATCGTCAGATTTCTATTAGGTATTACGCTCTACTATTCAATCACCTGAGAGTGATAAAGGGTATTTTATTTATTTACACACCACAGTTGGCACATCTCTGCCAATAATTTACTATTAAATTATGCCTCATGTTTCTGTAGACCTGTTCAGGCAAACCCATGTAGCAGAACACCTGCTTATCTAAGGTGCCATCTACTATCACTACAATGGCTTCAAGAAGAGCCAGCACATTTTGTTAGCGGTCGTAGTGTTTGGTTAGAAAAAGGGTCCATTTATTAGCTTTCTATATCTTTATAGAAGGCTTTTTAAGTCCACAGCTACTTTCCACAATGGCCAGCTGGTGTACAGCCTCTGCCTCCCTCTGGCGTTCTATGCATCACAGTTTGGTACTATGGGCAACCCCTGACCAGCCTCCTTACCACTTCTTTCAGATATAGCCGGAACAAACTCAAACGAAGCTGACAGGTCCTCCTGCAAGTCACATAGTAGGCAATAGCACACGCTTGCCAAATGGTAGTTTAGACAACAGCCAAACAGAAAATAGAGCACTTTCTGGATTGCTGAATGGGATATATCTAGGGATCTTACCTATCTTATCTACGGATACATCTATCTGATTTTAAGGGATTCATGGACATTGTGATGTATCCGAAGCTTCCCTTCTTAAAGTTGTAACTGCTTCTGGGTCAGCTCATCATTATTTGAAAGTACCTGGTAGATTTTACCATGAATGTGTCAATAGATTCCTTGTCATTTACTCATTGGTTTGGCTTGGGTCAATTTTTCAAGGCAGTGAGAAGACCCAACTGAGCAACTTTTGTGATTGGTAGTATGCAAACTTTATATACAGTCAATCAGGTTTGATGAGTTAGAGAGTTCATTCAGTTGTACATTGTACTGCTGTTCTAGACTCATACCTTAAACCAGGGACTGTATCAATGATATAATAACACAGTATGTAATATGCAGGATATTTTAAGATACATTAACTACATTGATAAGTACATACAAATCAGGGCAAAATAAACTAGAATTTTTATACTGTTGATAAATATTATGTTGTTATAACATTAAGCATCTAGATAAACATCACACACAATTAATAAATGTGAATGAGATCACAACTTCTAATATAAAGTAACAATCAATAAGAGGAACATGAGTCTTAATCACATTACATCAACATCCCCTTTCTCATGATATCAGTTGTTGGAGAGATTTTATTTACAAAACTATTTAAATCTAATGTCATTGCTTCCAAAATTCACGGTTTTAATCTATCACATTGTTTTAAACATCTGATGAACCCTGCTGATTCGTGAGGTTCATTGGAGTGGTGTTGACTCATAAATGGTGAGGCGTTCAGTTGAACCAATGGCTGTGTAGGCTCTAGTACTTTTTCAATGTATTGAGGGTTGTGAGTAATCTGTGGCACAGCTTTTGTGATACATGTAGGCTGAGTTTCAGGTCTTGGAAGTATATCATATCTGCTTGTCTGTATATTGTTACCACTGTTTTCATTCAACACTGGGTAAGTTCTGTGAGACAGTTTTTCTATCACCTTACCTTTTGCTCATTGATTATTTATCTAAATTAGGCTTTTATTTAGTACAGGCCTGCTAAGTGATATAGGCTGTAGATATCTGGGAAACTGATCATATTTTGTTTGAGTCTCAAGCCTTTTCGATTTTTCTCCGGTAAGCTCAGTAAATTTGAAGATTCGCCATGAGTTTCTCCTGTAGGAAGTACAGACCAGGTAGACCGGCAAAATATGTTTTTAAAGGTGAATTAAGGAGATGTTCCAGCTGTGGAGGTGTTACTGCATTCTAACAGAAACAGAAAAAGACCATTTGAGTGCTTCAGAATTCAATTGAGGAATCTTGACAGTAAATTTTACTATTTGATTCGGCTTTCTTGGAGAAGTGGTAATAGGGTTAAATCCCACACTGTTACAAAAAATATGTAAGGTCGGATGCAGTAAACTGCAGTCCGTTATCAGACTGAGCTGTGATTATGATTTCTAGGATTTATAGTCTAACAAGTGTTTTTTTGCATATACCAATGACTTATTTGGCGAGGTTCCCTTCAGCTTTTCATTCGCTAAGTAGTCAGTGAGGGGGTCGACTATGAGTACACAGTCTCTGGTTTTTTGTAGGTGATCGAATCCATTCCTACTTTTTCAGAGAGCGGCTGTAGTTTCATGATTTTGTTTACTTTATTGTTATTGGTTTGATGCATCCATGGCACTTCTGACACATTGTTTTGTGTTGTTTTATGTCGCCACACATCAATGGCCAATATACACAAGACTTAAGACTACTGATGGCAGCAACTCCTTGATGATTAAGAAGTGACTCTCACAGTATCTCTGTTTGGTATGTCTGAGGAACAAAAGGCAAGGATCCTTAATAAACTACGTAATATTCTACATCTAACTCATCAAGGGGTGATAGTAAGACTTTATATTATCATCCAAGTGCTAGTGAGATGTTGGCTATCTTGTGGTGATAAGTAGGTTAACTTTTCCACTCCGCATTTCCAAAGTAGCTTGTTTTATCTGCTGATATGTTTGTGCAGAAGCCAAAACACCTTATTGACGATAACAGGAGTTGACATAAAATATAATTTGTTATAGATACTTGAAAGACCTCTTTTTCGGGAATTTCCTTACTGCACGGTCAGTCTACTGGACATTTTGATAGCATGTCTGCTGTAATCCTTTCAGCTCATGACTTGTAAATTATCTAGGATAGATAGCGCTGTCAAAATAACAGCATGGACTGCAACTTTCGAGATGCCTTTAGAAGATATTTGCCTAATATTGTAACCGAAGGTTGATGATTTGTTGGAATAGCTGCATCAAGGTTCCCAAATACATATTGATCTAATATCTGCCATAATTCAACCTCAATCTTTATCTAAATCTTGCTAGTAGCTTCTATCCGATATGGGCATGGTTATTTTCGGGATCAGTAAGACTCCATGACACAAGCGCTATTAGTTTGTCGTCTTGAAAGAGTGCACTTTTTAGCCCATGGATGCTGGCATCAGTTTGTTCAGTCACTCGTTTATTCACCCCAAAATACTGTAGTGTTGAGCCTGGTGTG
This sequence comes from Watersipora subatra, assembly GCF_963576615.1. Lineage (NCBI taxonomy): Eukaryota > Metazoa > Bryozoa > Gymnolaemata > Cheilostomatida > Watersiporidae > Watersipora > Watersipora subatra. The sequence goes on along the minus strand of NC_088710.1, from coordinate 29,062,807 downwards.
GTCAGTTGTTTTGGCCTGCCAGAAGCTTTTTCTTGAACAGTTTTTTTACAAAGAACCTTTATCCACCAGACTCAGTAGTCATCATAGTTGTTCTGATTCTGGCAAACAGTAGGGATCAAGGTTAGAGAAATAATTCGTATGACCGAGAAATCTTCCAACAGCCTCAGCGATTTTTGGAGTTGCCATGCCCATAATGGCACTTTCGTTGTATGAATCCTTTTTGATATGGGTGTTTTTCAATAAGTGTGTGTGTGTGTGTGTGTGCGTGCATGCGTACGTACATGCGTGTGTGCGTGCGTGCGTGCGCGTGCGTGCGTGTGTATGTGTGTGTGTGAGTGAGTGAGAGTGAGTCTGAATGTGTGTGTGGGAGTGTGTGTGTACGTGTGTGCGAGTATGCGTGTGTGAGGATGTACGTATACATGTGCGCGTGTGTGTGCTTGTGCGTGCATGCGTGTGTGTGTGAGTGTGTGTGTGCGTGTGTGCATGTGTGCGTGTGAATGTGTGTGCAAGTGTGCATGTGTGTTTAGCTCATCCATTAGTAAAAATATAACATTAATGAAGATGATGCATTTATACCTTAAATTTTTATTGTGATACTTGTATAATCTTTGGAATTATGCTTGTTTAGGTGTTTGCTTCATTGCGTTTTTTTTTAAGTTTTAAGGCATAAAATTTTGGGGATTCTTTTAAAATGGCTGCTCTCCTCAAAATTTACTCACATGTTAAACCAATAACCCTTATAAGATTTTTGTTAAGTGAAGGAGTCAAACCAAGTGAAATTAATCGGAGAATGGAAGCTTAATATAATTCATATTGCTAGAAACAAAACAAGTTTTTTAACAGCCTAATAGTTTTGAGAAACCAAAAGATTATTGTGAGGACAAATCAAGGTCAGGTAGACCAAAAGAGAGAGCTTCATCAGCAAATTGGGAGCCTTGAACGATCTCGTCAGAGAATAATTTGGAGTTTAGTAACGAAATATGCTGAACCATTTAGCCGCTCCATTGAAACAATAAAATATATTCTTCAAAGGGATATTGAGTACTCAAAAGTGGGCTGCAGGTGAGTACCTAACATGGTCAGTGATGCTGCCATAGCTAACCAATTGGAATTTTTAGGAAAAGTCTAAACGAAGTAAAAAGAAACTGAGGATGTTTTTGAAACAAACTTGGGATTTTTGTCGCGATTTTGATGGTACGCTATTAGCCAGAGTCATAGTAGCGGTCAATGAGATTGAAACACTCATTATTTCCTGTAAAAAATGTTCACAGAAGCACAGAAAAACGTCAAAAGGTAATGTTGACAGTGGTTTAGGATGTGAGAGGCACCATTTCAGTAATATTCTCTCAGACTGTACTTTAATAAAAAATCAACACAGTACATTACCAAAAGTATTATTTATATTGTTATATTTTGCCTTTGGAAAATATTACATGCATAAACTATTTCCATCGTTTGTTACAAGTCATTCCATGGGAAAATAATTTTGGATTAAATGAAAACATTAATATTGGGAAGGAATATTTGGAGTTTCAGATTACGTTGTTTGTATAATTAATATTCATAAAAAGTTATATAATCAGCTAACAAAGTTAAGGAAACAATTAGTCAGTAAAGTTACCCTGTGACTATTTAATTTAGTTAGCTCATAAACTCAGTGCACATGAAGAATGCTATTTAGAGCAGACAACACAAGCTAATTCTGCATCCTGAATATAAGGTGGGCAGTATCCAAGGTGGCTGCAGCTTCCTTGAACAAAATAAAACAGCGCTCCATCTGTATTGGCATGTAGTCCAGTTAAGGCTTCTGGTTCTTTGTCCATACAAACATAGTTGTACGCTCTTTTGTGGCTGTGGTGTCCTGACATCAGATATCCTTCGTACTCCTAAACCAAAATGAGCTCAGTTTTTATATTTAATTATTGCTCACATTCCTATATTTACTAACTTAATTATTTATGCATATTTATCTTATTGCAATTATTGGTCTAATTCTTTTCTTATTTCTATCTTCTCATTAAATTGGCAGGTATGCAGTTATGTTTGTGATGTAAATGAGAAAACAACTTCTTTTTTATCATGTAACTATGATGATAATAGCATTTAAGACACAAAACTTTGTGTCAAACTGAGCATACGAGAAAACTTGCTGCAAAAAGCCGCGTGGTGTTACTCTATAATGTGTATAAAACTAGCAAATTAATTACTTTCTTGCTAATATGGATAGTAGGGCTTACCGGTATATGTAATAGGACACTGAAACTAACCTAATGTATGAAACAAAATTGTCATTTTGAAAATGTATTTTATAATATCAGTGAATATGCAAGATCAGTTTACATAAGATGATATATGATAATTCACCTTATTCCAAGATGATGGGCAAGTTCTTTGAGCAGGTATCATAATAGTTGTAGACCTGCTAGGAAGGTAGCATCTGGAACAGGGTACATTCTGATCATGCATACGACTGGGAAATATATTAGAGTCGGTCTGGTACTCTGCTCCATATATGTAATTACCCTGATCACCAGCTAAATATGAGTTATAATCTGGCTCTGATGGGAGACATGTATAGACAGATGAGCCTCCTTCATGACCATAGAATTGCCCTGCTGCTAGCCCTGTAGGATATATCAAGAACATCAGAACATCAAGAACACCGGAACATCGGAACATCGGAGCATCGGAACATCGGAACATCGGAACATGGGAACATCGGAACATCGGAGCATCGGAGCATCGGAGCATCGGAGCATCGGAGCATCGGAGCATCGGAGCATCGGAGCATCGGAGCATCGGAGCATCGGAGCATCGGAGCATCGGGGCATCGGGGCATCGGGGCATCGGGGTATCGGGGCATCGGGGCATCGGGGCATCGGAGCATCAGAGCACCGGAACATCGGAACATCGGAGCATCGGAGCATCGGAACATCGGAACATCGGAGCATCGGAGCATCGGAGCATCGGAGCATCGGAACATCGGAACATCGGAGCATCGGAACATCGCAACATCATCAAACAACATATTCTAATGATGCTGCAAAATTATGATAATTTAAATGAATAGCAAGTCGCCTTATCTGCTTGGTAAAGTCAGCTGTAAGAAACTAGAATAAAGTAAATATTTATTGTAACCAACCTGTGTAGAGAAGCTCTGAAGAGTTACCACATGATTTCCTGCCCCATCTGATGTACGAGCTCCCTCCCCCAGAAGCTGGTTGTATATCAACTACAAAATGATCAAGTTCCACGTTGCAAAAGTTCCATTTTATATAAAAATAAGGTCTAGTTTTCAATTTTTCGTTATCACAGATCTAAGTCTCATACATTTCTGTTTAGCATCTAAATGTTTTGCACATAATGAGCAGTAAAGAATTTTCAAGTCTTTCATTATAAATCACCTAATAAATCTACCACGAGCAAACTTCCTGTTGCTTTCAGAATAACAGTTTTATTAACTTCCAGCTCCTCTTTATACCAAATCTTAAAAAAAATTTACAGCGTACTACAAAAGGGAAACTCTTCTAACCTGCTGAAGAAAGTCCTCTTCTCTCGTCATCTTCCTGCAGTTGTTGCTCAATTTCTTCCAACTTTCTGTTGTTGCTTTGGAGGAGGCTCAGCAACCCATGAGCAATTGTTTGGTTAAACTCTTGTAGGAGTTCGTCTGAAAATAATATTGGTGTTTCTTATCTCAACATAAGATAAAGCTTTGTAGTGCAATACTCATTTTTACTCTGTAAATAATTTACCCCAAACCAATATGGGCTGTTTTCCTTTTCATTGAATTGTAGCATCTTTTTAAATGATGCTCAACTTGTTAAATATTGAAAACATACCATTATCAGAAGGCCTGGCAGATGGTCGCGCTACAACTGACTTGGTCTGGTTTACCAATTTTCCAACCCTCATACTCAGTCCAGCCAGATCTGACTCTTCACAATCTCTACCATCTCTACCGTCCCTACCATCTCTTCCTGGAGGTCCTCTTAAGTATGAAAGTTGTCCTGTTGGAAAAATATGTTACAATAGTTTTTGTTTCTTATTCGATGCTGAAGTTTTTCAGAAAATTAAAATAATCTAAATGTGCTATGAGTAAAACCAAATAAAAACTTGAGTAAAAGTTTTAAAAACTTTCAGAATTGTCTAGTTGACATTTACACAGTACAGAACACCAGCATTGTGATAATAAAATAATATATTTAAAGTTTCCAATGACTTTTTTTCTGCCTGTCCAAATTATTTTAATTAAACCTGTACATGCAAACACATTCATAAGCAATCCTACTAATATCATCAACATTTATACATTTAATAACCATTGTATATCTAGCTCTGATTACACCTGTCATGACATCATCAAGTCTTAATCAATAGCAAGTCTTTATTTATTTAACACGTTTACTCCTCACTACTTTCAAAAAATATTTGTATCGAGGAGTTTTTCTCTCCTGACCAACGCTAATCTTAGTAGTAAGGGTAATAGTTTTGTTTAGGCTTTACAGTTAAACATGAGTTAAACTACATTTTAATCTTTTATAGCTATCTAATATTTTGAGCAGATCAATGTTATACCAAAATTATCCAGCTCACAGGCCTGAATTAGTGTCAGTTTATGATATATCGAGGTCATTTAATGATTCCTTTAATGCGCATCTCTATGATTCTTATCAATCAATTGAGAGTTACCTATTTATGTTAGTAGTGCATTGAGAAAACAATTCCCTTTTCATCATGGTACCATGAAAATAACAGTAATTAAATTGAAAAAAACCATATATCCAGCGAAAAGCTGAGGAACTGAACAATTCCTCTGTAAAAGTACCGTTGTGTGCTGTTTTACATCTTCTAAAAAACTAGCAAACTAACAACTTTGTTATTAAGTCTATTGCTTTGATATAAAAACTGAATACCAAATATCTGTTAAAATGTTGCTTTGGTGATTGTTACATTTTGGCTAATTTACCTGGTGATAATTGACTTAGTATGCCATCACTGATACCCTCATCTTCGGCTGATCTTTTTTGTAAGGCATGTTCCATATCAGCTGGAGACATTATTGAAACCTACATATAAAGTTTTTTAATATCACAATCCTATGAACCTCTGCATCTGAAACAGATTCTCATCCATTAGGTGAACAGCTCAAATTCATTAATCTTTTTACTAAATTTTTTATCATTTGATGCGACATAATTTATAGATTTTTTCCTCTATAAAACCAAGATTTATGTTAAAGAAGAATCCCTGCTAGGCACAAGTGCATGTTCTAAGTTCACTGTTCATATTATACACAACATGCTTTGAACATAAACCATAATCATATTGTATATTATATAGAGTTGCAAGTATTTAGACATTTATATGTACATGTACCTGCACTTTGAGATATTCAAACATGTGTGACAAAACTACTTTTAAAATGAAAACAAACTCTCATGTGACCATTCACTGGGTCACAACAAAATTAAAAATCATTAGGCTCTGCTGTACATTCCTACTTGTATCAGTTCAGAATACATTATTGTAACATTGACCATTATTTAGGTCACCTGTAGTAATTTAATGTACATGTACATATTTAATAACTTCTCACCTGTATTCCAGTTCTTTCTAGCTGATCTAGTCTACTGGTTAAATGATCAACATCTTTCTGTAACAACTGGTAACTTATTTGAGAGTAGACCGAGACAACCAGAGCAGATGCTGCTATAACAGCAGTCAATAGCTGGATGACATCATTACGCTTATGTTGCTTGACTACATAGCCTTTTTCCATTATGTACTCTAAAATTTGTATACAAAAGTTTACAGATACAAAACTTATAGATCAAAGATCTCAAAATATGATTTTTACTCAGATCAGTGCATTTAATGCTCACCATCCTATGTGTGAAACTTTAATCATAATATTATGATAACATAACAATAATAGTAATAAGGCATACCAGACAAGCGAGTTCTTTTATGAGAATTTATTACGAAATTTCCCTTTGATGCTTATAACCAAAACTGCTTTCTTGAAAGTAAATTTTATAATTGTAAAATTATTTAACTAAAGAAGTTTAATTTTCAAATTAAACTGAACAATTAAATATATTAATGTTGGTGATGAATAAAAATGCCATTATAGAACTGTATGCTAAGGGAGCCTTTTTTGTTTTCATTGTTTTGGTATTAAGAATCCTATTGGATGTTTCTCCATTTGTATCGGCGCAAAATACGTTTTGACAATTTGTGGTAAAACCAAATTCATACCAAAAAATATTTTTGTAAGTGAAAAATCAAAATGTTTTCTGAAAATATTTGTGTATATGTTTTCGAGTTCAACGTTCAACCCTAATAAGCAGAATCGAAGTCTAGTTGTATATGTAATACACTTGCCTTAGACAGCAGCACCTTCTGGTTGCTGATATTCATGTCTAGCTGCTTTTATACTTTGGTAGAGCATCAGCATCCATTTATGGAAAATGGGTCAAGTAATATGCTTTTACATCTTTGTCCGAGTGAAATACTACATCATTCACATTTCACTGTTTTACCCATTTCACTAGCAAAGGCATTCAATCATTTCTGACAGCTGTCTACCCTAGATCATCTGCAAAAGTCATTAAGATAGAAAGTTAAATTTTGGTCTGTAAACACTTAATTTCATCAAAAAATGTCCAATGTGGAGCACACAATGTCGGTGCTTCCACCATCCGCTTATACTAGCTATTTTTAAACTAATGTTAGGTTTTTTTTTTCAAGTATACTCTGATGTGTATTGAATGTTAGCTAATTTTTTGTTTAATATTGGCAACACAGATAATAAACAAAATTTATCTTTGGATAGACCCTATTGTCTGCTGAAGAGCACTGGTGTTAACTGAGTTCAACATATGTCATTGATTTATACTTGAACATGGCTGTAAAGTTCTTGAAAGTTATAAGTATTTAGTAACACTCAGTACTCCATTAGGTGCATGATCATTGGTGCCGCAATATATTTTCACTTTTGTATGTTTGTAGTATCATTTAGATAATGACATTGACAGAAAACATTATTTTATGACAAACGGTGAGAAATTTGTTTACTTTTACACAAATGTCTGTTTTAAAAAAAGCTTTAGTTTTCAAGTGTAAAGATAGGGGAATTTGGAGTATGTCAAGTTATGAAGTAGAATGGGATAAAGCAATATTTTGTATATAGGACAATGGTAGCAAATCCTAATTAACACAGAGAGAATACCAGTGACCTATGCTAACTAAATGTAAAGGTCATATTTTATTTTTTCAAGATTAGAAAACTTGTAAAAGATTTTCATTTTTTTTCAATTTTTTTGCAAAAACCGAAGGTCATGTGACTAGTTACTAAATCACAAATTATCTGTTTTAAAACCAGTAACAACTTTTAAAACCTTTTCAGTGTTTAAGCCTCAGATGGCATAGAATTTAAAAATGATTCATTTATTCACTTTCTTTTTACACATAAACTTTATAGGCTAAGAGAATTGGGTAAAATAAGATACTTTGTATCCCGTTTTACCCAAGGCTATTCCAATTTTACCTCAAGCTGTGAAACTTCATCATTTCATTACACTTTCTAGCTTTTTAGGTGTCAAATTGCTACGAGATTATGTAAGAAAAACCAACAGGCAGTCATGGGATAAAGATTCTATGCTTAAAGCAATAGCTGAAGTAAAGGAAGATGAATGTGGATACCTGGGTGCCGTAAAGAAGTATGGTGTACCAAAAAAGTACATTAGAGCCCCGGTCTAAGAATGACAACAAACCATTCCAAGAAAATAGTTAAGGACTGGGCAGTAGACCAACTACATTTACAATTAATCAAGAGGCTGAGCTTGCAGCATATGTAAAGTCTATGGATGGTCTATGGAAGTTGTATGGTCTAACTACAACTGGGCTGCTTAGTTTGGCAAATCAATGTGCTGGGAGCAATCACATTCAACATCCATTACACAATGAGTCAGAACATTCTGGTTGGGATCAGATGAGAAGTTTCATGAGTAGTCATAAATTGTCACTGAGAAGCCCCAAGGCTACCTCCACAGCACGAGCCGGAGGGTTCAACAGGCGATCTGTATCCTCATCTTTTGACCTCCTGCAGAGTATTCAGGAAGCTAAAAAATTTCCAGCTAGTAGGATATTTTACACGGATGAGATAGGTGTTACTAAATTGCAAGCCAAAACATCAAAAGTGGTTTCTCTTTGCAGAAAAATCCAGGTTGGCCCTCTGAAATCAGCTAAATGAGGTACCTTGAGCACTAAATTAATGTGCATGAATGCTGTTAGAATGTTTGTCTTTTCCATGCTAATTTGTTCTCGAGTCTGCATAAAGCTCTATTTCAAGTTAGGGGCCCACCAGATTCCCTCTGTGTCACACATCCTTCTGCATAGATTTCCAATTCAAATGTTTGAAATATGGTTTGAACAATTTCTCAAGCAAACTGGGTCTACCCGAAACAACCCAGGTCTGCTGACCCTTGATGGCCACAAAAAACCACAGACAGAATCTTACTGTAATACAAAACGCAGTGAAGTTACTATACTTTGCTTGCCACCACACCATAGCCACTGCATGCAGCTCCTGGAGGTGTTTATGATGTGTTCACGCAGCACCTCCTAAGACAAGGAAGTTGAGGTATGACTATGTAATAATCAAAGATATGTAGTGACGTTAGACGAAGTAGCAACTTTATTGGGTAAGGCCTATGTCAAAGCTTCAGTTCCAGCAGATGCCACAAGTGAATTTAGGAGGAGTGTGATTCTCCCAACAGATCGTGAGATATTCACTGATGAAATGTTTGAGAGAGCAGCGTCTACTGACAATACAGAAGCGTGCAATATCTATAAGTAGGTAATTCTAATCCTTCACCTTTTCTAAGCAAATCATCAACATCTGCATTAACTACCAGACACACATATTTTCATAAACACCCCAAAGAAATATCACCCTTTCCTAAATAATCAACTTATACATTCACAAAACTTAACACTAAGAGAGGAATACTTACTAATGAAGCAAATTTGGCTCATTTGGCAGAAAAAAACTCGAAAGCGGCTAAATAACATCTAAAAGAAAAAAACTAAAGAGGCCAGAATAGAAAAGACTCCTACACCATTAAGTAGCAACAACATTGACGGAGACGTTAGCTGTCTACACTGCAATGATTCCTACTGGATAGGTACCGTTGACCGTAGATGGGTGAAATGCAGGCATTGCAGTAGCTGGGCTCACGAGCTCTTTGCTGGCCTCAATGATGACGATGATGACTTAATGTGTGGGCTATGCATATAATTGGGTTCATAATTCATTTTCTTTAAAGCTACGTAATTTACCATACTGTTTTTTAAATTATTATAATGAATTATTACCTAATAAAAGCATTATTTTGAATCAACCTAACGATCCTACTGATATTAGCGTAGCGCTCCATTTTACCCACACGGTTCGGGAAAAATGGGAAATTGGATTGATTTACAAACCACCAAAAGGTAATTATCATAATAAACAGCTGCAATGGCGCTTTGAGTATATAAAATAGACATAAGCAAGCTTGTATTAAAATATATATTACTTCTCTCAGGGAATGAGAAAAGGAAAATTTCATGTGTTGATATTAAGTATCCCGTTAAACCTCCGAATCCCTACTACATTTTGTTCTTTTATAAGCCTATAAAGTCAAGAGTGACCATTGATATTTATGGAATCACCTGTAAGATCAGACAAAAATTGTTGCAGTAAGGTCTGCCCCTTTGTAGGCCATGGATGTTTGTGTATCACTAACCAGATCCATAAATCTGTTATTCTGTTTGGTACAAGAAATTCTTTGGTAAAACTTTGAGGAATAATGATTATGACAGAAGTTTCAAGCACAGCCCTAGAAAGCCATCAGCAGATCTTGTCACTTCATGAATGCCTGAAATACAGATAATAGAAAGGTCAAGAATTTTAATAGAAGAAACACTTGTGAAAGAACTGGTCTAGCGGGAAAACATGAAATCATAGCTGATGTGTTGAAAATGATCCTGGTATAAAGATTAGGGCATGATTCACCAAATACTTTATGGAGGCGTTTTGCAATTCATCCTCCCAATGTATGCCAATAACAACTATTTAACATAGTACTCGTGTTTCTTATCTCTAGCAGTGCTATCACAGGCTATCACAAGTGACTCGACTTTAAAAACAAAAGCACTGATTGCCAAAAAGCTGACACTAATAGAGTAAACATCAGATACTCCCTTGTGAGATACGTAGACATGCAGGAGAACGTCATGCCTTTAAAAACACACAATATAGCTACTCAATAAAGATTTAACAATTAAATGTACATATAATATTTTTAAAATAATAAACCATTAATGATTACAGGAACTAATTCTCTTTTAAGGTGATAAAACAGATCAAAATCTATGGAAAATGATGCATGAAATATCTGCGCTAAATTGAAATCGTTACAGACTCTTGGAGATCTGTAGCATTTCTATATTAGATAACATCATAATTAATGACATCAACTCATTAAAGGAATGATTGAGTCTCTTGTTTTTTGGTTTAACAATAAAGCAAATAGTTTTTGCTGGATAAACATTGATTCAGTCACTTTATAAAGGTTCATAAAATACATGATGTTAGAGTTTATTTGCTTCTGTGATATTATAGTCAAAGCCAAACATATATGCCAGACTACATCATTGTGTGTCATAAAACATAATCGCCACATAAATGTTGACACAAATTGTTACATGGCAACTCTATGACCATGTAAAACCTGAAGAAAATGGCCTAGCAAACGATATCGAACCAGCATATTCAGTATATTAGTAGTACTGACTTGTAATACTAACATACTCTGTATGTAAGTACTACTGACTTATACAATTAACTTACTCTATATATTAGTAATACTGACCTTACGGCAAATATTAAACCTGAAAGGAATGAAGTAACCACTTTATCACCAAATTTATACACAAGTACTTTACATACTCTGTATATTTATATTTTTGAACTCTACTGTTCTAATTTACAACACTTTCATAATCTGTTCTTGTAGGCTATCACTTGCTATATACAAACAACCAACTTGCTTTTAAAAGTTGATGACTGTTCACAGCACTCTACCCGATGTACCAACTTACCTCAATGTTTGCACTCCTGCTGAGTCATCTCATGATATAGTTAGTATTAAGGTATTGTGTTGAAACTGATCACCTTGACAACACGAGGTGGAATCTGTATATTTAAGGTTGTTTATTTATGTCACCAGATGGCAGTATTTACATAATATACTGCAACATTGCACAATTATGGTTAATATAATTGCATGAGTTTTTTTAAATTCTTTACTTCAATCTACAAATCCAGAACCCAAACATTAATTCAATATCTCGATGACTATCAATGCCTGCTACAGCATTGTTGCCTATATTTAACCCAATCATTCACTTCTGCTACACACAGACCTGTGCTCTCCTATGTATTTTATTCCTGCTCTTGCAGGTAGAACTAATCAAATAAAAATGAACTTGAACTGTTACTTTTTTGAAGTCCAAAAAATAACTGAAATAAAAAGTTTAGTAGAGCCGCTCTAATGAATTCCCAGACCGACACTGAGCTGGTGTCAAAATGTTTTCCATTCATCTTCAGACGGGCTTTAGTTTCTCGAAATTTTATCTGTATATCTCTTCGTCGTTGTTTTTGTTTTTATGCTCCGATGCTCGTCCTTTGTCCTTGACATAGACATCAGTTTCCTTTTTCATTCCTTCTAGTATTTGCATGTCTCCCCAGTAGGAGTCTGGGTTACACAGAGTCTGACCAATGTAATAATAAATAATTCTCATTTATCATATTATCTTAGCCTCGTGGGAAAGGTGTTAGCCACTAAACCTAGGCTAGCACAATCCCAACAGAGCTCGATCATTAAACCCTCACCCTCCCCCCATATGATAGCCGGCGCCTATCTTGAGGGGGTTTTGTATCATTGATTGAACACTGCTAGTAATGAATTTGATGGAGCTGAAGCGAGTTGACTAGTCTGTGGCGAGTGGAATGCGGCGAGTAGACTCGACTGGGGCAAGTTATTTGAGGGGAACTCAATATTCACTAAACTTATTTGATACATGGATGTTTTTATTTGTATACTTCTATTATTATCTTTTGGATAACTAGCATTGCTACATTAGCCTTTATCTTTGGAGCAATAAGAGAGAAACGCTTGCTATGGAACATAATGTTTGTGGATTTAGAGCTATAACAGATTGGTTTTAAGTTCATAGGGTAATTGTTTGAGCAGCTACAGCCACTGTTTCCACATACAAACAACTTTATATAGCATAATTCATATCAATTATTGAGCTTTAGGTTACGACATTATAATATAACGCTATAAAACTAAAGTTGCTATTTAAAAGTTAAGCTATACTAGAAATTTTGCATTATATTGTTTTGGAAGAACCTTATAGTCAATGTCACAAAAGATTACTTTATTGCATTTACCATTTCTTAAAGTTATAAAAGTTTGCTTAGCTATTTGCTGCTAGGGCATCTGCACAGCATAGTACCGGGTGTTTATTGGCACCAACTAGTCGGATCTCTCTATCTCTCTCATTTTTAAGCTAATAGAAATTGGCATTTGCTTAATTCATGTAATCTTTTAGTTTTTTTATGTCACGCTTAATTTTTATTTAGTATTTTTTTGGCAGCTGTGCTGACGACTACTGATGGCTTACTATTATATTACAGCTTTGATTACTATTATTAGCAGAATAAAGAGATTGTTTAGCACATATATTATGGTGTATCACCGATGATCTAAAGCCCCTTCCACAGGATAGGCAACACGTATCATAGCACTGACAATGGATGGGTAAAATGCAAGCATTGCAGTAGCTGATGAGGATGATGAGTTTATGCGTGGGCTATGCATATAATTGTGTTTATAATGCATTGTCTTTAAAGCTACGTAATTCACTGTATTATTTTCAAATTATTTGAAGGAATAAAAAACTAAAAAAAGCATTATTTTGAATCTTCCAAACGATCCCACTGATATTAGTGTAGCATTCCATTTTACCCACACTGTTGGGGTAAAACGTGAAATTGGATTGATTTGCAGAACACCATAAACTAATTATTATAATAAACAGCTGCAATGACGCTTTGGGTATATAAAATAGACATAGACAAGCTTGTATTAAAATATATATTTCTTCTCTCAGGGTATGAGAAAGTTAAAATTCCATGTGTTGATATTCACTATCCCATTAAACCTCCGCTTCAACTACGACTATTTGTTCTTCTATAATTCTCTAAAGTCAGGAGTGATCATCGATAACTATGGAGTCATCTGTAGGATCAGAGAAAAATTGTTGCAGGAAAGTCTGCCCCTTTGTAGGCCCTGGATGATTGTGTATCACCAACCAGATCAATAAATCTGTTATTCTGTTTAGTACAAACATTTCTTTGGTAAAACTTTGTGGAATAATGATTAATTGTGACAGAAGTTTCAATGACAGCCCTGGACAGCCATCAGCAGATCTTGTCACTTTATGAATGCCTGAAATACAGATAATAGAAAGGTCAAAAATTTTGATAGAAGAAACACTTGTGAAAGAACTAGTCTAGCAGGAAAACATGAAATCATAGCTGGTGTGTTGAAAATGATCCTGGTATAAATATTACGGCATGATTCACCAGATACTTTATGGAAGCGTTTTGCAATTGATCCTCCCAATGTATGCCAATAACAACTATTTAACATAGTACTCATGTTTCTTATGTCTAGCAGTGCCATCACAGGCAATCACAAGTGACTCGACTTTAAAAGCAAAAGCACTGATTGCCAAAAAACTGACCCTAATAGAATCAGCAGCAGATACTTTCTTGTGAGATGCATAGACATGCAGGAGAACATCATGCCTTGTCAAGCACAATATTTAGCCCCTCATAAACGATTTAACAATTAAATGTACATATAATATTTTTTAAAGTAATAAACCATTAATGATTACAAGAACTAGAGAAAAAATGAACTAATGAAACAAGAACTCTTCGAATGTAATAGAATCTACAAAAATCTATGGAAAATGATGCATGAAACAGCTGTGCAAAAATGAATTCGTTACAGACTCTTAGAGATCTGTAGCATTTCTATATCAGATAACATCATAATTAATGACATCAACTCATAAAAGGAATGATTGAATCCCTTTTTTTTTGTTTAAGAATAAAGCTAATAGCTTTTGCTGGATAAACATTGACTCAGTCACTTTATAAAAGTTCATAAAATGCATGACATTAGGGTGTATTTGCTTCTGTGATATTATAGTCAAAGCCAAACATATATGCCGGACTACATAGCCTTAATTAGAAAGCTTCTTTAGCATTTGTTTGTATCATTGTCTGTCATAAAACATAATCACCGCATAAATGTTGACACAAATTGTTACATGACAACTCTATGACCATGTAAAACCGGAGGAAAATGGCCTAGGAAATAATATCGAACCAGCATATTCAGTATATCAGTAGTACTGACTTGTAATACTAACATACTCTGTATGTAAGTACTACTGACTTATAGAATTAACTTACTCTATATATTAGTAATACTGACCCTACGACAAATATTAAAGCTGAAAGGAAAGATGTTACTACTTTATCACCAAACTTTTACACAAGAACTTTACATACTTTGTATATTTATATTTTTGAATTCTACTGTTCTAATGTACAACACTTTCATAATCTGTTCTGGTAGGCTATCACTCGCTATATACAAACAACCAACTTGCTTTTGAAAGTGAATGAATTTTCACAGCATTCTACCTGATGTACCAACTAACCTCAATGTTTGAACTCCTGCTGAGTCATTTCATGATATGATTATTAGTGAGGTTGTGTGTTGAAACTCATCACTGGTAGTTCTTGACTTTTACATCACGAGGTGGAATCTTTATATTTAAGGTTGTTTATTTCTGTCACCAGGTGGCAGTATTTACAGAATATGCTGCAACATCTCATAATTATGGTTAATATAATTACATGAGTTTTTTTACATTCTTTACTTCAATTTACAAATCCAGAACCCAAAAAAATTCAATATCTTGATAACTATCAATGCCTGCTACAACATTGTTGCCTTTATTTAACCCAATCATTCACTTCTGCTACACACAGACATGTATGGAGTGCCATTTGTAAAATTTTGTGATATCCACAATATAAAAACTTTTTTAGTATATAAGTTTACATGTTTAATATGTGAAGATTCATGTTTAGTATGCTAACTTACATATTTAGTATGCCAACTTACATGTTTAGTATGTGAAAATTCGTGTTTAGTATGTCAGTTCACATGTTTTATATGGCAAGATTCATGTTTAGTATGCTAATTTTCATGTTTAGTATGTGAAGATTGGTGTTTAGTATGTCGAAATTCATGTTTGGTATGCTAACTTTAATGTTTTGTATTGCGAAATGCGCATGTTTGCTATTCCGCTGCGATCCTGTTTGATATGCCAATACGCATGTTTGTTATTCAACTTTTATTTTATATGCGATCTCCTTTTTATTACATTTTGAAGAAATGCTCCTAAGTCAATCGCGCCCTGTTTTACACGTAGCCCGTGGCCCATCGATAAATAGTTGGCAAACTTGGAGAATTCCTCAATAACTATCTAACTTTTAATAACATCTAATAACTAACTTCCTCAATATATTATAAAAAAAGGTCGTTGAAGAACTCTACGACGTTGTTACTACAAAACAGAACAGTAACCTACAATACTCACTTGCTGTGATAAAACATCACATATATAGGAAGTTGAGTCTTAATAGAATCTTGACTCTTACATTTTTTCAAAGTCAAGCAACTTTTGAATTTGAAACAATTTTCTATTAAACGAGAGTGGCAAAGCTAGCTTCGGATGTACGCAAGTGAGGAAATCTCGCTATAGTGTCTTCGCACCCCAGGGTTATTGATCGAAATTCTCCACGTTTGCCAACTATTTATCGATGGGCCACGGGCTACGTGTAAAACAGGGCGCGATTGACTTAGGAGCATTTCTTCGAAATGTAATAAAAAGGAGATCGCATATAAAATAAAAGTTGAATAACAAACATGCGTATTGGCATATCAAACAAGATCGCAGCGGAATAGCGAACATGCGCGTTTCGCAATACAAAAAATTAAAGTTAGCATACCAAACATAAATTTTGACATACTAAACACCAATCTTCACATACTAAACATGAAAATTAGCATACTAAACATGAATCTTGCCATATAAAACATGTGAACTGACATACTAAACACGAATTTTCACATACTAAACATGTAAGTTGGCATACTAAATATGTAAGTTAGCATACTAAACATGAATTTTCACATATTAAACATGTGAACTTATATACTAAAAAAGTTTTTATATTGTGGATATCACAAAATTTTACAAATGGCACTTCATAGACATGTGCTCTCCTATGTAGTTTATTCCTGCTCTTGCAGGTAGAGCTAATCAATTAAAAATGAACTTGAACTGTTACTTTTTTGAAGTCCAAAAAAAAACTGAAATAAAAAGTTTAGTAGAGCCGCTCTAATGAATTCCCAGACCGACACTGAGCTGGTGTCAAAATGTTTTCCATTCATCTTCAGATGGGCTTTAGTTACTCGAAATTTTATCTGTATATCTCTTTGTCGTTGTTTTTGTTTTTATGCTCCGATGCTCGTCCTTTGTCCTTGACATAGACATCAGTTTCCTTTCTCATCCCTCCTAGTATTTGCATGTTTTTATTAGTTTTTATTTGTATACTTCTATTATTATCTTTTGGATAACTAGCATCGCTACATTAGCCTTTGTTTGTGAAGTAATAAGAGAGAAACGCTTGCTATGAAACAATGTTTTTGGATCCAGAGCTATAACAGCTTGGTTTTAAGTTCATAGTTTAATTGTTTGTTCAGCTACAGCCAATTTTCCTGCCTACAAACAACTTTATATTGCATAGTTCATATCATTTATTGAGCTTTAGGTTACGACGTTATATTATAATGCTATAGAACTAAAGTTGCTATTTAAGAGATAAGCTATACTAGAAATTTTGCATTAAATTGTTTCAGTAGAACCTTACAGTCGTTGTTACAAAAATTTCCGTTGAAGAACTTTTTAATGAATACTTATTGTATTTACCATTTCTTAAAGTTATAAAAGTTTGCTTAGCTATTTGCTCCTAGGGCATCTGCATAGCATAGTACCAGGTGTTTATTGGCACCAACTAGTTGGATCTCTCTTTCATTTTTAAGTTAAACGTAATGGGCGCCTGCTTAATTCATGTAATATTTTAGTTTTTCATATCACGCTATTATATACTGTCATTTAATTTTTATTTAGAAGTTTTTTGGCTGCTGTGCTAACGACTACTAATGAATTACTATTATATTACAGCTTTGATTACTATTATTAGCTGAATAAAGAGATTGTATAGCAAATATATTATGGTGTATCACCGATGATATAAACCCCCCTCCACAGGATAGGCGAAGGGTATCATATGGGTAGGGTTTAATAATTGGGCTCTGTTGGGATGAACCCAAACATAACAACAGAACAATGAAATATGCTGAATAAAGCCACTTGTAAATTTAAAAATATTATGAACAATAGTGGTTATTTTACTGATCTGTTGGTTTCATTTTGTGATAAAATAAATTTTGTTGCCCAATATTGTCACCATTATGATCAGTCACTTGCCATTCACAAACATTCGTGATATTAATAGTCGCCATCGTGAAATAGCCCAATTTCGGTTTTGGATTTAGATTTTGAGTATGAAAGCTACATTATACAGCTTTACCTGCTAAACCATCTTATTGGCCAGTTTAAACAATGTGACAACAATGAAAAACTTTGTCATTTTACATTACAGGTAGCAAAATATTTATCAAAAGCTAGGGAAAAAAGACTTGTTCGAGTGATTTCGGGTAAATTATATTCAACTTTAGGCATAGACTACGACCTCTACCAGTTTCAAAATTGGTAAAAATAGGTAATTTGAAATGTTTTATTTTTAATGGATCCTAGTATATCGTTAAAATTGAAGAGTAACAAACGAGAATTACGTGTTTGCTGGTTTGCTAGAAAACAGGTATTATCCGCGATTGAAACATACAGGCAATGAAAATCTAGACCCGAAAACCTAACAGGGCAATGCGACCACCCCGCGAGAACTGTGTTAGCGAAGAAAACCCAGGCTAGCACAATCCTAACAGGGCTCGATCCCTAAACCTCGCCCATATGATAGCTGTCGCCAATTCTGTTGGGGGGTTTGTATCATTGCTTACATCAAGTTACAATACATGTGTGTTGTATTAAATAGTATTACATATATCATGGCAGGTGTTGATACATTACAATATATAGTATAATTAGTGTTGCTATACTAATAGTGTAGCACATATTGAATAATTAAATTCTGTACTCTATATTACAAGTTTTATAAAAAAGTAAAATATTATATTATTTTAGACGAGTATAATCTTATGAATTTTTAATGTCTATGTTAGTAAATAAACATTTTGCTACCTCTATTTCAAGCATCTTGCAAGATTTAATATTGCACTATCTCACTACACATAAGGATATTGCTGATCAAGCAGATAGTATTTAAAAAAATTAAAGTAAACAAAAATAACTTATTATAAATTTTAAGTTGGTCGCTGTTCAGCATGCTACAAACTTTGACAAAAATTTTATGTAAACTTGAAAAGATGCATAACAGACGATTCATATTAAAAGTATGAGACATAACATTATTTCTTTACACATGTAAATAATGTAAGGAACTGAGGTAGTAACAATAGAATTTGTCTTGTTTATTTTAACTAGACAGTAGCCTGAATATTGTCACTTTTAAAATGTAGATTGAGGCTACACACTATGCAATCTGTTAATATGCAACTCACATTGCATATTCACATCATCCCCTTTTCACAGGGCAGTTTCACGAGTTTTCCAAATCAATTACATTTAAACAATAAAAATGAATATACAATTGAACAAACTACCAAGTTATGTTACTTCATTTTCTATTATCTTCTCCAGTTCCTAATCAGTTTTATCAAAATCAGTTTCTCTTTCCAGACTTATCTCCTCCGAGCTAGCCAAAACTGGGGCTACTAGCTACTCTTTGCTGCTCTTGGCTACTGTTAGAGTAATCTTCCCTTAAGAAAAGAATCAAATTTTAGATAGAAAAGATGAGTTAACAATGAAACAAAAACTACCTTGGCTAAGAGCAAACGTGATTAAAATTGATTAATTATACTTTGAATTTGTGTGCTCTTTGCAAGCTATTTTTGCCAAGCATTGTTTGTATTAGTAACCAACCATACTCTCACAAACTCTTGATACTGCTCATTCCTTGCTTACCTTATAGCAGTTTATAATATAACAGTAAAATAGTAAATAATATTCAGAGCTCATGCGAACCAGTTTGTAAGAATAAAGAATAACCGTACAGTTGGATTGGTTGTCTTTTTATTATACCATGTCATTCATAAATATATGTGCTCAGTTGTTACTAATGACACTCTATGTCTATAAGTGGTCGTTACTAACTATTTGTTATTTTAATGCTTTGTTGGTACTAACTACATTCTATATCTATGCTTAGTTATTACTAACTAATATCTATGTCTATGCCAAGCTGTCATCAACTGCTCTTTATGTCTATACACTTAGTTATTACTAACTACAATATATGGCTATGCTTCGTTATTACTAACTATATTCTATGTCTATGCCTAATTAGTACTAACTACATTCTATGACTATGCCTGAGTTGTCTATGCTTAGTTAATACTATCTAGTCTCTACTTATTTTCCTCTGTGGTTTTTCTACTTGATACTGTTCATAATTAGGCTTGTCTTTTGCGCAAATTTGACATATGTGAGGGCTTACTATTGTACAGAATATGTAATATAGGTGCATATATATTAGTTGCTGTATAACATATAGTAGACGTTTCTATAACATATACCTCCTAGAAGTAAAAAGAATTATGCAAAGTTTTGCTTTGCACTACAGAATAGATTCTATATAAAGTTTCAAGTAAGGACAACTTCTCAAATTCAATATGAAAAGTCAAATATTTTGCAGCACTTGTGAAAAAATTGAAGTACATGTTATTGCGTCATATCTATTTTATAGGCAACTTCCATGACATTTTAGTCCATTGTGATAAATCATGAGTGTGTCCTCAAAACAGAGAATAGGTAACTGCACAATTGTTACTAAATACTTAAAAAGCATTCCATTGGTGCAGGTGTTACAGCGTTGATCTTCCAATTTAAATGTCATGAGTTTGGAGTATAACTTGAAGCTATTTTTTATTTTAACCTTGAGCCCTGGATGCAGATAGATGAGAAACAGGTAGACGCAGCTATTCTTAAAGTAAAGTATGATTTTGTTTTGCTTTATTGCAGACATATCACATATCCGTTACTAATTTTTACTTTATAGAAGAGACTTTGCCGTCTAAAAATTAACAAACTGCTGTAAATAGTCGTTGAATATGTGCCATTCCTTATTGAAACATTGTAAAATTTTTGCAATCATTGTTTATATAACTCATAAATTGGTCAGAAAAAGAGACAAGTTGTCGGTGCAAACTAATAACATGTAAGCTATGAAGATATCTCAAAGAAGAAAAACAGTTCACAGCTCAACAAATCATCCACAGCTCAATTTTGTTAGCAGCCGGCAGGAATACGTCTAACTATTAACCATTTTTATATTATTTGACTTTTGTTGATATTTTAATTATTTTAATCGCATTATTCCAGGTCAAATGATTCTAAAACTAATACGTAATATAAAATTTTTAGACTGACTTGAAAGAATAAAAATTTTTTGATACTGAATCTTTTATTATCTATAATTATGATGATTTATTTTTACCTAAAAAGCTTGTTTAGCTTTTGACGCTTTCTACTCTGTACTCAGTCTGCTCATTGTATAACATTAATAATAAATATCAGCTCTATGAAGAGTCTATGTAGAGTATATCCTTCAGAGGCAGATAGTTACGATGGTGAAACAGTGTTACTAATCATTGAAAGTAAACTGGTCATCAAACCTAAAAATCTAGCGTTGTAATTGTTCAAGGATGCAACTAAACAGACATAGTTGATATATGTTGCTGTTTGTCATTGATGCAAGAGATTTTAATTCTCAATCAAACTTTCTATCCACGTGTTAGTAATCTCATGTAATATCTAAGGAATAATGAGCTTCAACAAGAGGGCTTAAAGCAACGGATAAAGTACATTAAGATAGCTAACGGCAGACAGATTATAAAATAAAAGTGACAGATTAAGAAACCAGCGAAGAAGCAATGAACGCCAGCAGAGACAAATCCTTTAATCTTCAAAAGACTGTATAAGTGAATTATATTTTAGAGAAGTGAAGCCTTTGCCGTGGTTTATAAATTGCTGGATGGAAATTGCTGCTTCTCTCACTAATTGTAAGGAAATCATTGTTTCGTATTAGTCTTACATGAGCATTTGCTGTTTTTATGTTGAACATTTGTTGTATTGTATTTGTAACTTGTACAGGTCACGAAACCTTTTGTTGTTTGATTTTTGGCAAAAAGCTAATTCCATGGCAGCAAAATCACGCTTTAACTATATTAACGCTTGCACCAAAGTAATTTGTTAACTGTTGAGGAGCATAGTGGATGCCTAGAGTACAGGATTTGTTCAAAAACGATCTCTTATATTACGCGAACTATAAATCTTGTATCAAGCATTTTTAACTAATAACTGCTGCGTAGTCCTTTTTATGGTTTTTGCGGTTCGTCACGTAACAAGGCATTTGGATTAATACAGCTCGCCAACACCGCTTATAAGTAGGTTGGGAGTTTATAAAACGTGTTTATCTGAGCAAACAGGTAACACTGAAATAGTATTGAGCCTAAAACCTCCCAGACGACGGTGTCAAATTTAAAGACAACGTCAGTTGATTTCCCTGAAAAGGTGTATCTTGCCTAGTTGAGTCTAAATATTCACCATAGAATACAGAGATATTTGGTCACTTTGCAGATTGCATTCCCAAATCGGTTGCTATGATTATCTTGATTTTTTATTTTATTAGCTTTGATATTGTTAAAAGGTGTAAATAAGTTGTCAATCAAAAAACAACCCTATATAGAGAGAACTCCATATTAATGATTAACATTCACAACACAGAAATCAGCCCGAGACCTTTACAAACTTGATGGTTAACTTTATAGGTGATCACAGCTTGCGAACAATAAAATCATCAGTTTTCCTTCATTGACAACCCAAACCATGTGAGACTTTATTTTCTTAACAATCATCAGATCAAGTAAACAGTTGTTTCAAGGCAACTGCTAATGGGTATCTTTGTGTTTTTATTCAGCTATGACACTATTGAATCACACCTTGCTGTTCACTTTAACTGTAACTCATATTTGCTGATTCACGTCAAACCCCAAACCAGTTCATGAGTGTTTTAAGTACAGTTCTAAAGACAACTTTTATTATATGTTTGCCTTAGTACAGATTTGAAATGCTGCATTATTGTTGACATGAGTTGGATTTATCTTGATCATTCTTTTGTGTGTTCATGAAGACACTGTCAAATGTGGCTATCAATAGTAGGTATAAAAAGGAAGATGCTGCCAAAGCATCCTGGTCATTTATGCACCACTTTTTTGCAGCTAAACAGTTGTTGAAATAGTCTGGCTCTCTAACCTCCTGGCACTCATGTGTGAACAAGGAATTCTCTCGAAATGCAGATAAAGAACTCAAATTTATTGACTGCTACAAAAGTGTGATTGATAAGTTACTTTCATAAAATGAGTTATGGCAAGTTTACTTGTTTGTAATACAAAAGAACAGTGCAGTGGTAAAATGCTATGGCAGGTGAGCCAAGTAAAAATAATGTCTAGTAAAATTGAATGAATTCTGAAAAGTTAGCTGTCACTTTATGATAATAAAAAATCAATGGAACTTACTAAGTCGTTGTTGTAGTTGACTGCTCTTGATTAAAAGGAGAAAAACTCTTAATTAGCAGTTTGTACGAGACAATGATTGTATTTAGCTATGCTAACAAACATACATGTATCAACAGAGTTAATAAAAAAGAAAGATTCCTGTTATTACATTATTGAACAAAGAAGTCTAGTGACATATGACATTGTGAGTGCACATAAGCGCTTTGTGAACTGTGAGACAGGCAGGTGTAGGGATGACGAATTTAGTCTGGGTGCCCCAAAAAACACTCTAAACCATTAATTTAGCAATGATTCAGCATCCATACGTTTTAATCACAGACAAATGGAGAAAAACTTAAGAATATTTTAGAGAAAATAAAAGCGTCTAATATGGACAGATTTCTGTAAGTGTCAGCAGGTACCAAAGCAAACTGTATATTTAAAGGTTCACTTGACTAGATTGCAGACTGAAGATGCAGGAATTGACGTAAATCAATCAATACTTCAACTATTAGTTGACACTTGCTATGGAATGACTCAGTCTCTGAATGGGTGGTTATCGTGCCTTCAACAGCATCTACCCCAACAGAATCGCCTTGATGCAGTCGGTTCTTGGCTACGATGAGGGTCTCCAACCAACGGGGCTTAGCAGGACCATATGCATTCTCATGCAACAGCTGAGGTATGCAGAGCAGAGTCTCTAAGGATGGTCAACAAAGTAACGCCATGCGATGTGACTGACAGTTCTTGCAGGTGTTTGTCAATGGTATGGTGGAGAACAAGCTCGAATGTCCCACCAACGGCTAGTGTGCAGAGGTACTCTGGGGGAGGATCTAAAAAGAGAAACAAGCAAGCTTTTCCTACTGTCTTCAAACAAGGCAAAACATGGGTTATACCCTTCCTCTTTAGACCTGAATGTATTAAGCTGAATTGATCACTTGAAAGATCAATCTATGATAATGACAAAAAGACTGATTTGGGTTGCATTAATCCAGGATACCAAGGGTTGATCACAACTATTAGAAAAGATTGAACTGGTTTTAACGATTAAAGGGCTAAAATAACGATTACTGCTACATTTTCCATTTAATAAGCATCTCAAACCAGCCTCAAATTTCAGAGTAAAGAGCGAAGGCACACATCAACTTATGATCAATACACAAACCAGTCTTTGTAAAAAATGGAGCTGATATCTACCAAGGTAAATGTGCTGAGAGATTTAGAAACAAGGTCATAATAGTGCTTTCGCTGCCACAAGCTATCATATGAGGTAATAATAAGTTTGTAGCTTAATCAAAGCAGTATGCCTCAACATCCTTTCACATATGTAATAATACAGACAAACCTACAAGCCAACTACAAAATACAGAGAGATCTATGGAGGTTTCCTTTAAAACTTCACCAGACTGAAGCTGCAAACTTCACACTATTACAGAATTAACATACATCAGGAGAAGACGATTTTTTATAATCAATTCGTTACAAGACGATCATCCAGACTTATAAACGCAGGCAGACTGAGACTTGTATAAGCTGATCAGTTATAATTAAAATTTTTCAAATAAGAACCATTCTAGACAAACTATATAACTGTAGAAAGAGAGAGAGATAGAGAGAGGGAGATAGAAAGAGGGAGATAGAGAGATAAATAGAAAGAGGGAAATAGAAGAGGGAGATAGAGAGAGATAGAGAGAGGGAGATAGAGAGAAGGATAGAGAGAGAGGGATATAGAGAGAAAGGGAGATAGAGAGAGGGAGAGATAGAGAGAGAGAGTGAGGAAGAAAGAGAGGGAGATAGAGGGAGATAGAGAGAGGGAGATAGAGAGAAGGATAGAGAGAGAGGGATATGTAGAGAGAAAAGGAGATAGAGAGAGGGACAGAAAGAGGGAAATAGAGAGAAGGAGAGATAAAGAGCGGGAGATAGGGAGAGAGATATAGGAAGAGGGAGATAGAGAGAGAAAGAGGGAGATAGAGAAAGGGAGAGATAAAGAGAGGGAGGAAGAAAGAGAGGGAGATAGAGAGATGGAGATAGAGAGAGGGAGATAGAGAGGGAGAGACAGAGAAGGAGATGGAGAGGAGAGAGACAGGAGGTAGAGAGAGAGGAAGATAGAGAGAGGGAGATAGAGAGATAAATAGAGAGAGGGGGAGAGAGAGATGTCATATGACACATCAACATTGTAAAAGTTTATCAACTAGCTATTTTTAATTTGAAATGGAAATTAACAAACCTTCAGACTCATAGTTATTGTATACAAGATGTCAGGTAATGTTTGTAATTCAAAATTACTAATAACTCAATTTTGATTGGTCTTCAAACTGAAAAAAAAACTGTTTTCACTTTATTTATCCTTTTTGGACCTTTTTACATGCGTCGAGTTAGTCTGACATAACCATTCATAAATTGTCACAGTTTTAGCAGACTGGAATCACGATAATGAACTATGAAGATTATTTGTGCTACAACAGAGCTTTATGGCTAATACACAAAAGTCTAGTACCTACTCCTAGGCTAGTACCTGACTAACATATGACAACAGCTGCAAGTGAGCTAAAACCATGTACAGCTGCACTGATAGTAAACAGCCAGAAAGGAAAAAGTATTTTCAAATGAGAACTTTTAGTTCAGGCTACCAAAACTCAGTAAATATCCTGTAGATAAAGCACTTCCTCTGTGATCATTTCGATGCTGCGAATGAAGTCATGATAGAAAAAGGTATTGGTGATTGAACAGGTTTGTGAAGTATAGCCTGAGAACCGGTGTAAGTGTGCTAGAGATTAGTGAGACATACTGATTCTATGTAGCACTAGAAACACAGTTTTGAACTCGAGCTGAACAATAAGACTTTCATCAGCAGCAAGTTGGATTATGATTAGTCACAATATAATATATCACCCTATTAATAGGCATGACTATATCATTATAGCAAAAACTGCCAAGCAAAACACCAGTGAGCTTTTTACTGATTTCAAACTGCCTGAAATGATGTAAGTTGATGAGCGATACCTTCCGTTGGAGCTCCTAATACTAATGTGGACACACCATATGCATCTTTTGGGATGAGATAAATGTAGGTAACTGTTCCAAAAGTTATTTCATTACATTTACTAAATGGGCAAACATGGTCTATAGCTAAATCATTAATATCATAGACTATTGCTTTGTTGCAGGATCTGGATAAGAATTCAAGCTCGTCTTCAGGAAGGGCATGAATAACATCCAAATTATGTTGTTGACAGAGATCTTTATCAGTGGTAAAGAGTTGGTAAACAGTAATGATTAGCTGAACTCCAAGCCTTGTGATCAACTCAAGGACTTTTGATGCACAGACACGTTTGTGATATAAAGCTGCATCTATACCCTCGTTATCATGAAAGGAATATTCTGTGATGTTATCACCGTCTGTAGCACTGCTGTCCAGAGGACATGACAACAAAACAAACCTCCCTTTGTTCACACTAATTTTAGCATTTTGTAGACGTTCGAAACGACAAAACCCTCGACTTAGAAAATATCCAAGAAATAAGGCTGAGGCTGACAAGGGTTGGCCGACATTTTCATGGTGAATATAATTTTGTTTTTTAGGAGATGATGTACAACGGAGTCGACAGACGAGAAAGTCTTACATGTTCTCCACGCTTCCATCAACTGAACTGAAAGTGATCCGAGATAAAAAGCCTCCTGGTCAGCAAGATGACTCTTGAGGTAACCCGCGGTAAGGTTTACGATATGATGAGATGAGCCATGAGTGACTAAAGCGATGTCTGATACAAGACTATACTGGCTCATCAAAATAAACAAATGGTTTAATGTATGAGCCAGAATATGCTCTATCTCTTGGCATAGCTTCACTCTCTGAGCAACTCTGTCTTTTTCTTGAAAATAACTGAAGCTAGTAGGATTTCCAGACAAGTGAGCAACCTGTATGAGGAGTTCATTTAACAAAAGTAAAAATGATTTCGTGCAATCACCAAACTTATCATAATAGGCTCTGATGTGAGTCATAACACACTCATAAATCGGACTTTTTAGTTCCAAAACCTTTAGTATTTGTATGCCCTGATTCGTTATTAAAACGCGTCCTGTTGATGTTGAAATGACAGTGTGCTGAAAATTAGTCCCAAATCCTGACCTAATTGAAGATGAAAGAGCTGAGGATGCATCTTTAATGGTGTCAAAACCAAAATTGACCACCTTCGCCATGTCACCTGATGTGACGTCTTCAAAATTCAGCAATTTAGAAAACAACACTAGTTTTCAGCGCTATTTCCATGAAGGAATATTCTTGTAGCGTCGCATATTTTGTACTAAAATATATTAGCAAACAATGACATTAAAAACAAACTTGTTTGTAGAAGTCCCATGAAGGGTCAGATTGATATTGATAAGAGCTAGAATGATTAGGAAAACTCGGAAGAAAATCAAATGCTTAAGAAACTTCAACTCTCACACACAACGCGAAATACATCCATAAAAGCTTGTATTAATTTGACAAAATCAAAAGTAAAAACTAAAAAGAGTAAATATGGCTAAAGCACATCAATTACATAAGTACTATTTCAGCTTATTCAAGTTCTTCAATAACTTGGCTTTCAAATGAGCCATTGTTTGACATGGTGAGACAGACATTAGTTGGTCTTTATAGGATTTCCCAAGAGCCCTACCGCAGAAACGTTCAATGGTATAGGCTCGAAAACTGTGACGTCAAAAATTTTCATATTCGGTGTTGTGTGCTCTTACCGCTTATTTTTATCGCTTACCACTTATGATTATCAACGACGATAATGACGCTAGTGGCAGGCGAAGGTAGGACAACTCCAGAGAACCAATGGAGATGACATAGGAATCAGTGTCATTAGCTCTCCATGTACAGATTAGTTTAAGATAATTAACTCAGATTCCAAGCACCATAATATATTTTTCCCATGATATTATGACCTAGCCCTCACCTTTTATTGTGATGTTGAGGGGCACCACTGAGGCTAATTAATTTCAAGCATCGCATGATCTCGCAAAACTGCAATCTACATATAGTCCTAAGACCAAACCCCTGCAGGTCACAATTTAATCGATGTGATTTCATTACCTTTACCACCATGGGTAGTTAACAACAAGGTACGTTGTTAGTAGTCATTTCTGTTTTTGTTTAATTTTATTGTAAAAGTCAATTGAATTAAATCAATCGTTGGGGTTGACTCACTGCACTCCGGGATTGTTCAAAATAGAGAAGCCTACTGTAAATAACTTAGTATTATTACTATCTGTCTATAAGCTAGTAGCATACACAAAGTGATTAATTTAACTGTCCAATACACCTGTTTTCTATTTTCCATATACTGTAATTTATTTGAATATAATACAGTATAAATATTTTCTTTTTTTTCTTTTTGATATTTAATTACTAATTAGTTATTAATCAAGTTATTAATCATTTCTGTATGGGACAAACAATGCTATCATATAAAACGATGTGATGATAATTACTATAAATGTTTAAATGAGCGAAAGGATGAAAAAAGTAAACTCTAACAATTACCCAAAATCTAACTCAGAACTCGTGTTTGTATTGGTCAGGCGCTAGCATGATCCCCGAGCATTGTTGATTATCTAGAACCCTAGTTTATTATTAGCGCTCTCCAGGTTTAAGAGCACAGATTGTCACAGAAAAGCGCAGCTTCAATGGCAGCGAAAAAGATCGGCGATCTAAGGCTAAATGATAATTATGACATCACATTGTGGGAACCACAATCAAGTGTTTTTTAATTGCAGGACATACTTTTGACACCTTGTTTTTCATAGTTCTATTATTCTTTTTGCATTGAATATAGGCTCATTCGAAAGCCAAGACTTTGATGTACTGAAATAAATGATAAAAGTACTTATGTAATTGATGTGCTTTAAGAATAAATTATAGTTCACTCTGATGACACTGTTATAGAACTGTAGACTATTATTTTGCTTTTATAATTCTCTTATACAGCTAGGTATACTTTGATTTAGATAATTCTTTCAAAATTTAATTTTTTAATCATACTTTCATGCTTTGTAAGATAAGCTTTAGCTCTTTACTCTGCTGAGACAATCTAGTCTTTAATTAAATTACAACAATCTACAATGTTACACAGAATAATTGTTATTGTTAAACCTATATTACCTGGTCAAAAACATAATATAATCAAGATAATAGATACAAGGAAGCTGAGGAGTACTCGAGCAAACAACACAAATGCGAAATTTTTGCCACAATGGCTCATTTTTCTTGATGGTTGAGGTAGCTATTTATGGTTCAGTTGGTGGTTTGTATGTTAAGCAGACCTCAAAAATGTGATGGCACTATTTTTAAATAAAGCAACAGCAAGCTCGCAAATTTTGGGGTATTAAAATTTGCTGTTTTTGACTACAGCAAACATAAGCATGTGATATGGATAATGTGAATTCAATTGATGCATATAATATTGTCTCATATCAGATTTAACATTTAGGCGGTTGATTAATCAATTAGATATGTGCATGTTCTATAGTAATTGAAACATTAGTGACAAGCAAAAT
This sequence comes from Watersipora subatra, assembly GCF_963576615.1. Taxonomy (NCBI): domain Eukaryota; kingdom Metazoa; phylum Bryozoa; class Gymnolaemata; order Cheilostomatida; family Watersiporidae; genus Watersipora; species Watersipora subatra. The sequence goes on along the minus strand of NC_088710.1, from coordinate 29,033,240 downwards.
GACGTTGAAATAACATTGAACGGCCTTGAAAAACACAAGTCGTGAACGACCTTATAACAATGTAGTTTTAAAAATGTTGCTTTAGCGTCCAGTTTGAGTAGTTGATGCACCAAAAGGAGAAAAAATTAACCTTAACTTACAGTCAACATAAGCTTAATAAGTAGAAAATCGTTGTTATATATTCATACTGTAACACGTTCAGGAATAAAGAACCACAGGCTAAATAGACTACTAGAAGTTATAGCTACTGGAAGCTACGGCTTAGACGGCTATTAGGCTACGGCTTAGACGTCTAGGAGACACGTGACCCCCCATCGCTACATAGTGACTGGAGACCAAGCTGACGGCCTCTTGTGATCAGGAGTTCACGGTGAGTGCTTTATTGCTCCCCCAGCAATATAACATGGCGTCGTAGGCAGGATTGTTCGGGGAGAATTGTGATCGGTGGTACGTTATTATATTGTGGTGTAGTAGTGAATAACTGGTGATATCGGCCATCGATAGTGGTGATACAGTGGTTAGTGATTTCCGTGGGGTATTTTCTGTGATAAGTGGGAGACACTATACAAGGTGAGTGGTGATTACATTGTTATAGAAGTTCCGAAGGGTGTTCGGAGGTAAGTTTAAGCTATTTCTGAATATGGCTAAAAATTTGAACTTTAATGACTTTCCGAAACTAGTAATTAATAGCAACGATGTTGGTGGATCATGGAAAAATTGGTTAAATGAGTTTGATCTAAGCGTTGAAATGATCACACTGAGATTAGGTGAAGAAAAAGTTACAATAGATGTCGAGGAAGAAACTGTTGATGTATTTAGAGGTAGAATGAAATTAGTATCTTTATTGAATGCCGTGGGGAAGGCAGGCAGAGCAGCTTTGACATCTTTAGGTTTTGATCAAAAAAGTGCAGCTTCTACATACGAGGGAGCCATGGAACTTTTGAAAACTGTTTATGAATCTGAAGAAACTGTTTATGGTAAAACAATGAAATTTGTAACCGCTAGTCAGGCTATAGGAGAAAATGAAAATGACTATTTATTACGAATTGAAGATTTAAGTAGAAAAATGACTTTTGGAACTGAACATGATGCTTTGAGACAAGAATTTGCTTTAGCTATTGCAGTTAATGGGTTGAGAGAATCTTCTCTTCGATCCCAGCTGATGCAACAAAATGACTTGAATTGGACTAAGTTTTCAGGTATCTTGAGAGCTAAAAAATAGCTAGAGATTTAGAAAGAGCTATGGAAACTGTTAAAGCAGGCAATTTTAATGTGAAATTGGAAGTAGATGCAGTAGAAAACAAATCAGAGGGCAAAGATAGTCAATTTAAATTTGACTCTGATTCGGATAATGAGAAAGAAATGAATAGAGTATCTTCTAGAGACAAATATAAATCTAGAGGGTATGGTAAGGATAGGAAGTCAAGTAAATACGATAAAGACTATAGTAAAGTTAGAAGCTCTAGAGACTATAGTAGTTCATCTAGGGATTCTGTTAGAGAGAGACTACTTGAATGGCGTAGGAGAAGTAGATACAGGTATTCCCCGAGGAGATATGATGATAGATCTAGCAAAAATTCTAGACGGTATCCATCTCCAGGGGCAGATAAATGCTATGGTTGTGGGGTGAGAGGACATGAAATCAGATTTTGTCCAGAGATAAGATGCTTTTTTGTGCTACCAAAGGGCACACAATTAAGGACTGCAAGGTACGTAGGAGTCAAAGGAGAGATAGGTACGAAAGTAGTGGAAGTAGTGAAGGTAGAAGAAGTCCTACTCCCAGAGTAAGGTTTTCTGAGTCTAGTAATAGCAGCTGACTAGACAAGAAAATTGTCAGAAATTTATCTGTAAATGGTAAGGATATGGAATTTACTTTTGACACAGGAGCTGATGTGTCCACTATGACTGAGAAAGCTAGTAGAAAGCTTGGTTTGAATTTAAAAGAACCCGAGCAAATTTTGAATGGAGCTGATGGAAATAGATTGAATGTTTTAGGAGTAGCTGATGTAGCTATTAAAAGTACTTACAGAGCTATTGATACTTCTGTTTACATACTTAAAGGTTCTAGAAGAAATCTTTTAGGTATGCTCGAGATTAAGAAGTTGAATTTGTTAGCAGTTATTAATGCTTTGTGTGCTAATGAATTTGACCCATTGAAGGAATTTCCTAAGACATTCGAGGGACTAGGAACAATGCCTGGTATTTTTAGTATTGACATAAATAGGAATGCTGAACCAGTTAGATTGTACGCGCCTAGGCCTATAATTGCAGCAGGCTTGCGTGAGAAAGCTAAAAAAGAAATTGATAAAATGTTGGAAAGTAAGGTTATAGAACCTATAGAAAAAGCAACTGATTGGTGCTCTGGTCTTACTATTGCTCCAAAACAAGGTGGTAAGATTAGAATGTGTGTAGATTTGACCAATTTGAATAAATGTGTTAGAAGGGAACTATATCCTTTACCTAGGATATCAGACATGTTGAGTAAATTGGCAAAAAGAGTTATGTTTTCCAAACTTGATGCTAACTCTGGATTTTGTCAAGTTAGACTTGATAAGAAATGCAAAGAATTGACAACTTTTGTAACTCCATGGGGTAGATTTTGTTTTAAGAGAATGCCTTTTGGGATATCTTCAGCACCTGAATTTTTTCAGAGGGAAATGGAAAAGATATTGAAAGGCTTAGACGGAATTGTATGTTTGATGGACGACATTTTAGTTTACGGTAAAACTGTAACCGAACATTGGCAACGTTTACATAAAGTTTTAAATAGAATTGAGAAGTCTGGAATGACTTTGAGGAAAGAAAAATGTGAATTTGGATGTACCGAGGTGAAGTTTTTAGGACATTTGGTTAGCAGTGCTGGTATTAAACCAGACCCAGGTAAAATAAAAGCTATAGTTGAAATGAAGCCTCCGAGGAGCAAAAAGGAGGCCAGGAGATTTACCGGAATGGTTAATTATTTGATGAAGTTTAATAAAAGGTTAGCTGGTTTATGTACTGCGATTTATGGAGTAACGGGTAGTAAATCGGAATGGTATTGGGGTCCTGACCAACAAGAAGCTTTTGAAACTGTTAAGAAAGAAATTTCTAATAGTCCAGTATTATGTACTTTCGAGATAAATGCTAAACATAGAGTTTCTGCTGATGCTAGTAAAAATGCACTAGGTGCAGTTTTGCTGCGGTATAACGAGGAAGGTGCGTGGCAACCTGTAGAATACGCTTCTAGAAAAATGACTGAAACTGAAGGTAGATATGCCATGGTCGAAAAGGAAGCTTTAGCTACGACATGGGCATGTGAAAAGTTTGATTACTATTTAGTTGGTAGAAAATTTGAAATAGAGACGGACCATAAGCCTTTAATTGCGATTTTAGGTGAAAAGGATTTGTCTAAACTACCTGTAAGATTACGACGTTTCAAGTTAAGACTAATGAGATATGATTATGATATTTTCCACACTCCTGGGAAAGATATGTTCATTGCTGATTTGCTTAGCCGTCCGAACATTGGTGCTGTTTGTGATGAGGTAAGTAAAGCTGTTTGTAATAAGGTAGAAGCTTATGTTAACTCGATAGTTTCCTCTTCTGCATATGGAGACGTTAAAGAAGAGAAACTAAGAGAAGAGGTTAGTAAAGATTCAGATGCTCTCAAGTGTATAGAGTATTTATACTCTGGTTGGCCATCTGAAATGGATGGTTCTAGTAAAGAACTGATAGGTTTATATGGATCTAGAGAGAGATTAGGTATTTATAATAATATATTGTTATATGACTCTAGGATGTATATTCCCAAATCATTAAGACTGCAGTATTTGGAAATTTGTCATGAAGGTCATCAAGGCATAACGAAATGTCGCAGACGAGCTCAGCGTCATTTTTGGTGGCCTGGTTACAGTAAGGAGATTGCAGATTATATAAGTAGATGTAATGTTTGCATTATGCATGGTCAAGTTAAACACCAGCCCATGTATGAAGCAGAAATGCCTTCTAAACCATGGGAGGTGATAGGTTCGGATATACTTGTGTTTGATAACGAATATTATCTGATAGCTATAGACTATTATTCGAAATGGATAGAATGTCTGCATATAGAATCTCAAACTGCAAGAGAGATAATTCGAGTACTCAAGTATCTGTTTTCTCGATTTGGTATACCCAACGTTATCAGGTCTGATAATGGAACTTGTTATGCTAGTAAAGAATTTAGAAACTTTGGAGAGAAAATGGGCTTCATTCTAACTACTAGTAGCCCCCGGTATCCTTGTTCTAATGGTTTAGCAGAAAGCGCCGTAAAAATTGTTAAATGATTATGGGAGAAAAGCCGAGATAAAGATGTGGCTTTGTCTGCATATAGGACTACACCTTTGGCTTCAGGATATATGCCAAGTGATCTGATTTTTGGTCGAGCTATTAGATCAAACTTGGGCTTCCCATATGAAAGTGATGTAGACTATGAACTGTTTGAAGAAAATGAAATTAGACGTAAAAAGAAAATTAAGAAACGGTGGGATAAAAAGTATAGAGTTTCAAAGTTAGACAAGTTAAAACCTGGTCAAATGGTTATGTAAAAGCTCCTACTGATGTAGGTTCAAGAGGCATAGTTTTGAGAAAGGATAAATCCCCGGAAAGTTACTGGGTCAATGTAGGCATGAGTGAAAAACGCAGAAATAGAAAACATTTGTTTTTGTTGAATTCTGATGACGAGAACACATCGTCTGACTCTTCTGAGGAAAATTGTCTTTCCTTGGATAGCTACTCCTCAAAAGAGGGCAACTCTGAAATAGTAAAAAATGCCAACGGTTTATCTGAAAGTCAGGAGAACATGATCCCTGATTTAGAGATCCTTGAACAAGGGGAGGAAACTCCTGGTGTGGCTGAGCACGTTTAGGAAACTCCTGGCATCAGTGAACATGAGGAGGAAACCTCTGTTGTTGAGAATAGACTCGTTCCAGGAAATAGTAATGATTTGCCTAGAAGAAATTCTAGAAGTAAATCTGTGCCTCTTGGTAGAGAACCTGTTGTCACTAGCTCAGGTCGAGTTAGTAAACCACCTAAGAAATATGGTATGGAATATTATAAATGACCTTGTTTATAGTTTCAGATTGATATCAGACCAATCTTACTTCTCTATCACTTATGAAGAGTGCTGGCGATTCGCCGGTGGTGGTGCCGAGAGCGGCCGTGCAGGTAGAGGCAGGGGTGGAGGTGTGAAGGTGACGAGGGATTCAGAAGGTAACACAGTGTTTAGTAAGCAGAAGGGGAGTGAGTCGGGTAAGAACGAGAGCGAAGGTAAGAAAGAAGTGTACGGTAAGCCAGGTAACATTAAGTGTGTTGTCTGCAAAAGCTTTAGAGACCACTATGCTGCTCAGTTTCCTGGATTTATTTGTTATAATTGTAAAGATCAAGGACATTTTGCGGTAGATTGCAAGAAGACATTGTGTAGATTTTGTGGGAAGTTAGACCATGGACTTGAAGGATGTACTCTTGGTGGGTCTTCCTATAGAGATATTGCAGCGGGTATTAAGCGTAGGGTAGAGGAGAGTAACAATAGGGGACCGGATTCTAAGTTGAAAAAGCCTAGTTCGAGTTTACCCTTTGTTGCTAAGATGGATAGTTTTGTAGAAGAGATGGAGTCGGAGTCTGTTTCGATCGAGGCTGCCATCAAGCAGAGGAAAGCTATGCTCTTGCATAGGAGGAGACAAGTAGAGGAGCAGTACAAGCGCGCATGGTCTGCTATAGAGAAGGACGAGAGAGAGTTGGAGGAGGAAATTGAGAGTGAGAAGGAGTATAGAGAGGCTCTGTTGCACTTGGCTGCTGTAAAGCAAAAGAGGGCTCAGAGGACGGGTGCAAGGAGCGCGAGTTCCGTAACGACTACTAGAAAGGAGAGTAAGGTTGAGGAATCCAAAGAGGAGATTCAACCTGAAACCTCCGTTGTGAGAGTAGTCCCTAGCAGAGATGCTAGTTGTGAGGAGAGTAAGGTTGAGGAACCCAAAGAGGAGGTCCAACCTGAAAGCTCCGAAAAGAGTGGCAATGACGACCAGCTTGCTGGTTCTGAGCCAAAAGTTCATAGTGGCAACGACGACCAGCTTGCTGGTTCTGAGCCAAAAGTTCAGAGTGGCAATGACGACCAGCTTGCTGGTTCTGAGCCAAAAGTTCAGAGTGGCAATGATGACCAGCTTGCTGGTTCTGAGCCAAAAGTTTCAGATAACCTGGTGGCAATGGAGGAGGAACATGAGAAGGCCGATTGGTATGGGGATACTGCCAGTATGGAGGAAGGTGATTTGCTAAATGGAGATGAGGTAGATTGAGATGGATTGGGGTGCGATTAAAACTGTTAAATTTGCGATAACTGATGACTGAAGGAAAGACGAGTAAGTAAACAGAATATTGGGTGAGTAGAGAGATATTTATCTCATCTTCGAAACGGTAGCCTAACTATGATTTGAAGCTTTTGTGATTATCTAACCTGCTTGGCTTGATAACCCTGCTTCATTGAATTTAACGCTCCTCTTGAGAGATTTTTTGTTCTGCTAATAGTGGTTGCACTTGGGTCAATTTGAGTGTATTGGAATTAGAGTTCGTATTTGGATTTTAGATTAAGCGGTGTAGTCTTGAAAAAAAGGGCATGTTATATATTCATACTGTAACACGTTCAGGAATAAAGAACCACAGGCTAAATATACTACTAGAAGTTATAGCTACTGGAAGCTACGGCTTAGACGGCTATTTGGCTACGGCTTAGACGTCTAGGAGACACGTGACCCCCATCGCTATATAGTGACTGGAGACCAAGCTGACGGCCTCTTGTGATCAGGAGTTCACGGTGAGTGCTTTATCGTTAGCATAAAATACGCAAACATAATCTTTAACGTTGGGCGTTAATGTTACAAGGCGAAATAAAAAATGAGCTATTTATAAATAAAATGTGTTTACCAAATTGGAATTTATTTAATTCAACTTACTTCAAACGTGACAAATATACTACCTAATTAAATTCTTCAACACCAGCCAGTTCGTATACCAAAACTGCTTAAAATTTATGCACCTCATTAGCTACATGAGATTGAATAATTTAGATAAAGTGCCTAACATAAAAGACATTCGATCAGTAATTCATAATATTTACGGGTTAAATGGACTAAATCTGTCCGATAAAATAGACTTGAAACCAAATCTAGAGTAGTACGTACATATTTTATCAAAATATGTACATGTACGTACTACTCTAGATTTCGTTTTAAGTCTATTTTAGCGAACAGTTCTAATTGCAAATCGCTATCATTTCTTCGCGACACCCCTAAGCACTTTCTTTTTGCTGTTCTCGACCAAGGTCACGGTTAACACGCCTTCAACCTTTCGTCTAAATTGTACGCTTTGACTGCCTTTTTATTTAGTTCTTCGCAAACCTCATACTTTTACTAACCTTCTGTGATTGAAAATTTAATGGTATTTATTTTGGAACTGGCAATGAAATTAGATTTGTTGCAAACCTCATTAAACAAAAGGGGGCTATTTGTGTAAGTAAATGAAGTCGAGTATTACGCAAAGGGTAATATCGGGGGAATATCTTGAACTGGGCTGCTCTACATCCTATTTAATAAAACTTGTAGTTGTAAAAATTTAAAGTAGTATCATCCTGTATTTTATTCAAACAAAAGGAGAATAGTCTGGCGACAAATTTGTGCAATCGCCTATTGTTAATGTATATTGTTGTATGGAAATACTCCGAAAACATGATAACAGCAGGAGTGCAGCCAAACCGCCGTACAAACATCGAAACGCCTAAGAGACATCAAAAGATCCCCTAATTGGAAATGTCAAAATTATAATACATCAATCTGGAAACTGATGAGTCAACACCGCCTATGGAAACCACCAAGGAATTTGGGAGTAATTATATCTATCCACCCATCACCAAGCACTACCAAAAATAACTGAACTTACCATCACCCTAAGCCAGTACTTTTCCATGACATGTTACGGTGCTGACGGAGACAATATTGCGTAATCCTAGCATCCAGCCACAATCTCAGCGCACCCCCTGTGACGTATCCAAAGACAGTGTTCCTTCCAATGGACTTACTCCTGCAACATAGTATATGATACGAACATTATATACCCGTCCTCAGGCTATCCTAAATGCCTATAAAAGCTTGTGTTTTTTAATAGCTCAGCCTCTTTGGCAGTGACACTTACAGACGTGTAAGACTGAGCTTTAAGGGCAGACGCAAGCTTGACGTTGGCGTAAGAGATTTATATACTACTTAGTTATTTCTCACTATTTGTTATCTTTCTCATATTCTAGAACTTTACTACTTGTACCCTAGGTTTTGGTTCATGAAATAAAGTGTTGCTATTTGCTAACAATCAACATCGGAGTTTAGCTAGTTGAGGCTTGCACTAAAAGATCTGGGTCAAGTCCCATAAATTGAACTCACACTTCAATCAATCATTGAACAAACCAGGCGGCTTGCCTACACTTAATCAACCATAGTAATATTAGTCTAGATTGGAGAAGAGCTAACAGTGATTAATCATTGATGTTATTGTGCTGTCAAGTAAGTCAAATACTTCGATAACACATATAACATTTTTGGTGGAGGTGCCTTATCGGTCATCAACCTTTCACATAGCTAAGTGGGTAATCCCTGAACGCTTAAATCTTTCGTAATATTATTCATAGCGCTTACCATAGAACTGACATCTTCATCTTCATTCATATCTGGTTGCTTAAGCTATTTACAATACCTAATTTGATCGCTATATTCTACTGGGCAGGTAGATATTCACATATCTATTGTGGGACTCATTAAAAAGTCTATGTTAGCTGAGATCTAGTGACTTATCTAGGTGTACCGTTTAGCTAAAGCATAACCACATAGCTAGGCAAATAATCCCCTGACGCCTAGACCTTTCGTAATTCATACTTTCATAACGCGTAATTGCAGCCTATATTGGGATTGATCACCCACTTGCATACTACTTATAGGCTTGAGGATCCTAATCTATTTTAAGAAAATCTGAGGTCAGATTTACATTTGCCTAGGAGAAAACAATTATTTCATAATTTCTGACTGTTTCGGTTTGCAGGGAAATTATACATAAACAATTTAATAGCCGCGTGCCTTCACTTTACATTGCCATAGTGTCCATAATTTCTGACTGTTTCGGTTTGCAGGGAAATTACAATTACATAGCCGCGTGCCTTTCATAATTTCTGACTGTTTCGGTTTGCAGGGAAATTACAATTTTATAGCCGCGTGCCTTACTATAGTGTCTATAACTTTTGACTGTTTCGGTTTGCAGGAAAGTTATACATACATAGTTCACAGCTGAGCACTGTTATCACTATACTATATGCTTTCTGACTGTTTCGCTCCAGGGCAAACATAGATCAGAACTTGATACACGTACAAATTCACAAATTTCTTAGGACACTCACTACCTTGATCTACCTTTCTGACTGTTTCGGTTTGCAGGGAAAGCATAGATCTATTTATACATTGGCAACTTCTTATGTACGTGCAATTCTGCAGATTCATCCAGTCACACGCTCACACTCATTCTATTAGTGACTGTAGATACACGGAGCTCTAGGTTATTACACCTAACATTTACATACGTATAAGGCCTAATAATAATAATACACCAGTTATAAAACAAGTTACATCAGCTTGACTCATAGACAAGCACACTAATATAGGAAACTTAAACGAGTATAAACTTTCAATTAGATACTAATATAGTGCACAGACTACACATAACTCTAGACATATCTCAGACAAGATACTGAACTGACAACTGCTAACCTATAACAGCGACTGACTGCATTTATATGCTAATTCCACTAATCCTGTATATATTATTACGCTGTTTACTGATATATAAACGTTACAGACTCATACTTGCGGTTGAACTTCAACCATTTGGAAAACAACCCTCCCTATATAGAATAACTTTCTCGTTGACAGACATAATAGACTACCTAGTCTTTGTCACTTATTCAATAATCGTCTTAACATAATTACAATTTAAAAAAAAAAATATATATATATATACATATATATTCTGTCAACTATATACATATAGCAGTGCCTATATATAATTTAGAGCACGTTACTCGTAGGTTGCATGTTAACTAAGTTTGTTATAGCAGACCAGAACCTACACAGCCTAGTCACACACCCAGGAGCCAAACCAGCAGTGACAAAAGAATATCCAAAAGGAGCAGCCAAAGCCGGCATTGAGCTACTCCCATAAACCGGATGGACTGACCCAAGGCACAACAACCCGACTACGAGATGGTAAAAAAGAGAGTTAAGAAAACAACTTCTATGGTAAGGAGAGCACTGAGAAACCGAATCATCGTTGAGGACCAGAGTCCACGTGGTGAACAACTCAGCCCGGAAGATGTTGAAGCCCAGGAACAAAGCCCACAAGGTGAAAAACCAACCGTGGACGACTCCGGAAGCTACACAGGACCTGGTGTAGCACCGAGAACATCAAATGGAGATCTACTCTTCCCACCCAGATTTGGACCACCCATCATCAGCGTAGTGCCAAACGTCGATAACATAGAGCCATTCAAGGAAGGAGATAACTTCGAAGATTACCTTGATCAATGGGAAATACTGATGGCTCAATACAACTACGACAACAGACGACTAGCACAAGCCCTACCTGCTAAACTTGTTGGACCAGCGTGGGAGACCTACAGAAATGTTATAAAGCTGAACCCTAATTGCGCGAGGAGCTACAGCTCCTTAAAGAAGGAATTGATATCGGCTTTCCGAATCGACCAACCACTCCGAGAGAAGAACCTATGGAACATCAGCCAAGGGAAGAAGTCGATTAACGACTTTTACTCTGAGATTGTAGCTGCAGGCCGATCAGTTTTTAAAGATTTACCGGAGGTGAACCGTGATCAAGTTATAAAATCCGCATTCATTGGAGGCCTAAAGGAGAGCTATCAGAGATCGATTCTGAGGCATGAGAATATTACTTTACAAGAAGCTCTAAAAGAAGCAAGAAACCTGGAAGCTATAGATAAAGCAGTGACAAGAAACAAGACGATGAGTGTTAATCAAGTAGACACTGACCCCCTCGCACCATTGACACGACAAGTACAAGGACTGACCATGCTAGTGAACGATCAAGCAAGAAGAATAAAAGAAAACGAAACGAGATTTCCAAGAAGAGAGGCGACATCAAGGAACTACAGAGTAGAAGATTTTGAATATTACGAATAGCCACAGTTCTCACCTACACAAATGGAACAAAATTTTGGACTAAAACGGATTCTTTTTTTCAAGAATTAACTCCACTCGGACTACGATTAAATAGACCAAGACTAGACGAAATTTCACGATAAATTTTTTTAAACAACACGACACATATACCGGACATTTGACAAGGCTAAAGGAAGAAGTAAGAAAATATTCACGAAAAGAAGAGTACATCATTCATCAACACGACTAACCATCCCATACCAATCATTTCTAGACAGCATAACTAGGAAGACTTTAACTCACCACATCAGAAATAACAGCGATCAGAATAAGAAACAACAGAGAAAGTAATGACATGCTTCAGATGGCATGCTTATCATTAGCTCGCTGTCTAAGAGTGCTTACGGAATGCGAAAGTCAAACATCAAATAGACACCACGTGCAGTCAAGCGATACCGAAGATCCTATCATTGAAACTAGCCAGCCAAACTAACAGCTCAAGACGATATACAAGCTCCGCCCATCCTCCAAATTCAACAGCTACGCAAGTTCCACAAGCAACTACCAGACAAGATCAAATATTATCCATTTGCAGTGCGCCTATAATCAACCCGAAACCTGAACCAACAGACCATGACAGTAACGTAAGTATGAGCTAAATTATTGCCTCTACGCTTGCCACACTGGTATTTGCCTAGTAGCACTTGCTATGACAATTATTCATGCTCTAACGCTACTAGTAACTGTCCATTTATCACTAGTAACTTGTCATAATGCTCACCACATGCTAACATCTATATTTCCTTGACAGGTACAGCGTGCCGTATTGTTTTATCAATAGTAACTGATTGATTACCTAATTTGATTAAACACACCACGATTCATTCAACCTTGAGATGGGAGCTAAATTTAGCCAATAACAAAAAAAAAATACAACAATTATTGGCGTGTCTTACTCATGTAACAAAAATTGACTTTTGAATTTTTAGGATAGACTTTGTTGTGAAATAGACACGGCACATACCAGAAAACGAACTCGTTTAAAACTGTTAACTTTTATTGTGACTTTCTATTTTTTAGGATAAGACAGGTTAGTGATGAAAGCAGATGCTTGGACAATTTTTCTTTCTATAGGTAGCTCCAGCAGTGGAAAGTGAAAATGTCTTACACACAACTGAGTCATGCATGTTATAACATTTATTTTGTGATTTTAGAATTCTAAAAATACACGCCAGTTTTTGCTATAATGTTATGTGAAGTTTCTATTTCAAGATTTAGTTTCTTTCCTGACCATAAGACCAATGACTACCCGCCACATACAACCACCCATACATACCGACATACGGGAGGACCCGTTTACTTTGCCAAGGGAGACGCAATACAAAACCAGGACAATAATACGCGACACCGAAAGGACAATTGACACTCACCTGGACCACATGGCAAACTAACAACCATATACTTCTACTACTAACCTAAATCTTATTGCTTTGAGAAAAATCAAAAAAAAAAAACTTTTATTTCCACTTTCAACATCTTTATGTTTTGGATTTTATTCATGGTTTTGGTTTTACGAATTCTTATATAATTTTTTTTTAACTCGGGTACATGGGTTTTAAATATCTTTATTCTAACCACAACTTTATAACTTCATTTCATTTTATATATTCTGTTTATTTTACTACCGTTATGCCAACAGCAACGTTACCACGAAATACGACATGAGGACATATCGTTCTTTAACAACGGGAGAAATGTTGTATGGAAATACTCCGAAAACATGATAACAGCAGGAGTGCAGCCAAACCGCCGTACAAACATCGAAACGCCTAAGAGACATCAAAAGATCCCCTAATTGGAAATGTCAAAATTATAATACATCAATCTGGAAACTGATGAGTCAACACCGCCTATGGAAACCACCAAGGAATTTGGGAGTAATTATATCTATCCACCCATCACCAAGCACTACCAAAAATAACTGAACTTACCATCACCCTAAGCCAGTACTTTTCCATGACATGTTACGGTGCTGACGGAGACAATATTGCGTAATCCTAGCATCCAGCCACAATCTCAGCGCACCCCCTGTGACGTATCCAAAGACAGTGTTCCTTCCAATGGACTTACTCCTGCAACATAGTATATGATACGAACATTATATACCCGTCCTCAGGCTATCCTAAATGCCTATAAAAGCTTGTGTTTTTTAATAGCTCAGCCTCTTTGGCAGTGACACTTACAGACGTGTAAGACTGAGCTTTAAGGGCAGACGCAAGCTTGACGTTGGCGTAAGAGATTTATATACTACTTAGTTATTTCTCACTATTTGTTATCTTTCTCATATTCTAGAACTTTACTACTTGTACCCTAGGTTTTGGTTCATGAAATAAAGTGTTGCTATTTGCTAACAATCAACATCGGAGTTTAGCTAGTTGAGGCTTGCACTAAAAGATCTGGGTCAAGTCCCATAAATTGAACTCACACTTCAATCAATCATTGAACAAACCAGGCGGCTTGCCTACACTTAATCAACCATAGTAATATTAGTCTAGATTGGAGAAGAGCTAACAGTGATTAATCATTGATGTTATTGTGCTGTCAAGTAAGTCAAATACTTCGATAACACATATAACAATATTAACAAAATGTCAACCAACACGGTTTTAGAAAAGGGTTTTTGCACACTCAAATTGTGACTTTTCTAAATGGCCTGTAGCAGTCTCGAGACAACGAAACAACTGTACATACCGCTATCTTAGAATTCTCAAATCGTTTTATATAATAGATCAAGACAAATTAATATTTGAGCGACAATCTCAATACGACATAAATCCTAAGCTTTAGCTGTGGGTACAATATTATCTGTCCAAAAGGTTGTGGTGAATGGTTGACTTTCAGAAATGTTGCTAGTTACATTTGGAGTTCATCAAGCTTCTTTCTATGTGCAGCGTTGTTTATCCTATACATAAATCACATAGTTAATAGGATTAAGCATTAAAAAATCAGGCTTTATGCCGATGATGTCTTTCTTTAATGTGATGTTAAGTCAAACCGGGACTGCATAAAATTTCAGGATGACATTAATACAGGGCAGATAAATGTGAGATGCAGTTAAATCCTGTAAAATTACTTGTTTCAGCGTTTGGACAAAATATGCTTGCAATAACAAAAACAATAAACAGGGAAACAATAAAACAATAAAGTATTAAGGTGTGAATATCGGTAGAGATATTAAATGGGATGTGCATATTGAAACAGTGTGTTAAAAAGCAACTAGGATGTTTGGATTGATAGATCTTATACTATTTCAAGCTCCCCCAAAGTGAAGTATGTAGCATACCTCTTCTCGTGTAGGGTGTTGCTGGAATATGCAATGAAAACTTGGGATTCACCCAGGGTAAAGCACACAAATATGCTTAATCATGCTGATTCCCAGTGATTAGTTGTGTGGTAGTGAAGAGCAGCTTGACATTTGCTACGTGTGCTTTAAGCTTACCTGCGTGACCTTGCATTACGACAACGCAACTATTACACTTTGCCTTCAAACCTTTGCCTTCTGCTGTTTGAGTGAAAAACTGCCAAATGGGATTCTTTTTTTGCGAGGCATGTTGGAAATTTAAGGCACTGCTTTTTTTCAAACACAAAAACTTGATGAACTGAATTCTGACAATCCAAATATGTTGGCTTGAACCCACTAAATGAAATATTAGTTTGCAAACAGGTTTTTTTGGCTGGTTTAAACCGCTTGGTTTTTGCCGAGGCAACCCTGCCAAATAGCTAACATTTTTTTTGCTTACTGACTGCCTATTCTTGCCAATGCCATAATTTTTTAATAGACTTTTCAGAGCCATTTAGGTATGACAAGAATGATTGTACATGGCTTCTTTACAAGTTATGATAATTTTTATTATGTCATAAGATGTCTCAGATTGCTGTCATAGGTTTGGTAACTTACGACTTTTTTAGGTTGAAAATTTCATCTTCGAAGAACTACTAATGCTACATACACTTGATGTAAGCTCTCTAAAGATAACAGATGCAGAAGTTAAAGATAACCTTGTCAAAGTTTTTTGAAAATGTCTTGGATTCTAGTTCTCTGGTGAGTATCTGATAAAAAGTTTAATCTAGCAATTATCTTCTCTTGATATTAAATGGTGTAAGGCATTCAACATGCATCACTGTCAAAATTTCATAGTTTAAATGCATTAGCTAAATAATGTTCCAGTTCAGAACTAGAATAAGGTGAACCTTTTACACGTCTTGGAAGCGGACTGCAACATGTAATCTGGAACCAAAATTGCTTATAATATATTTGGTAAAACTTAAGTTGTCTAGTATACATTTGAGCACACAGTGCAGCTAATGAGATATTAGTAAAGTACAATTATACCTTGACTTTCAAACGTTTCTGATATCATCCAAATAGGATTTCCACCAGAAAATTCGAGATCCTTCACACCTTAAACTTTGACAAAAATGTCACCTTTGGATCGAACCAAAAGCTGAATGAACCTGAATACCTTTAGTATTCAACCTCTATTGTGAGCAGTTGTAATTGTGATTCGTGTCGAAAAAACATTTTTAGATGGGCCATTTTAGACGCACAATCTTTGATACAATGCTTACCTATATCCTTTATTAACGTTTCTACAATTTTTTCTGATTATTATGTTACCTCTTACCATAGCATGGATTATGTTGCTACCTTAATTGTTTTGATGTTACGATTGGCAAAAATAGAATGTTTCTGTTGTGCTGTTTTATGTCACACACTCCTTCATTGAATGTGTTATATCTGCAACCTGAGCATAGGCGAGCTTTCGCTACTTTAAAGTTTATATAAAAATTGCTAAAACGAAATGAAGGGAATGTTGATGTATTGTTTATGATCTTATATAGGAAATTTTTTCTTAAAATAAATGGCAGTCTGTTTCTATATTTTTTATTTATGGTAAACAGTTGACAAGACTTTGAGTAAACGAGGGTGAGGTATGACCGGCTACAGATACAGCAGTATGGTACATTCCACAATCTGTTCTAGTCTATTAATATATTTTCATGAGATGATCATTGTATTTCACATATGACCAGCTTTCTTATTACATGCGTACAGTTTATATAGTTTAAATCATAAAAATTGTTTGAAAAAGCTATTTTCTAGATTTGTAATGGTTTAAAATTATTTCACATTGGTTATATTGGGAATGTAGTTTTCAATTTAAATAACTGGATTTTGAACAAATCACTTTTTAAACAGCCTTTTGGAAAGGATTACAGTAAAAATCTGAAGTTTTACTGTATGTCTCCTGCCACTTGTAAAACTACATCCGTAGACCATAATATAATAGTCTTTTAATAACGCCCTTACGCTATTTTGTTTAGCATGTGGATAAAAAGATACAAAAAACCATATTAGTAATTGATACTCACCTAGTACTGTATATTAGTATTTTATGTGTTGCTTGTACTATTCACATGAAGCTTGGTTTGGACGTGGGCATATTTATTATTTATATTGAGGATACATTGACACCTCGAGGATATTTCTTTAAGCCAATCATTATTTCTGATATATCCATAATTTTAATCACTAGAATGATGTTTTCAAAGAAATGCTCACACTACAGTCTGATCATCACTACAGTCTGATCATCACTACAGTCTGATCATCACTACAGTCTGATCATCACTACAGTCTGATCATCACTACAGTCTGATCATCACTACAGTCTGATCATCACTACAGTCTGATCATCACTACAGTCTGATCATCACTACAGTCTGATCATCACTACAGTCTGATCATCACTACAGTCTGATCATCACTACAGTCTGATCATCACTACAGTGATCAGCGTAATGCAAGTTTTATCTCTTACAGTTATAAACTTTAGGAGATAAAACTTGCCTTTAAACTTACAAGGTCTTGCAATAGTGTCAAATTGAAACCTGGCGTAATACGTCTAACTTTGTGGTGTATTTAAAGGTTTCCATTTCTTATATTATTTCTAATTAGCTGAAATGGCTGTTTATATTATTATTATTATTGTATCAATTATATTATTTGATAAGATTTTAATGGGAGGAACAGACTTTGCTAATCTTCAACCTTGCAGCTTAAATTTGATGGAACTGAATAATTTAGGAATGACAATCCTGTCATGTGTTGGCAATACAATGTATTATGACTAACAAGTGCATAACAGCGTAGTAAACTAATTTTTTCTCTAAATTCCTGTAGTTTCATGTGAAAATCTTTACAAATCTATAGGTTAATATAGCGTTTGTCTTATTCATACACATAAACTTTGTTGGCCATGATATAAGTTCAGCCTGTTGAACTTATATCATGGGTATTAGGTTATTGCTTGTTAGTTTATGGTAAGCAACACTTATAGTGCTTGACACGAGGAGGCAACTACCTGTATTTTATGCTGAAAAGCTTGGAATGAGTTTGTTTACACGGACTTTGTGTCATAATTCATTCTCCTTTTCAGTTGCAAGAAGACGCAAACAAATCCAAATCAGCCAATCAGAGAGGGCGTTTGCTGGAACAGGTATCATATTAAGTAGTTTTAATACTTGCCATTCATTTTGATATATATTTAATATTACACAAAATGAGATGTATCACTAGTAAGTGTGGTTTATGAATAATTCGGTATATAATTATTTCTAGTGATTTATAATGCCTGACTATTTCAAAAACTACAAACATTGTATATGTATGGAGTTAAATTAGCTTAGATTTTAGACAAGTGAATCCTATTCTTCATAGTTGTCATTTGCTCACGAAAGTTTGCATTTGGCTGGTTCTTGTATTGAAACTAAAGGTTCACCATTGTAAGCAAATACATAAGTTATATGTTTTTGTGAAAAGATTTTGTTAATGTCTGAGTAGTAGTAGATGGAGTTATCTTCACCAACAAAACATGATAGGGCAACTCCTATAATACACTATATCGAGTACACAGACTACAATAAAGTGTTTCTAATGTTAACAATTCGACAGAGGGTCAAAAAGAGAATGTAGTTTATGCAGTTGTTTATGTAGTCACATCTACTACACGAAAACTTATATTGTTATAAACTTATATCTGTTATACTTATGATATCAGAATCTAAGATCCTTGAAGCTGCACTCCATACTAAACAGGTGTATGTGAGTTGGGAGTACTAACTTATTACTTATAATAGTAGATATAGCATATATTATATATATTTTATATGATTAATATTATATAATATATATTATATCACGAGTATAGTTGTAGAATCGAATTGATGGCCTTTTAAAAAAAATCAACATTGGTGACAATTTCTAGTGATTCAACACTGTCATATACCTTCACTAGAGCTCACTATTGAAAAGTATATACGCAGTGACATGATGCGGAGTAGTCAGGTGTTATGTCACTACTTTGTGCTGTTAATGGTACACTCTACATTTAGCATATACCATTTGCAGATTAGGAGGCCAAATCCATACTATAGCGATATCAAGATATTTGATGCACAAGAGGGTGTTGAGTGTATCTTGGTGATAGACAATCGCAGGTAAATATTTTGTTTGTTTGTTTTATTTCATTGAAAATAATTACATGGCAGCGAGAAACAGAACAAAAATTGTGCAATGAGGACCCACATGCTCATTAGGATAGCTAGTAATGCCGCTGGGCCCTGGTTACCAGTTAGTTGATTTATTTAGATGGTAAAAACGTACACATTCACTATTCGAGTAAATCAATGGGGTGTTGCTTGATGTCTGATTTGAAGCAATTGCAGTATTTGAATATTGCAATTGCTTCAAAAATCAATAAAGTGTGTTGAATCAATGAAATGCTATGTTTTCACCTTACGGTTACTTGGACTCCTTCACTCAACAGAACCTTCCTATGTGAGGGGCTCTAGTTCAGCTGCCAGGTGGGCATTTTTCTCGTTGTTTGTTTTGTTTTCTGTGAAAAGCATAGATATAGTAGGTTTACTGTATCTATGGTTTATTGTTTACTGTATCTATGGTTTATGGCTTACTATATCTATGGTTTATGGTTTACTATATCTATGGTTTATGGTTTACTATATTTATGGTTTATGGTTTACTGTATCTATGGTTTATTGTTTACTATATCTATGGTTTATGGTTTACTATATCTATGGTTTATGGTTTACTATATCTATGGTTTATGGTTTACTGTATCTATGGTTTATGGTTTACTATATCTATGGTTTATTGTTTACTATATCTACGGTTTATGGTTTACTATATCTATGGTTTATGGTTTACTATATCTATGGTTTATGGTTTACTGTATCTATGGTTTATGGTTTACTATATCTATGGTTGATGGTTTACTATATCTATGGTTTATGGTTTACTGTATCTATGGTTTATGGTTTACTATATTTATGGTTTATGGTTTACTGTATCTATGGTTTATTGTTTACTATATCTATGGTTTATGGTTTACTATATCTATGGTTTATGGTTTACTATATCTATGGTTTATTGTTTACTGTATCTATGGTTTATGGCTTACTATATCTATGGTTTATGGTTTACTATATCTATGGTTTATGGTTTACTATATTTAATGTTTATGGTTTACTGTATCTATGGTTTATTGTTTACTATATCTATGGTTTATGGTTTACTATATCTATGGTTTATGGTTTACTATATCTATGGTTTATGGTTTACTGTATCTATGGTTTATGGTTTACTATATCTATGGTTTATTGTTTACTATATCTACGGTTTATGGTTTACTATATCTATGGTTTATGGTTTACTATATCTATGGTTTATGGTTTACTGTATCTATGGTTTATGGTTTACTATATCTATGGTTGATGGTTTACTATATCTATGGTTTATGGTTTACTGTATCTATGGTTTATGGTTTACTATATCTATGGTTTATGGTTTACTATATTTATGGTTTATGGTTTACTATATCTATGGTTTATGGTTTACTATATCTATGGTTTATGGTTTACTGTATCTATGGTTTATGGTTTACTATATCTATGGTTGATGGTTTACTATATCTATGGTTTATGGTTTACTGTATCTATGGTTTATGGTTTACTATATCTATGGTTTATGGTTTACTATATTTATGGTTTATGGTTTACTGTATCTATGGTTTATTGTTTACTATATCTATGGTTTATTGTTTACTATATCTATGGTTTATGGTTTACTATATCTATGGTTTATGGTATACTGTATCTATGGTTTATGGTTTACTATATCTATGGTTTATGGTTTACTATATCTATGGTTTATGGTTTACTGTATCTATGGTTTATGGTTTACTATATCTATGGTTGATGGTTTACTATATCTATGGTTTATGGTTTACTGTATCTATGGTTTATGGTTTACTATATCTATGGTTTATGGTTTACTATATTTATGGTTTATGGTTTACTATATCTATGGTTTATGGTTTACTATATCTATGGTTTATGGTTTACTATATCTATGGTTTATGGTTTACTATATCTATGGTTTATGGTTTACTGTATCTATGGTTTATGGTTTACTCTATCTATGGTTTATGGTTTACTGTATCTATGGTTTATGGTTTACTATATCTATGGTTTATGGTTTACTATATCTATGGTTTTCTATATCTATGGTTTATGGTTTACTATATCTATGGTTTATGGTTTACTATATCTATGGTTTATGGTTTACTGTATCTATGGTTTATGGTTTACTATATCTATGGTTTATGGTTTACTGTATCTATGGTTTATGGTTTACTATATCTATGGTTTATGGTTTACTATATCTATGGGTTATTGTTAACTGTATCTATGGTTTATGGTTTACTATATCTATGGTTTATGGTTTACTATATCTATGGTTTATGGTTTACTATATCTATGGTTTATGGTTTACTATATTTACGGTTTATGGTTTACTGTATCTATGGTTTATGGTTTACTATATCTATGGTTTATGGTTTACTATATCTATGGTTTATGGTTTACTATATCTATGGTTTATTGTTTACTATATCTATGGTTTATGGTTTACTATATCTATGGTTTATTGTTTACTATATCTATGGTTTATGGTTTACTATATCTATGGTTTATGGTTTACTGTATCTATGGTTTATGGTTTACTATATCTATGGTTTATGGTTTACTATATCTATGGGTTATTGTTTACTGTATCTATGGTTTATGGTTTACTATATCTATGGTTTATGGTTTACTATATCTATGGTTTATGGTTTACTATATCTATGGTTTATGGTTTACTATATTTACGGTTTATGGTTTACTGTATCTATGGTTTATGGTTTACTATATCTATGGTTTATGGTTTACTATATCTATGGTTTATGGTTTACTATATCTATGGTTTATGGTTTACTATATCTATGGTTTATTGTTTACTATATCTATGGTTTATGGTTTACTATATCTACGGTTTATGGTTTACTATATCTACGGTTTATGGTTTACTATATCTATGGTTTATGGTTTACTGTATCTACGGTTTATGGTTTACTATATCTATGGTTTATGGTTTACTATATCTATAGTAAACAGTATCATAGGCTGTGTTGTACAGTGTTGTATTAATGTACTTAATACACAAAATCTTGTTTCTAGAATCTGTTAGGTTTAAACAAAGCAATGCTTCTCTTTGCACTTGTTTGATTATCAATATGAAAACTCTGGGATGTACTTTGGGATTGGTTTTCTAGAACATTCTTTATGGCTTATCTTTATTGTTCATCATTCCTTATTGTCTACTGCCTTCAGTGTATAAATTTTGTTCCATATCTGAGGGGCAAGAGGTTGGTATGCTGTTAAAAACTTCCTGCCACTGTTTGTAGTCGATCTTGTGTCAGCAATATCAGAAAGTTTGCATACGCATCATTTTGCCACTTACCCTGATGCCAAGGCAAGCCTCCTTGATCATTGATACACATGTAAATTACTACATGGTGTTTATATTAAAATAATTAGTATACTTACCAGTCTCATGTGCTATGAGAGATCATCATGAGTAATCAATATGTGCGTAATTATCCCATGAAGTGGTTAGGTGACTGAGTGGGGTAGTGGTAGCATGCTCGCTTTTTAATCTTGTGCCTGGGGTTTGATTTTTGTGTGAGGTGATCTTTTTTATAATGCTTTTAGTGTGGTGTCGGATAGACAGATATTATTATAGTAAAGATTGTGTAAAAAATGGTTAAACATCATCATAGTTATCACTGCTCATGTAGCATGATCACTACTAGCGGTTAGAGGATCACACTAGGAGTCAGTTAGATAAGTTATTCTGATATAATCTCTATGAGTTGTTCAAAATGTTTGACTGATTATTTGTGTGACTACTATGCGATGAAAGGGAAATTGAATATTCATACAAATTTAATTATTGAATCTCTCAAGGTACTAAACACCATTTATTATATCAATATTTACAAAGGTTGCTACTAATAATGCATGGCTTTACTGTGTAGTATTTTCACAAATGGTTAGCCATCGGTCGGCTTTTTTCTAATTGTAGGCTTGCTGCAGGACTTTTATCTGGAAAAGTGGTTGTTTGGGATATTCTGGTATGTAATTGCATTAAGGCTGATATCTTGTATGTTTACAGTTAACCCTTTGACCAGGTATAAGCCCCCCAAAAACAACCGAAATTCATGTAATTTATTTTCGAAAATTCAATAAAATCGATATTTTATGAACATGCATAGCTCAAATCTTAAATTTATCTCTATGAACAAAATTTTTTGTACATATACATTCATTCACATATCTACTACTCAAAAAAAATTACAACCATGTGCAATTGTCCCTGTATGAAATGCTTGGAAGCATTTTTTTCGGTAGAGTCAAACGCTATAACGTAGCCGTGCGAGCCACCATAACGATCATTTTCTCTGCATATTCCAAGCATATTAAAAGTCCAAAAAGTTTACATCACTTCTTTCATTTGAATTATTTTTATTCTGATCAGACAAAAAATCACTAACGATCACAGGATAAAATAATCTTTTATTTTACCGCCTCTCAGATAATCGTTTCATATTGTAAATCATCGATTGATATCTTGTTGATGATATTTAAAACTTACTAGTGCTCATATCCTTTGTTTAACGTTACTAGGCGACAGCTTTATAAACATCTACCGAAATAGACATAAATCTCGTTTCCCCACGCAACCGGTAAACGACATTCTGGTCGTTTCCCCAGCCAAAGGGTTAAGAAAGCTTTAGTTATGGGTAATTTAAAGATATCATATGTGAACATTGTAGGCTGGAAAGGAGTTAGCCATCCTCTACAACCATCAAGTTTCTATAAGTTTATTAAAATCTATTAATTTCCCTGGGCAGTGCACCAAACTGATCAGCATTGATAAAGATGGTCTCATTACCATATCCTTTATTTACCTCTAACTTATGTTTTACTTTTGTTGACCATATTTCCCTTTAAATACCCTCCCTTCCCTTTAATTACTCTCCCTTCCCTTTAAATACCCTCCCTTCCCTTTAAATATCCTTCCTTCCCTTTAAATACCCTCCCTTCCCTTTAAATACTTTCCCTTCCCTTTAAATACCCTCCCTTCTCTTTAAATACCCTCTCTTCCCTTTAAATACCCTTCCTTCCCTTTAAATACCCTTCCTTCCCTTTAAATACCCTTCCTTTCCCTTTAAATACCCTTCCTTCCCTTTAAATACCCTTCCTTTCCCTTTATATACCTTTCCTTCCCTTTAAATACCCGCCCTTCCCTTTAAATACCTTCCCTACCCTTTAAATACCTTCTCTTTAAATACCCTTCCTTCCCTTTAAATACCCTCCCTTCCCTTTAAATACCCTTCCTTCCCTTTAAATACCCTCCCTTCTCTTTAAATACCCTTCCTTCCCTTTAAATACCCTTCTTTCCCTTTAAATACCCTTCCCTTTAAATACCATTCCTTCCCTTTAAATACCTTTCCTTCCCTTTAAATACCCTCCTTTCTCTTTAAATACCCTTCCTTCCCTTTAAATACCCTTCCTTCCCTTTAAATACCCTTCCTTCCCTTTAAATACCCTCCCTTTCCTTTAAATACCCTCCCTTCTCTTTATATTCCATTCCTTCTCTTTAAATACTCTTCCGTCCCTTTAAATACCCGCCCTTCCCTTTAAATACTTTTTGTTTCCTTTAAATACCCTCCCTTCCCTTTAAATACCCTTCCTTCCCTTTAAATACCCTCCCTTCCCTTTAAATACCCTTTCTTCCCTTTAAATACCCTTCTTTCCCTTTATATACTTTACCTTCTCTTTAAATACCCTTCCTTCCCTTTAAATACTTTTCGTTTCCTTTAAATACCCTCCCTTCCCTTTAAATACCCTCCCTTCCCTTTAAATACCCTTCTTTCCCTTTACATACCCTCCCTTCCCTTTAAATACCCTTCCTTCCTTTTAAATACTTTTCCTTCCCTTTAAATACCCTTCCTTCTCTTTAAATACCCTTCCTTCCCTTTAAATACTTTTCGTTTCCTTTAAATACCCTCCCTTCCCTTTAAATACCCTTCCTTCCCTTTAAATACCCTTCCTTCCCTTTAAATACTTTCCCTTCCCTTTAAATACCCTTCCTTCCCTTTAAATACCCTCCCTTCCCTTTAAATACCCTTCTTTCCCTTTACATACCCTCCCTTCCCTTTAAATACCCTTCCTTCCTTTTAAATACTTTTCCTTCCCTTTAAATACCCTTCCTTCCTTTTAAATACTTTTCCTTCCCTTTAAATACCCTTCCCTCTCTTTAAATACCCTTCCTTCCCTTTACATACTTTTCCTTCCCTTTAAATACCCTTCCTTCCCTTTACATACTTTCCCTTCCCTTTAAATACCCTCCCTTCCCTTTAAATACCCTTTCTTCCCTTTAAATACCCTTCTTTCCCTTTATATACTTTACCTTCTCTTTAAATACCCTTCCTTCCCTTTAAATACTTTTCGTTTCCTTTAAATACCCTCCCTTCCCTTTAAATACCCTCCCTTCCCTTTAAATACCTTTCTTTCCCTTTACATACCCTCCCTTCCCTTTAAATACCCTTCCTTCCTTTTAAATACTTTTCCTTCCCTTTAAATACCCTTCCTTCTCTTTAAATACCCTCCCTTTAAATACCCTCCCTTTCCTTTAAATACCCTTCCTTCCCTTTAAATACTTTCCCTTCCCTTTAAATACCCTTCCTTCCCTTTAAATACCCTCCCTTCCCTTTAAATACCCTTCTTTCCCTTTACATACCCTCCCTTCCCTTTAAATACCCTTCCTTCCTTTTAAATACTTTTCCTTCCCTTTAAATACCCTTCCTTCTCTTTAAATACCCTTCCTTCCCTTTAAATACTTTTTGTTTCCTTTAAATACCCTCCCTTCCCTTTAAATACCCTTCCTTCCCTTTAAATACCCTTCCTTCCCTTTAAATACTTTCCCTTCCCTTTAAATACCCTTCCTTCCCTTTAAATACCCTTCTTTCCCTTTACATACCCTCCCTTCCCTTTAAATACCCTTCCTTCCTTTTAAATACTTTTCCTTCCCTTTAAATACCCTTCCTTCTCTTTAAATACCCTTCCTTCCCTTTAAATACTTTCCCTTCCCTTTAAATACCCTTCCTTCCCTTTAAATACCCTCCCTTCCCTTTAAATACCCTTCTTTCCCTTTACATACCCTCCCTTCCCTTTAAATACCCTTCCTTCCTTTTAAATACTTTTCCTTCCCTTTAAATACCCTTCCTTCTCTTTAAATACCCTTCCTTCCCTTTAAATACTTTTCGTTTCCTTTAAATACCCTCCCTTCCCTTTAAATACCCTTCCTTCCCTTTAAATACCCTTCTTTCCCTTTACATACCCTCCCTTCCCTTTAAATACCCTTCCTTCCTTTTAAATACTTTCCCTTCCCTTTAAATACCCTTCCTTCCCTTTAAATACCCTCCCTTCCCTTTAAATACCCTTCTTTCCCTTTACATACCCTCCCTTCCCTTTAAATACCCTTCCTTCCCTTTAAATACCCTCCCTTCCCTTTAAATACCCTTCTTTCCCTTTACATACCCTCCCTTCCCTTTAAATACCCTTCCTTCCTTTTAAATACTTTTCCTTCCCTTTAAATACCCTTCCTTCTCTTTAAATACCCTTCCTTCCCTTTAAATACTTTTCGTTTCCTTTAAATACCCTCCCTTCCCTTTAAATACCCTTCCTTCCCTTTAAATACCCTTCCTTCCCTTTAAATACCCTCCCTTCTCTTTAAATACCCTTCCTTCCCTTTAAATACTTTTCGTTTCCTTTAAATACCCTCCCTTCCCTTTAAATACCCTTCCTTCCCTTTAAATACCCTTCCTTCCTTTTAAATACTTTTCCTTCCCTTTAAATACCCTCCCTTCCCTTTAAATACCCTTCCTTCCCTTTAAATACTTTTCGTTTCCTTTAAATACCCTCCCTTCCCTTTAAATACCCTTCCTTCCCTTTAAATACCCTTCCTTCCTTTTAAATACTTTTCCTTCCCTTTAAATACCCTCCCTTCTCTTTAAATACCCTTCCTTCCCTTTAAATACTTTTCGTTTCCTTTAAATACCCTCCCTTCCCTTTAAATACCCTTCCTTCCCTTTAAATACCCTTCCTTCCTTTTAAATACTTTTCCTTCCCTTTAAATACCCTTCCTTCTCTTTAAATACCCTTCCTTCCCTTTAAATACTTTCCCTTTCCTTTAAATACCCTCCCTTCCCTTTAAATACCCTTCTTTCCCTTTACATACCCTCCCTTCCCTTTAAATACCCTTCCTTCCTTTTAAATACTTTTCCTTCCCTTTAAATACCCTTCCTTCTCTTTAAATACCCTCCCTTCCCTTTAAATACTTTTCGTTTCCTTTAAATACCCTCCCTTCCCTTTAAATACCCTTCCTTCTCTTTAAATACCCTCCCTTCCCTTTAAATACCCTTTCTTCCCTTTAAATACCCTCCTTTCCCTTTATATACTTTTCCTTCTCTTTAAATACCCTTCCTTCCCTTTAAATACTTTCCCTTCCCTTTAAATACCCTCCCTTCCCTTTAAATACCCTCCCTTCCCTTTAAATACCCTTCTTTCCCTTTACATACCCTCCCTTCCCTTTAAATACCCTTCTTTCCTTTTAAATACTTTTCCTTCCCTTTAAATACCCTTCCCTCTCTTTAAATACCCTTCCTTCCCTTTAAATACCCTCCCTTCCCTTTAAATACTTTTCGTTTCCTTAAATACCCTCCCTTCCCTTTAAATACTTTTCCTTCTCTTTAAATACTCTTCCTTCCCTTTAAATACTTTTCGTTTCCTTTAAATACCCTCCCTTCCCTTTGAATACCCTCCCTTCCCTTTACCCTTGTATTCTTTGTGGCATCACCTTTACCCTTATATTCTCTGTGGCATCACCTTTAGCCTTGTATTCTCTGTGGCATCACCTTTAGCCTTTTATTCTCTGTGGCATCACCTTTACCCTTGTATTCTCTGTGGCATCGTCACCTTTACCCTGGTATTCTTTGTGACATCACCTTTAGCATTATATTCTCTGTGGCATCACCATTAGCCTTATATTCTCTGTGGCATCACCATTAGCCTTATATTCTCTGTGGCATCACCTTTACCCTTGTATTCTATGTGGCATCACCTTTACCCTTATATTCTCTGTGGCATCACCTTTACCCTTGTATTTTCTGTGGCATCATCTTTAGCCTTGTATTCTCTGTGGCATCACCTTTAGCCTTTTATTCTCTGTGACATCACCTTTACCCTTGTATTCTCTGTGGCATCACCTTTACCCTTGCATTCTCTGTGGCATCACATCTAGTAATCAACATCAACAACATTGGTTTGAAAATAGAAAATATTCGTCTAATACTCATGACATTATAACTTTCTGTATCCTTTGCTGTGGGACTCTCGTAATCTTTCTGTTTGTTGCTACTTATTTGCTGTTTGGTGAACATTTCTTAACCACCACTACACATCTGGGACTTGGAAAGTAGAGAGATGCTGAAGTGTTTTATGCTAAGTGAAGATATATCTGTGAGGTTAGTGTATGACACCTTTTAAATGATGGCTTGTGTTCGTCAAACAGGTCTAGCTTATTGCACTCACATTTGCCTCTACTTGGCGCTTTTAAGCTTTCAGTTATTGTCCTTATTGGATTCATGATGATCTAATTATTGACAGGATTATTTGATTTCTGTCAGCGAAATAAATCTCTAAAGTTACTCGGCGAATTTTTATACCAAAATTAACTTTTTATGCAGGTGATATTTAGTTTGCGCGATCAGCAGCCATTACCTTTTGCAAATACAAAACGTAGCATAGCCAGTTTTAGGTTTTTCCAGCTTGTTTAGCGACAGCTATTAGCAATAATTTTTAGATTTTTTAAATAAAGTAAAGATGTCTGTTTATATGTTAAGACAAAAAAATTTCGAGTTTTTCAACAAACTAAATTTTGCGTAAATCTAGAAAACAAAGTAATTATACAGTCAGACTTTAAAAGTTCTGTCCGGTACCGCTGATCTAATTATCACTGGAGAATATCTCCTTGCAATACCTGGAGTTTTATCTGACAATACCTTGAGTGTTGCCTGGTGATACTTTGAGTGTTACTTGGTGATGCCTCAAGTGTCTCCTGTTCATGTTTTAAGTGTCTGCTGGTCGTGTCCTGAGTATCTTCTGATATTATCCTTGTTTGATCTTTGACAGGCTGAGAGTAAATGAAGGTATTGAAATGTTTATTTGTGGTCTGCTCTCATCCCGATGCTAACCACAAGGCTTGTGCACGCTATCACTCAATTCAGCGATTAGCTATGCAACGATGTGCTGCTATGGCATCATTTTGCCATGAGCATGCATGGCGAAGAACTACGCTGGTGATGAATTACATAATCAGATAATTAAAAAGATGAAAAAGGGCCCGCGATATCAGTAATGCAATTTCACAACTTCTATTGGTTGTTGGTTAGCGGTCACCTACGGCTAATTGCTTTAGTGTGTGTGTACACCTTATCATTGGTGATGATGTCAAAACAACTACTCATTGCAGTCCATCATGTGGCTAAACATTGATTTGAGCGATAGTGTGCATGGGTCTTTAGAGTCCCTGTTCAACTTCTAACTATAACTAGTTGATAGTTACATTTTGAAAACTCCTTCATATGTCATCTGCACTTGTATTGACACAATAATAAGTACACAGAGTTCAGTAATCCCTCCTGCATTGCAAGATTAAGTTACTGACCCACGCGTGAAATCAAAATTTCCATGAAATAGAAAATATATTTTTTCGACGTACCAACCATAGTTGTAATACTTCGGAACATAAACAGATTTCTGAACTTTTGAAATCACTATATGTGTAACCGTTTACCTGTGGCATACATCTATAGTATGTTATATGTAGTAACGATATTCTCTAGTGACAAATGAGAACGCAACTTCGAAATATGAGTGCAGTGAAAATCAAAGAAATTAAGTAAATGCTAAAAAATTTGAGCCAATCAGCATCCGGATAGCAAAATGACGAAAATGGCTTATAGAAGAATCTCTGTAAAATTGTGAGATTGTCAAATCGCATTCAATAGTTAAATTTGATCTCAGCTGTTACTGGGATTTTATTTTTATTGACGACATCAACCAGCTCATTGCTGTGGCACCGCCATTTTCGTGCCTTAGCAGGGAGAAAACACAGTGCGTTGCAGTGTATGCGTATACAAATCAAGGTCATGGAAAAACAATGATTCAGCAAAGCCGTCAAACTTGAAGCCATAAAGTAGGATAGATTACTTACTTTACGTCTGTCCTGATTGTCATTCATAGACATTATATTTTGTTCATGCTACAAATTCCTATGTTTAAGACAGTCTTCCACACTTTCTGATTCCTTTGCAAATCGGTTTATCTTGGTGTTATTATTAATTCATCTCTTACTTTTCTATGAACTATTTTGTGGTACTCCCTGCCCCAAGGACATTCTGAGGCAGTAGTAACTTTAGTTGAATCATCATATGTATTACAGGCTGATGTTGCACATAGCTTGTTTAGAGTTTCCTGATGTTATTACTCTATTGTTTGGGCACTCAAAGCTGCAGCTCTGCCAGATGAGTTCCCACCAGCTTCAAGAACCCTTCTCGACTCAAGATATTGGTAGAACTAATGCTAAAGGTTAGCCCAAGTCATCTTACCCACTGCTGAATTATAAATGAAGTTACAAGTTGTATGATTTTAATTCTTGTTTAGTTTCTAGTCATTTTAACATAACCTTTGGCTTGCACAGCCTGACATGAAGGACAGCAGCATTCTAGAATATTCTAGAAGATGAATATAAGACCACTCTCTTGGATATCACATTCTAATCTTTTTTACAAGGATAAGAGCCGTGTCAGTCTGTCTGCCCGAAGCCAGGGTTAAATGTTACTATAAAATAATGCTTTCTGTAGTAATCGAACTAATAACTTGCTGTGTAGTTGATTGACACTCTAACACTTCCGCTAATCGACCATCTTCTGCCATTGCAAAATAATTATGTATATAATTATGTATATATAAACCTCTATTTGAACGACACCTCTATTTGACCGCCACTACAGAAGAAAGGTTTCAAGATATTGTTTGTGCTTTATCGCAGATCGCAGAAAAAGTGAACAGAGGTAATATAGACGCAGGTTGACCAAAATACTATTTATTGATGATCTTTCATGGTACGCTAAACTGCCGGGGTAGTTATCATCATAATTCAGGCAAACTAAACGATCAAAACTAAAGGGAACTAATGAAGTCAGAAGTACCACTTTATCACTAGTGGTACGTGTCAGTACCACTATATCATTGATACAAACAGTGATGAAGTGGTACATCTCAGTACCGCTTTACCACTGATTGTACCAGTGATGAGGTGGTACTGAGATGTACCACCTCGTCACTGATTGTATCAATGATAAAGTGGTACTGACATGTACCACTTCATCACTGGTACAATCAGTGGTAAAGCAGTACTGAGATGTATCACCTCATTACTGATTGTACCAGTAATGAAGTGGTATGGAGATGTACCTCCTCATTACTGATTGTACCAGTGATGAGGTGGTACTGAGATTACCACTTCATCACTGATTCTATTAATAATAAAGTGGTACTGAGATGTACCACTAGTGATAAAGTGGTACTTCTGACTTCATTAGTTCAATAAGATTGTATCAATTGATTACTGGTCCAATCAGTGATGAAGCGGTATATCTCGGTACCAGTGGTAAACCAGTGGTACACTCAAGGACTGAGAACATTATAATTCATTGCCAAGTTGTTCTCTAGACATTGCCAGCACTGCTGCTTTCTCTACCTATGCTAGCTGTCTTTGTTTGTAGGTTGACGGAGGTTGTTACTCTCTGCATTGTTGTCTTAGTTGCAACCATTTTTGAACTGTGAACTTTCCTTATGCATTCCAATGCTGTATGAAGCACATGTGTGTTGTGTGTAATGGACATTGTGTTCTATTCTGCTATCACTAATGAGTGGTTTTCCATTATATATAGATGATGTTGTGAAGCTTCTGGAATCTTCTGAACATGTTGTGTGCATCTCTGGCCATGCTGTAGGTGAGTACCATATGACTTGTTATGCACTGTGTTACCAGCATCACCAGTTGATCGCCTCCAAATGTTGCCATCTGGGTGGCGGATGGCTTAAAACATTTCATACTTCCTTTTGCGTTTATATTCCCTGTTTCTACTTTCTATCAAAAAGTTTTTTCAAAAAGGTAATACAATGTAAGGGCGCGTCGTTATGATAATGAGTCCAAGGTCAAGTCTTTATGGTAATGAATCCAAGGTCACGTCTTTATCATAATGAGTCTGAGGTCAAGTCTTTATGATAGTGAGTCCAAGGTCAATTGTTTATGATAATGAGTCTAAGGTCAAGTCTTTATGATAATGAGTCTGAGGTCAAGGCTTTACGATAATGAGTCTAAGGTGATGTCTTTATCATTATAAGTCTAAGGTCAAGGCTTTATGATAATGAGTCTAAGGTCAAGTCTTTATCATAATGAGTCAAAGGTCAAGTCTTCATCATATTGGATCGTTATCACTTAACACTAACTACTTTCATTTCTCTTTATAAATATATTATCATACATCAACAAGAATTAGTTCATTGTAGAAATTCACTTGGTTCCTAGTCGACTTTAACTTTTATCATTATTCATTTCTTTTTGATAAAAACAGTGAAAGATTTGTGATGCGCAGCTTTTAAATGCATTTTCTAATTATAAGGTACTAATAAGTTGCTGATTGCCCTCATTTTATATACAGTAGTAGTTCATTTATCATGCTCTGATTGGTCAAATCCATCCACTTGTTTTTGCCCTTGTTTTCTGCGTCAAATACTTTATGATAGTTTATTAATCACAAGCGATTGATTCCTTGTACATTAGGTGGTGCTCTCAGTGTTTCTATGAGATGGATTATATACTTATAACAGTAGGTGGTGCTCTCAGTGTTTCTATGATATGGATTATATACTTATAACAGTAGGTGGTGCTCTCAGTGTTTCTATGAGATGGATCATATACTTATAACAGTAGGTGGTGCTCTCAGTGTTTCTATGAGATGGATTATATACTTATAACAGTAGGTGGTGCTCTCAGTGTTTCTATGAGATAGATTATATACTTATAACATTAGGTGGTGCTCTCAGTGTTTCTATGATATGGATTATATACTTATAACAGTAGGTGGTGCTCTCAGTGTTTCTATGAGATGGATTATATACTTATAACAGTAGGTGGTGCTGTCAGTGTTTCTATGAGATGGATTATATACTTATAACAGTAGGTGGTGCTCTCAGTGTTTCTATGAGATGGATTATATACTTATAACAGTAGGTGGCGCTCTCAGTGTTTCTATGAGATGGATTATATACTTATAACAGTAGGTAGTGCTGTCAGTGTTTCTATGAGATGGATTACATACTTATAACAGTAGGTGGTGCTCTCAGTGTTTCTATGAGATGGATTATATACTTATAACAGTTGGTGGTGCTCTCAGTGTTTCTATGAGATGGATTATATGCTTATAACAGTAGGTGATGCTCTCAGTGTTTCTATGAGATGGATTATATAATTATAACAGTAGGTGGTGCTCTGAGTGTTTCTATGAGATGGGTTATATACTTATAACAGTAGGTGGTGCTCTGAGTGTTTCTATGAAATGGATTATATAATTATAACAGTAGGTGGTGCTCTCAGTGTTTCTATGAGATGGATTATATACTTATAACAGTAGGTGATGCTCTCAGTGTTTCTATAAGATGGATTATATACTTATAACAGTAGGTGGTGCTCTGAGTGTTTCTATGAGATGGATTATATACTTATAACAGTAGGTGGCGCCCTCAGTGTTTCTATGAGATGGATTATATACTTATAACAGTAGGTGGTGCTCACAGTGTTTCTATCAGATAGATTATATACTTATAACAGTAGGTGGTGCTCACAGTGTTTCTATGAGATGGATTATATACTTATAACAGTAGGTGGTGCTCACAGTGTTTCTATCAGATAGATTATATACTTATAACAGTAGGTGGTGCTCACAGTGTTTCTATGAGATGGATTATATACTTATAACATTAGGTGGTGCTCACAGTGTTCTATGAGATGGAGTATATACTTATAACAGTAGGTGGTCCTCTCAGTGTTTCTATGAGATGGATTATATACTTATAACAGTAGGTGGTGTTCTCAGTGTTTCTATCAGATAGATTATATACTTATAACAGTAGGTGGTGCTCTCAGTGTTTCTATCAGATAGATTATATACTTATAACAGTAGGTGGTGCTCTCAGTGTTTCTATGATATGGATTATATACTTATAACAGTAGGTGGTGCTCTCAGTGTTTCTATCAGATAGATTATATACTTATAACAGTAGGTGGTGCTCACAGTGTTTCTATGAGATGGATTATATACTTATAACATTAGGTGGTGCTCACAGTGTTTCTATGAGATGGAGTATATACTTATAACAGTAGGTGGTCCTCTCAGTGTTTCTATGAGATGGATTATATACTTATAACAGTAGGTGGTGTTCTCAGTGTTTCTATGAGATGGATTATATACTTATAACAGTAGGTGGTGCTCTGAGTGTTTCTATGAAATGGATTATATAATTATAACAGTAGGTGGCGCTCTCAGTGTTTCTATGAGATGGATTATATACTTATAACAGAAGGTGGTGCTCTCAGTGTTTCTATGAGATGGATTATATACTTATAACAGTAGGTGATGCTCTCAGTGTTTCTATGAGATGGATTATATACTTATAACAGTAGGTGGTGCTCTGAGTGTTTCTATGAGATGGATTATATACTTATAACAGTAGGTGGTGCTCTCAGTGTTTCTATGAGATGGATTATATACTTATAACAGTAGGTGGTGCTCTCAGTGTTTCTATGAGATGGATTATATACTTATAAGATTAGGTGGTGCTCACAGTGTTTCTATCAGATAGATTATATACTTATAACAGTAGGTGGTGCTCACAGTGTTTCTATGAGATGGATTATATACTTTTAACATTAGGTGGTGCTCACAGTGTTTTTATGAGATGGAGTATATACTTATAACAGTAGGTGGTCCTCTCAGTGTTTCTATGAGATGGATTATATACTTATAACAGTAGGTGGTGTTCTCAGTGTTTCTATCAGATAGATTATATACTTATAACAGTAGGTGGTGCTCTCAGTGTTTCTATCAGATAGATTATATACTTATAACAGTAGGTGGTGCTCACAGTGTTTCTATGAGATGGATTATATACTTATAACAGTAGGTGGTGCTCACAGTGTTTCTATGAGATGGAGTATATACTTATAACAGTAGGTGGCCCTCTCAATGTTTCTATGAGATGGATTATATACTTATAACAGTAGGTGGTGTTCTCAGTGTTTCTATCAGATAGATTATATACTTATAACAGTAGGTGGTGCTCTCAGTGTTTCTATTAGATAGATTATATACTTATAACAGTAGGTGGTGCTCACAGTGTTTCTATGAGATGGATTATATACTTATAACATTAGGTGGTGCTCACAGTGTTCTATGAGATGGAGTATATACTTATAACATTAGGTGGTGCTCACAGAGTTCTATGAGATGGAGTATATACTTATAACAGTAGGTGGTCCTCTCAGTGTTTCTATGAGATGGATTATATACTTATAACAGTAGGTGGTGTTCTCAGTGTTTCTATCAGATAGATTATATACTTATAACAGTAGGTGGTGCTCTCAGTGTTTCTATCAGATAGATTATATACTTATAACAGTAGGTGGTGCTCTCAGTGTTTCTATCAGATAGATTATATACTTATAACAGTAGGTGGTGCTCACAGTGTTTCTATGAGATGGATTATATACTTATAACATTAGGTGGTGCTCACAGTGTTTCTATGAGATGGAGTATATACTTATAACAGTAGGTGGTCCTCTCAGTGTTTCTATGAGATGGATTATATACTTATAACAGTAGGTGGTGTTCTCAGTGTTTCTATCAAATAGATTATATACTTATAACAGTAGGTGGTGCTCTCAGTGTTTCTATGAGATGGATTATTTATATAACAGTAGGTGATGCTCTCAGTGTTTCTATCAGATGGATTATATACTTATAACAGTAGGTGGTGCTCACAGTGTTTCTATGAGAAGGATTATATACTTATAACAGTAGGTGGTGCTCTCAGTGTTTCTATGAGATGGATTATTTATATAACAGTAGGTGATGCTCTCAGTGTTTCCATCAGATGGATTATATACTTATAACAGTAGGTGGTGCTCTCAGTGTTTCTATGAGATGGATTATATACTTATAAGATTAGGTGGTGCTCACAGTGTTTCTATCAGATAGATTATATACTTATAACAGTAGGTGGTGCTCACAGTGTTTCTATGAGATGGATTATATACTTTTAACATTAGGTGGTGCTCACAGTGTTTTTATGAGATGGAGTATATACTTATAACAGTAGGTGGTCCTCTCAGTGTTTCTATGAGATGGATTATATACTTATAACAGTAGGTGGTGTTCTCAGTGTTTCTATCAGATAGATTATATACTTATAACAGTAGGTGGTGCTCTCAGTGTTTCTATCAGATAGATTATATACTTATAACAGTAGGTGGTGCTCACAGTGTTTCTATGAGATGGATTATATACTTATAACATTAGGTGGTGCTCACAGTGTTTCTATGAGATGGAGTATATACTTATAACAGTAGGTGGCCCTCTCAGTGTTTCTATGAGATGGATTATATACTTATAACAGTAGGTGGTGTTCTCAGTGTTTCTATCAGATAGATTATATACTTATAACAGTAGGTGGTGCTCTCAGTGTTTCTATTAGATAGATTATATACTTATAACAGTAGGTGGTGCTCACAGTGTTTCTATGAGATGGATTATATACTTATAACATTAGGTGGTGCTCACAGTGTTCTATGAGATGGAGTATATACTTATAACATTAGGTGGTGCTCACAGAGTTCTATGAGATGGAGTATATACTTATAACAGTAGGTGGTCCTCTCAGTGTTTCTATGAGATGGATTATATACTTATAACAGTAGGTGGTGTTCTCAGTGTTTCTATCAGATAGATTATATACTTATAACAGTAGGTGGTGCTCTCAGTGTTTCTATCAGATAGATTATATACTTATAACAGTAGGTGGTGCTCTCAGTGTTTCTATCAGATAGATTATATACTTATAACAGTAGGTGGTGCTCACAGTGTTTCTATGAGATGGATTATATACTTATAACATTAGGTGGTGCTCACAGTGTTTCTATGAGATGGAGTATATACTTATAACAGTAGGTGGTCCTCTCAGTGTTTCTATGAGATGGATTATATACTTATAACAGTAGGTGGTGTTCTCAGTGTTTCTATCAGATAGATTATATACTTATAACAGTAGGTGGTGCTCTCAGTGTTTCTATGAGATGGA
Organism: Watersipora subatra; assembly: GCF_963576615.1. Taxonomy (NCBI): domain Eukaryota; kingdom Metazoa; phylum Bryozoa; class Gymnolaemata; order Cheilostomatida; family Watersiporidae; genus Watersipora; species Watersipora subatra. Next base: position 28,996,005 of record NC_088710.1, on the reverse strand, counting down.
TTATTTATATAACAGTAGGTGATGCTCTCAGTGTTTCTATCAGATGGATTATATACTTATAACAGTAGGTGGTGCTCACAGTGTTTCTATGAGAAGGATTATATACTTATAACAGTAGGTGGTGCTCTCAGTGTTTCTATGAGATGGATTATTTATATAACAGTAGGTGATGCTCTCAGTGTTTCCATCAGATGGATTATATACTTATAACAGTAGGTGGTGCTCACAGTGTTTCTATGAGAAGGATTATATACTTATAACAGTAGGTGATGCTCTCAGTGTTTCTATGAGATGGATTATATACTTATAACAGTAGGTGGTGCTCACAGTGTTTCTATGACATGGATTATATACTTATAACAGTAGGTGATGCTCTCAGTGTTTCTATGAGATGGATTATATACTTATAACAGTAGGTGGTGCTTTCAGTGTTTCTATGAGATGGATTATATACTTATAACAGTAGGTGGTACTCTCAGTTTTTCTATGAGATGGATTATATACTTATAACAGTAGGTGGTGCTCTCAGTGTTTCTATGAGATGGATTACATTCTTATAACAGTAGGTGGTGCTCCCAGTGTTTCTATGAGATGGATTATTTACTTATAACAGTAGGTGGTGCTCTCAGTGTTTCCATCAGATGGATTATATACTTATAACAGTAGGTGGTGCTCACAGTGTTTCTATGAGAAGGATTATATACTTATAACAGTATGTGATGCTCTCAGTGTTTCTATGAGATGGATTATATACTTATAACAGTAGGTGGTGCTCACAGTGTTTCTATGAGATGGATTATATACTTATAACAGTAGGTGGTACTCTCAGTGTTTCTATGAGATGGATTATATACTTATAACAGTAGGTGATGCTCTCAGTGTTTCTATGAGATGGATTATATACTTATAACAGTAGGTGGTCCTCTCAGTGTTTCTATGAGATGGATTATATACTTATAACAGTAGGTGGTGTTCTCAGTGTTTCTATGAGATGGATTATATACTTATAACAGTAGGTGGTGCTCTGAGTGTTTCTATGAAATGGATTATATAATTATAACAGTAGGTGGCGCTCTCAGTGTTTCTATGAGATGGATTATATACTTATAACAGAAGGTGGTACTCTCAGTTTTTCTATGAGATGGATTATATACTTATAACAGTAGGTGGCGCCCTCAGTGTTTCTATGAGATGGATTATATACTTATAACAGTAGGTGGTGCTCTGAGTGTTTTTATGAGATGGATTATATACTTATAACAGTAGGTGGCGCCCTCAGTGTTTCTATGAGATGGATTATATACTTATAACAGTAGGTGGTGCTCTCAGGGTTTCTATGAGATGGATTATATACTTATAACATTTGGTGGTGCTCTCAGTGTTTCTATGAGATGGATTATATACTTATAACAGTAGGTGGTGCTCTCAGTGTTTCTATGAGATGGATTATATACTTATAACAGTAGGTGGTGCTCTCAGTGTTTCTATGAGATGGATTATATACTTATAAGATTAGGTGGTGCTCACAGTGTTTCTATCAGATAGATTATATACTTATAACAGTAGGTGGTGCTCACAGTGTTTCTATGAGATGGATTATATACTTTTAACATTAGGTGGTGCTCACAGTGTTTTTATGAGATGGAGTATATACTTATAACAGTAGGTGGTCCTCTCAGTGTTTCTATGAGATGGATTATATACTTATAACAGTAGGTGGTGTTCTCAGTGTTTCTATCAGATAGATTATATACTTATAACAGTAGGTGGTGCTCTCAGTGTTTCTATCAGATAGATTATATACTTATAACAGTAGGTGGTGCTCACAGTGTTTCTATGAGATGGATTATATACTTATAACATTAGGTGGTGCTCACAGTGTTTCTATGAGATGGAGTATATACTTATAACAGTAGGTGGCCCTCTCAGTGTTTCTATGAGATGGATTATATACTTATAACAGTAGGTGGTGTTCTCAGTGTTTCTATCAGATAGATTATATACTTATAACAGTAGGTGGTGCTCTCAGTGTTTCTATTAGATAGATTATATACTTATAACAGTAGGTGGTGCTCACAGTGTTTCTATGAGATGGATTATATACTTATAACATTAGGTGGTGCTCACAGTGTTCTATGAGATGGAGTATATACTTATAACATTAGGTGGTGCTCACAGAGTTCTATGAGATGGAGTATATACTTATAACAGTAGGTGGTCCTCTCAGTGTTTCTATGAGATGGATTATATACTTATAACAGTAGGTGGTGTTCTCACTGTTTCTATCAGATAGATTATATACTTATAACAGTAGGTGGTGCTCTCAGTGTTTCTATCAGATAGATTATATACTTATAACAGTAGGTGGTGCTCTCAGTGTTTCTATCAGATAGATTATATACTTATAACAGTAGGTGGTGCTCACAGTGTTTCTATGAGATGGATTATATACTTATAACATTAGGTGGTGCTCACAGTGTTTCTATGAGATGGAGTATATACTTATAACAGTAGGTGGTCCTCTCAGTGTTTCTATGAGATGGATTATATACTTATAACAGTAGTAGGTGTTCTCAGTGTTTCTATCAGATAGATTATATACTTATAACAGTAGGTGGTGCTCTCAGTGTTTCTATGAGATGGATTATTTATATAACAGTAGGTGATGCTCTCAGTGTTTCTATCAGATGGATTATATACTTATAACTGTAGGTGGTGCTCACAGTGTTTCTATGAGAAGGATTATATACTTATAACAGTAGGTGGTGCTCTCAGTGTTTCTATGAGATGGATTATTTATATAACAGTAGGTGATGCTCTCAGTGTTTCCATCAGATGGATTATATACTTATAACAGTAGGTGGTGCTCACAGTGTTTCTATGAGAAGGATTATATACTTATAACAGTAGGTGATGCTCTCAGTGTTTCTATGAGATGGATTATATACTTATAACAGTAGGTGGTGCTCACAGTGTTTCTATGAGATGGATTATATACTTATAACAGTAGGTGATGCTCTCAGTGTTTCTATGAGATGGATTATATACTTATAACAGTAGGTGGTGCTTTCAGTGTTTCTATGAGATGGATTATATACTTATAACAGTTGTAGGTGGTACTCTCAGTTTTTCTATGAGATGGATTATATACTTATAACAGTAGGTGGTGCTCTCAGTGTTTCTATGAGATGGATTACATTCTTATAACAGTAGGTGGTGCTCCCAGTGTTTCTATGAGATGGATTATATACTTATAACAGTAGGTGGTGCTCTCAGTGTTTCCATCAGATGGATTATATACTTATAACAGTAGGTGGTGCTCACAGTGTTTCTATGAGAAGGAATATATACTTATAACAGTATGTGATGCTCTCAGTGTTTCTATGAGATGGATTATATACTTATAACAGTAGGTGGTGCTCACAGTGTTTCTATGAGATGGATTATATACTTATAACAGTAGGTGGTACTCTCAGTGTTTCTATGAGATGGATTATATACTTATAACAGTATTTGGTGCTCTCAGTGTTTCTATGAGATGGATTACATTCTTATAACAGTAGGTGGTGCTCCCAGTGTTTCTATGATATGGATTATATACTTATAACAGTAGGTGATGCTCTCAGTGTTTCCATCAGATGGATTATATACTTATAACAGTAGGTGGTGCTCACAGTGTTTCTATGAGAAGGATTATATACTTATAACAGTAGGTGATGCTCTCAGTGTTTCTATGAGATGGATTATATACTTATAACAGTAGGTGGTCCTCTCAGTGTTTCTATGAGATGGATTATATACTTATAACAGTAGGTGGTGTTCTCAGTGTTTCTATGAGATGGATTATATACTTATAACAGTAGGTGGTGCTCTGAGTGTTTCTATGAAATGGATTATATAATTATAACAGTAGGTGGCGCTCTCAGTGTTTCTATGAGATGGATTATATACTTATAACAGAAGGTGGTGCTCTCAGTGTTTCTATGAGATGGATTATATACTTATAACAGTAGGTGATGCTCTCAGTGTTTCTATGAGATGGATTATATACTTATAACAGTAGGTGGTGCTCTGAGTGTTTTTATGAGATGGATTATATACTTATAACAGTAGGTGGCGCCCTCAGTGTTTCTATGAGATGGATTATATACTTATAACAGTAGGTGGTGCTCTCAGTGTTTCTATGAGATGGATTATATACTTATAACATTTGGTGGTGCTCTCAGTGTTTCTATGAGATGGATTATATACTTATAACAGTAGGTGGTGCTCTCAGTGTTTCTATGAGATGGATTATATACTTATAACAGTAGGTGGTGCTCTCAGTGTTTCTATGAGATGGATTATATACTTATAAGATTAGGTGGTGCTCACAGTGTTTCTATCAGATAGATTATATACTTATAACAGTAGGTGGTGCTCACAGTGTTTCTATGAGATGGATTATATACTTTTAACATTAGGTGGTGCTCACAGTGTTTTTATGAGATGGAGTATATACTTATAACAGTAGGTGGTCCTCTCAGTGTTTCTATGAGATGGATTATATACTTATAACAGTAGGTGGTGTTCTCAGTGTTTCTATCAGATAGATTATATACTTATAACAGTAGGTGGTGCTCTCAGTGTTTCTATCAGATAGATTATATACTTATAACAGTAGGTGGTGCTCACATTGTTTCTATGAGATGGATTATATACTTATAACATTAGGTGGTGCTCACAGTGTTTCTATGAGATGGAGTATATACTTATAACAGTAGGTGGCCCTCTCAGTGTTTCTATGAGATGGATTATATACTTATAACAGTAGGTGGTGTTCTCAGTGTTTCTATCAGATAGATTATATACTTATAACAGTAGGTGGTGCTCTCAGTGTTTCTATTAGATAGATTATATACTTATAACAGTAGGTGGTGCTCACAGTGTTTCTATGAGATGGATTATATACTTATAACATTAGGTGGTGCTCACAGTGTTCTATGAGATGGAGTATATACTTATAACATTAGGTGGTGCTCACAGAGTTCTATGAGATGGAGTATATACTTATAACAGTAGGTGGTCCTCTCAGTGTTTCTATGAGATGGATTATATACTTATAACAGTAGGTGGTGTTCTCAGTGTTTCTATCAGATAGATTATATACTTATAGCAGTAGGTGGTGCTCTCAGTGTTTCTATCAGATAGATTATATACTTATAACAGTAGGTGGTGCTCTCAGTGTTTCTATCAGATAGATTATATACTTATAACAGTAGGTGGTGCTCACAGTGTTTCTATGAGATGGATTATATACTTATAACATTAGGTGGTGCTCACAGTGTTTCTATGAGATGGAGTATATACTTATAACAGTAGGTGGTCCTCTCAGTGTTTCTATGAGATGGATTATATACTTATAACAGTAGGTGGTGTTCTCAGTGTTTCTATCAGATAGATTATATACTTATAACAGTAGGTGGTGCTCTCAGTGTTTCTATGAGATGGATTATTTATATAACAGTAGGTGATGCTCTCAGTGTTTCTATCAGATGGATTATATACTTATAACAGTAGGTGGTGCTCACAGTGTTTCTATGAGAAGGATTATATACTTATAACAGTAGGTGGTGCTCTCAGTGTTTCTATGAGATGGATTATTTATATAACAGTAGGTGATGCTCTCAGTGTTTCCATCAGATGGATTATATACTTATAACAGTAGGTGGTGCTCACAGTGTTTCTATGAGAAGGATTATATACTTATAACAGTAGGTGATGCTCTCAGTGTTTCTATGAGAAGGATTATATACTTATAACAGTAGGTGGTGCTCACAGTGTTTCTATGAGATGGATTATATACTTATAACAGTAGGTGATGCTCTCAGTGTTTCTATGAGATGGATTATATACTTATAACAGTAGGTGGTGCTTTCAGTGTTTCTATGAGATGGATTATATACTTATAACAGTAGGTGGTACTCTCAGTTTTTCTATGAGATGGATTATATACTTATAACAGTAGGTGGTGCTCTCAGTGTTTCTATGAGATGGATTACATTCTTATAACAGTAGGTGGTGCTCCCAGTGTTTCTATGAGATGGATTATATACTTATAACAGTAGGTGGTGCTCTCAGTGTTTCCATCAGATGGATTATATACTTATAACAGTAGGTGGTGCTCACAGTGTTTCTATGAGAAGGATTATATACTTATAACAGTATGTGATGCTCTCAGTGTTTCTATGAGATGGATTATATACTTATAACAGTAGGTGGTGCTCACAGTGTTTCTATGAGATGGATTATATACTTATAACAGTAGGTGGTACTCTCAGTGTTTCTATGAGATGGATTATATACTTATAACAGTATTTGGTGCTCTCAGTGTTTCTATGAGATGGATTACATTCTTATAACAGTAGGTGGTGCTCCCAGTGTTTCTATGATATGGATTATATACTTATAACAGTAGGTGATGCTCTCAGTGTTTCCATCAGATGGATTATATACTTATAACAGTAGGTGGTGCTCACAGTGTTTCTATGAGAAGGATTATATACTTATAACAGTAGGTGATGCTCTCAGTGTTTCCATGAGATGGATTATATACTTATAACAGTAGGTGGTGCTCACAGTGTTTCTATGAGATGGATTATATACTTATAACAGTAGGTGATGCTCTCAGTGTTTCTATGAGATGGATTATATACTTATAACAGTAGGTGGTGCTTTCAGTGTTTCTATGAGATGGATTATATACTTATAACAGTAGGTGGTACTCTCAGTGTTTCTATGAGATGGATTATATACTTATAACAGTAGGTGGTGCTCTCAGTGTTTCTATGAGATGGATTACATTCTTATAACAGTAGGTGGTGCTCCCAGTGTTTCTATGAGATGGATTATATACTTATAACAGTAGGTGGTGCTCCCAGTGTTTCTATGAGATGGATTATATACTTATAACAGTTGGTGGTGCTCGCAGTGTTTCTATGAGATGGATTATATACTTATAACAGTAGGTGGTGCTCTCAGTGTTTTTATGAGATGGATTATATACTTATAACAGTAGGTGGTGCTCTGATTGTTTCTATGAGATGGATTATATATTTATAACAGTAGGTGGTGCTCTCAGTGTTTCTATCAGATGGATTATATACATATAACAGTAGGTGGTGCTCCCAGTAATTCTATGATATGGATTATATACTTATAACAGTAGGTGGTGCTTTCAGTGTTTCTATGAGATGGATTATATACTTATAACAGTAGGTGGTACTCTCAGTGTTTCTATGAGATGGATTATATACTTATAACAGTAGGTGGTGCTCTCAGTGTTTCTATGAGATGGATTATATACTTATAACAGTAGGTGGTGCTCTCAGTGTTTCTATGAGATGGATTACATTCTTATAACAGTAGGTGGTGCTCTCAGTGTTTCTATGAGATGGATTACATTCTTATAACAGTAGGTGGTGCTCCCAGTGTTTCTATGAGATGGATTATATACTTATAACAGTAGGTGGTGCTCACAGTGTTTCTATGAGATGGATTATATACTTATAACAGTAGGTGGTACTCTCAGTGTTTCTATGAGATGGATTATATACTTATAACAGTATTTGGTGCTCTCAGTGTTTCTATGAGATGGATTACATTCTTATAACAGTAGGTGGTGCTCCCAGTGTTTCTATGATATGGATTATATACTTATAACAGTAGGTGATGCTCTCAGTGTTTCCATCAGATGGATTATATACTTATAACAGTAGGTGGTGCTCACAGTGTTTCTATGAGAAGGATTATATACTTATAACAGTAGGTGATGCTCTCAGTGTTTCCATGAGATGGATTATATACTTATAACAGTAGGTGGTGCTCACAGTGTTTCTATGAGATGGATTATATACTTATAACAGTAGGTGATGCTCTGTGTTTCTATGAGATGGATTATATACTTATAACAGTAGGTGGTGCTTTCAGTGTTTCTATGAGATGGATTATATACTTATAACAGTAGGTGGTACTCTCAGTGTTTCTATGAGATGGATTATATACTTATAACAGTAGGTGGTGCTCTCAGTGTTTCTATGAGATGGATTACATTCTTATAACAGTAGGTGGTGCTCCCAGTGTTTCTATGAGATGGATTATATACTTATAACAGTAGGTGGTGCTCCCAGTGTTTCTATGAGATGGATTATATACTTATAACAGTTGGTGGTGCTCGCAGTGTTTCTATGAGATGGATTATATACTTATAACAGTAGGTGGTGCTCTCAGTGTTTTTATGAGATGGATTATATACTTATAACAGTAGGTGGTGCTCTGATTGTTTCTATGAGATGGATTATATATTTATAACAGTAGGTGGTGCTCTCAGTGTTTCTATGAGATGGATTATATACATATAACAGTAGGTGGTGCTCCCAGTAATTCTATGATATGGATTATATACTTATAACAGTAGGTGGTGCTTTCAGTGTTTCTATGAGATGGATTATATACTTATAACAGTAGGTGGTACTCTCAGTGTTTCTATGAGATGGATTATATACTTATAACAGTAGGTGGTGCTCTCAGTGTTTCTATGAGATGGATTATATACTTATAACAGTAGGTGGTGCTCTCAGTGTTTCTATGAGATGGATTACATTCTTATAACAGTAGGTGGTGCTCTCAGTGTTTCTATGAGATGGATTACATTCTTATAACAGTAGGTGGTGCTCCCAGTGTTTCTATGAGATGGATTATATACTTATAACAGTAGGTGGTGCTCCCAGTGTTTCTATGAGATGGATTATATACTTATAACAGTAGGTGGTGCTTTCTGTGTTTCTATGAGATGGATTATATACTTATAACAGTAGGTGGTACTCTCAGTGTTTCTATCAGATGGATTATATACTTATAACAGTAGGTGGTGCTCTCAGTGTTTCTATGAGATGGATTATATACTTATAACAGTAGGTCGTGCTCTCAGTGTTTCTATGAGATGAATTATATACTTATAACAGTAGGTGGTGCTCTCAGTGTTTTTATGAGATGGATTATATACTTATAACAGTAGGTGGTGCTCTGATTGTTTCTATGAGATGGATTATATATTTATAACAGTAGGTGGTGCTCTCAGTGTTTCTATGAGATGGATTATATACATATAACAGTAGGTGGTGCTCCCAGTGTTTCTATGATATGGATTATATACTTATAACAGTAGGTGGTGCTCTCAGTGTTTTTATGAGATGGATTATATACATATAACAGTTGGTGGTGCTCCCAGTGTTTCTATGAGATGGATTATATACTTATAACAGTAGGTGGTGCTCTGATTGTTTCTATGAGATGGATTATATACTTATAACAGTAGGTGGTGCTTTCAGTGTTTCTATGAGATGGATTATATACTTACATGTATAATATTAGGTGGGGCTCTCAGTGTTTCTATGATATGGATTATATACTTATACTAGCTGTGCTTCCCGGCGTTGCCTGGGTATTAAAAATCAGCTCGTAAATAATGAGAAGTAATGAGAGTTGCCTGCCACTTGCTATTAGCCTGGCACCTTGCCAATTGGAAATTTGAGTAAGCTTACTAATGAGAGCTATTCGCCTCCGTGGCGTTACGCAATCACCCTGTGTAGTGGGCGAAACCGTTGGGTATTTGCCCTCATATAGCGAAATATGTCAGCTAGCTAACAGATCAATATCTGTGGCCTAATTGGTACGGGGTCGGACTGGCAAAGGGGAGGGTCCGAGATCAAATCTTCTTCGGTACGGATTCGTCATTCCAAGATTCTAATGATAGCTAAAGCTGGACATACTGAAAACAGACGACATAAAACAGATGACAAACTTTGAGAAATGTATATATATATAGATTGTAACCATCATTAATCATTTTGCCACCATTATATATATGCCATATATGGCATTAAGTAAATTATCATAACTTTCAAGCCACACAGTCTATAAAAATGTTTTGAAATCAAATTTGACAGCATTAAATTTTACACCAGTTTGCGCCATAAAAATTCCACAACAATTCCACTGTTGCAAGATGAGCTTGGTCACTTTTTTGACTATTTTCAATACAACCATGATCACATCCACGTCAGACAATTTACCAACATTATTGCAGCTTACAGCATTATTATTTCTAAAATAAAAATACTCCCAGCAGTGTTATTGCTCAATAAAAATCACCGAAAGTCTTTAAATCTAAAATTAGTGCAACCCTTGTAAGCACAAAGTTGCAATGGAGAATACAGTCTTTGCAAAATGAAACTACGCCCGGGATGGGTTGAAAACATTTTCTATTTACCTAACACATGCCTATGTATGTTTAATTTTGTTCCAGCACAGATACAATAGTCTAATTAATCAACTACTCACTAATCAGAAAGGTTTGTATGAAGCTTACTAAAGCCGCACCATGCGCATTTTGGCCATACGCAAACGCTTTGCCGAGCCGTACTGGGCTGCTTGTGGTAGTGAAGGAGTTGAACAACTGATAAACGATTAATATTTACTACTAGCGTAATAATGTTGATAGTTGATAGTGTTCATAATGTACATATTCTTATCAGCTGTATTTGGAGCAATGACGGTTAGTGACTGTTTGTTTTTATAGACATATATGAGAAGCAATGGGATACCAATGGTAGACTTACACTACAGCATGTAGATATTCTAGCTCGACCTGATGAGAAGTCACTTTTCTGTTCTGCTACCAAACTATCAGGTGTTTGTTACACACTTTGTTTTACACCATCTTCTTCCACTCTCCAGATTATGTAGCCTTGTTTGAATACACAAAAATGCAGGTAAAGCGATGGAGTTGAGCATTTTACAGACATTTGTTTCCTACCGATAAGTTCTCTCTGGTGCTGCTCCTGCTTTAAACTTTCCATTCTATTAAATAATCCATATTCCTGCCAATATCTTATCTCTACTTCATATTCACTTGATAATCTATCTTTGCTCTTGACTGTATTTAGTCTGAATTGTTTTTAGAGGATAATTTTGCAGTCGGCACATTATCAGGAGAAGTGTTAGTATGTAAAATTTATCACCGGATGGAACCAACTGAATATCCTGCCTTCTCAGATTCTCCTGTAAACTGCCTTTTGAAGCTGCATGGCGTAAGTCAGTTTTTACCTTCATTTGTGTGTTTTATTATTGGCTGAATTAGTTGCGTGTGTGTGTGTGCGCGCGTGTGACCCTCACTTAACAAGGTCATTTTTTTGTAAAGTCAACTATATGGTGAGGTAAACAAATGAAGAGAACCTGCTGACTACATTTGATAAGTTAATAAGCTAATCCGCAACACATTAGTAGAGATGCCCCGATTCTAATTTCACCAGCCGATTCAGATACCGACCGATACACCGGTTCTTATTGAAAAATAATCCGGTTCAGATACCGATTCAGATCTCCTGTGTTGCATAGATATTTGTTGATTTTATTATGCAAATATAATGCAAAGAAACTATAAATATTGATGTATTTGTTTGTATTCATGGAAAAAAAATATACATGTATATATAGTCACATACTGACATTATGACTTACCATGCATCTAGTAACAAAACAGTCCATGTATCTTGTAATCTGCTATTAATAATGGTAGTTACTGTTAGTGGTACAGCTTTTTTGGTGATATTGATGTCTCTCTTCTACTGCTGAACGAACTGCTGCGCCTGTACAAGTTTAGAGCAAATAAATGTTTCTCTTAATTACCGTTAGTGATTTAATTATCTCAGCGAAACGTCTTTATCTTCCATCGCTATCGATGTAGCCAGTCGTACTGAAAAATGACTCACTTGCCACAGATGGTGGAGGACAGGCTAAATACCGATAGGCTACTGAGGTTATTTTATGCGCCGCAAACGATACATTATATCATTAGGATCAAGAGAGTTAGATAATTTTATGCATCGAATGCTCAAATTACTTTCGTGATGCTAGTACATAGAAATATTACACCGCATTCTTGTTTCCCATAATTTTTTTTTTCTTGATTGGCTGCAATAAATCATATCACTGTAATTGGGAAATACCGCACTTGGTGATTACGTCCTGACTAAAGCCAAAAGATTCCTCTGCTGTGTTGATGTTTATTAAGCTATAGACATGAAATAGATTGTGTGACAGGCCTGGAATTCATTAGGTAAAAGTAGGAAACTTGCAGCTGAAGATTTTTTATTAGTATACCAGGCTAAAATATGGTTTTCTGCTAAATAATTGATCTATAAAAAGTATCTGAAATTTCCAATTTTTTAAGAAAAGATCGGCTGATACCGATTCAGATACTTAACACCCATTTCGGCACCGATACCGATATTAAAATCGGGACAACTCTACACATTAGTGATTATATTGCTGACGTATTACCATTGAGTGTGGTAGCGGTAGGCCTGTTCAAACAGAGTAACACCCTGATTGGTTTGTTTCTTGCTCTTTTAATCTTGTCATTTCCTGTTACACGCGCATGGAAACCCCAATTTTATTTCTTTAAATACATCAGTTTGTTTTTGTTTACTGCAAGCGCAAGCTCTGTTCTATGTCTATCTCTCTATGTATGATTTACGCCAAGCTTTCAGACCTCATACAATATTTCTTGTATGGAAGTTCAGCGTTGATATGTCACATGGGGACATCTCGACATTCTTCTAGTCTAATTGTTGATGTGAGCCATATATGTTTAAAACACGATAGTGTTTTTTACCATAAGAACTGACTGGAATGTAGGAGCAAGTTTTGACTTATCTGATGAGTAGTTTGAAATTATTTCTGTTACAAAGCTTTTCTATTTACTGTGCTCATGACTGGAATCTAATTGTCCAAAACATGTTCATAGAATAATCTCTATAAAACCCTTTTGGGAAGGTGTAACCTACTCTTGAGTAGAAACTGGTAGAGCAGGCGTCAGGCCAATTCCATTGTGTACATAAGTTGTCTAGGGAAAATCTATTGTTCCATCAGTTTCTCAGTTGTGTTCTATACCAAGCTTGCTCAACCGTTGGTACCTGTATTATTATACTTAATTCCTTTGGTTGTGTCTGGCAAGCTGGCTGGCATGGGATGGATCGCTGTCTGAGCATTAATTACAGTTCCTATGTTTGCACAGGACTTGCTGCTGGTTGCCTATGAGAAAAGCCTCCACGTCGTCTCCTTGCTATCTGGAAAGTGTGAATATGCACAGACATTCTCTTCCTCCCTTGGCCTTGTATACTATGTTCCAACAAGGTATCATTGAGTTTCTGTCTAGTCTTAACTCTTCAAAGTCAGCAAGCTGACTTTCTGACATTGCACAGTTCATTTGCTTGTTGCATGGCAACCACTAACAGTAGCTAAATAGTTTTTTATTTGTATCTCCATAAATTTTCTACAAGATACAACCTATTTGAAACCCTATATTGTCAAAGTGAGTGTTTTTTTATTTTTCCAAAGTTGGTAATCAAAAACGAAGGCAAATCTTCAGAGCCAAGTATCCCATTTAATTTTTTTCATTGCTATGACATGATCAACACAATAGACGTGAATTTTATTATGTAAAATCTCTAGGAGTTTATGATTCTGTTTCAACCAATTAAAAGCGTTGAGTTTTTTTTTAAATAGTCTAGAAACCCAAGTCAACGTTTTTATTTTGTCCAAACTATCAAAGAACTTCGCGATTTTAAGCTTCAAAGAACACAAAACAGTGTTAATCACGCAACTTCTACAATCCCAGTTATAACTCCGCGTTGTGCTCGATGAAAACTTTTCCTCTGTAGTGCAAAATAAAAAAGCTATCGTGATGAAAAGGTTTCAGCGCTGCTCACTATGATGGTAACGACAAATATAAGAGGTTACAGGTCACAAAGGATGTGTAACACTACATTTTTGTTCTTATACCAATAATTTCCTGCACTTTAGGTGCGATTTGGAAATTATTTCTTAAACTATTTTTTCATATTTTTATAGAAAGAAAAATTTAGTAAAGCTAGCTATTTCATGTATCATTATGAAGGACATTTTATTTTGAATAAGATGCAGTTTTCAGTTTGAAAAAATACCAACTACTTCTCAAGGTGTGAAAGATTATATATGGCCATGTCAGCTTTTACAATAATAAAAAAGATTCATTCCGACTTGATGAGTTAAGATGACCTAGTCATATAACATACTACCAGATGACTGTAGGGTGTGAACATCCAGTATTTTTACTTTTTCAATAGGTTTGTATATCGTCTGATGAACCTGATAGCCAAACAACACTTCGTTTATATTGTTTAGTATTTGCTTTTACCAGAACTTACATGCTGCAGTACACCCATAGTGTGTAACTTACATGCTGCAGTACACTCATAGTATATAACTTACATGCTGCAGTACACCCATAGTATGTAACTTACATGCTACAGTACACCCATAGTATGTAACTTACATGCTGCAGTACACCCATAGTTTGTAACTTACATGCTGCAGTATACCCATTTTATGTAACTTACATGCTACAGTACACCCATATTATGTAACTTACATGCTACAGTATACCCATAGTTTGTAACTTACATGCTGCAGTATACCCATTATATGTAACTTACATGCTACAGTACACCCATATTATGTAACTTACATGCTACAGTATACCCATAGTATGTAACTTACATGCTACAGTATACCCGTAGTATGTAACTTGCATGCTACAGTACACCCATAGTATGTAACTTACAGGCTACAGTATACCCATAGTATGTAACTTACATGCTACGGTACACCCGTAGTATGTAACTTACATGCTACAGTACACCCACAGTATGTAACTTACATGCTGCAGTACACCCACAGTGTGTAACTTACTTGCTACAGTACACCCGTGGTATGTAACTTACATGCTACAGTACACCCACAATATGTAACTTACATGCTGCAGTACACCCACAGTATGTAACTTACATGCTACATTACACCCATCGTATGTAACTTACATGCTGCAGTACACCCATAGTATGTAACTTCCATGCTACAGTACACCCACAGTATGCAACTTACATGCTGCAGTACACCCACAGTGTGTAACTTACATGTTACAGTACATCCGTAGTATGTAACTTACATGCTGCAGTACACCCATAGTGTGTAACTTACATGCTACAGTACACCCATATTATGTAATGTACATGCTACAGTACACCCATACTATGTAACTTCCATGCTACAGTACACCCACAGTATGTAACTTACATGCTGCAGTACACCCACAGTATGTAACATACATGCTACAGTACACCCATAGTATGTAACTTACATGCTACAGTACAACCATAGTTTGTAACTTACATGCTGCAGTACACCCATATTATGTAACGTACATGCTACAGTACACCCACAGTATGTAACATGCATGCTGCAGTACACCCACAGTGTGTAACTTACATGCTACAGTACACCCATAGTATGTAACTTACATGCTGCAGTACACCCATAGTGTGTAACTTACATGCTACAGTACACCCATAGTATGTAACTTACATGCTACAGTACACCCATAGTATGTAACTTACATGCTGCAGTACACCCACAGTGTGTAACTTACATGCTAAAGTACACCCATAGTATGTAACTTACATGCTGAAGTACACCGACAGTTCTACAGTACACCCAAAGTACACCCGAAGTTCCAGACTGAGATCACTCTATTGATGTGATCCTGTGGACATTTTTTTACTGATGACTTTCTACTATGGGTTTGTAAAGATCACAAAATTTCAAAGTGGCAGTCAACTCGTATTTAAAGCGCTCTATTTAAAGATGATGCTCTATTTTTAACCTTTCTCCTATAGTGGGGTTCTATTAAAGGTAGCGTTCGAAGAAAGCCGGTGTTCAAATAGAGGTTTTGATGTTCGTTGATTGTTAATCAATTCAGGCATCTGGCAGACACTTCTGTGTTGCAAATCATTGATTCTTGGACTGTTGTTTGCTGCTGGGTTGTGTGAGTAGGGTATTCGCTGTGAGAGTATGATATGAGTTGCAAGGGTATGATATGAGTTGCAAAGGTATGATATGAGTTACAATGGTATGATATGAGTTGCAAGGGTATGATATGAGTTGCAAGGGTATGATATGAGTTGCAAGGGTATGATATGAGTTGCAAGGGTATGATATGAGTTGCAAGGGTATGATATGAGTTGCAACGGTATGTTATGAGTTGAAAGGGTATGATATGAGTTGCAAGGGTATGATAGAAGTTGCAAGGGTATGATATGAGTTGAAAGGGTATGATATGGGTTGCAAGGGTATGTTATGAGTTGAAAGGGTATGATATGAGTTGCAAGGGTATGATAGGAGTTGCAAAGGTGTGATATGAGTTGCAAGGGTATCATATGAATTGCAAGGGTACGGTATGAGTTGCGAGGGTATCATACGAGTTGCAACGATTTGATATGAGTTGCAAGAGTATGACACGAGTTGCAAGGGTAGGGTATGAGTTGCAAGAGGAGGATATGAGTTGAAAGGGTAGGGTGTGAGTTACAAGGGTATGATACGAGTTACCAGTGTATGATATGAGTTGAAAGGGTATGATATGAATTGTAGGAGTAAGATATGAATTGTATGATATGAGTTGTATAAGTGTGATTTGGGCTGTAGAAGTAGCATTTGGGCACAGTGAGTAAGGTACAGTAGAGGCTCCTACAACATAAATAATCTGTTCCAGAAAATTTTACATTAAAGGAAATTTATGTTATAGTTACATTAAAATACATGTGAATTACCTAATTCATTCCAGGATCGTTACGAGGTGATCTGATCTTTCATGAATGAAAAAAACTACCTTAATTTAGTATTTATTACTACTGTAACTGTAGTATTTTTGGTTTGTGTTGACAACTTTTCTTATTTTTATTTCATCAATTTTGCTCAGTTTTTGGTCCAATATTGCTGTAATTTTACAATAAGTTAAAAGGAGTGCACACCTACAACGCCAATTTACAACACTTGTTCATTTTTTGCAGACTGCGAAGTTTATCCTGCAATAGAAAAATAAGAAAAATATTTTATACGTCCACACTAAAGCAAAACAAATAAATATTTCACTCTAAATAGAGCGGTGACTATCTGTCCGTCTGTCTATTCGTCACCAGGGTTTAAGGTTATGCTACAAGATAACTTTTGCCGATTCTCCAACTCGTGATAGGATTAGTAGTGCGACACTCTAACATCTGCATCAATCGATCGTCTCAATTATTGCTGAAGATTATAAGATTATATACGCCTACTGATTCCCTGTGCTTTATCGACCATCTGATGGACCAGACAGCTATGGTACTTGTATATATAATAGAGACATCGTTGTTTTCTTTCTCTCAAGTGCGGAACGAAAGAAAGCAATATTTTTGTGAAAAATTTTGCCGACTTAGCAGGTCATGTGATATGGAATTTTTACGAAGTGTGAAGCAAAAACTTTGCATAAATGTTTTACGTTATCTCAAATTGTCAGCGGTACATCCAAGAGTTGTCTTCTTTCCTTTTTTGTTATCGTATAATCGACAATTCCATTTATTTCTCATTGGGTGTAGAGTTGTGCTGCCATGGCCTGATAACTTACTCAGATGAGTCTCTAGTCATTATTTGGAAGGTAGGAAATATTTATTGCTTGTTATCTGCTCAGTTCACTTAATAAATATTTAATTAAATATGAACTTTCACAAAATCTTAGTAGATTCTAAAGTATCAGTATTTTTATTATTTGCTATGGTTTTCAATGTTTGAGGTGATCTGACTGCCAGGATGTTTCAAAATTAAAATCAACAAAACTTGATCGCAGTTAAAACACATTTCACAGGTATTTTTCACCCAGGTGTTTGAACCGCAATAAAGTTTTGTCTATTTTAATCTGGAAACATGCTGGCCGTCGGATCACCGCAATTAACCAAGTGCTACGTACTTCACCATCAAGTACTACAACTAATAAAGGGCTGCATACTTCACCATCAAGTACTGCAACTAACTGAGTACTACATACTTCACCATCAAGTACTACAACTAACAAAGTACTACATACTTCACCATCAAGTACTACAACTAACAAAGTACTGCATACTTTACCACCACGTACTACAACTGACAAAGTACTGCATACTTCACCATCAAGTACTGCAACTAACTGAGTACTACATACTTCACCATCAAGTACTATGGCTAACAAAGTACTTTAGTCATGGTTCTCATTTAATAATTGTCACTTGGATTGGTTTGATTGCGACATGAATCTTGGTTTCTGCATGACAATGTTGTAAGGAAATTATTTATGATATCATTAAACAGATTGTACACCTCAAGCTTGAATCTTGAGTTCCTTAGGTTTTTACAAGCACTGATTATGTTTTGTAAGTTAATTCATTAGCTACTGAAAAATGATGAACATTACATCTTACTAGCTAGTTTTGTAAATTTTATTTACTGCGTCTTTCAGTTGTAACTTACTTCTTAACTGTGCCTCCGGCCGCTTGTCATCAACTGCCACTTGTCATCATTTGCCACTTGTCATCATTTGCCACTTGTCATCAACTGCCACTTGTCATTATCTGCCACTCTTATATATTTTGTTACAGAACAAAGATGAGGAGGTGATCAGGCTTATCAATGCCATCAACCAGACAAGCACCATCTCCTAGCTCATTTCTTGCTCAAGTAGTTATATTCATATTTCAACAACTTTACAATCGATATGGTGCTTTTTCCAAACAGTTGAGTTTTTCT
Source organism: Watersipora subatra (assembly GCF_963576615.1). Taxonomy (NCBI): domain Eukaryota; kingdom Metazoa; phylum Bryozoa; class Gymnolaemata; order Cheilostomatida; family Watersiporidae; genus Watersipora; species Watersipora subatra. The sequence continues at coordinate 28,977,273 of NC_088710.1, read as the reverse complement.
ATAAGTTTCAACCTTTTGATTTTAGAAAAAATGTCAAACAGTTGTTTGCAGTTAATTATGTAATTCTTTAAGATTTTATAGCCCTCAATAATTGTGGTGTATTTGATGAGTGTATGTCTAATATAATGTTCTGTTTGAATTACGGCCTGCCATTATACGTATACACATGTTAACAAACTGGGCACAACATGGTTTCCAGCCTCTTTTTCATAATTCGTGTGAATATGCCACACCAAATAATACCACATCGAGAATACGAACCTATTCAATGTTAATCATAATAATCATATAATTTTCTGGATCCAGATCCCTTCCTGAGCCATTGTACGCACCAGAACTAGAACTTGACATTGGTCTGTATCTAAAACTACAAATGGACCTCAATAAACCTCATAGTCCCCATATTGGGTGGTTTGCTAATTCTGCCATATATTGTCACCCGACCATTCCTTGCACCTTGAGCGCTTATGGGTTGCTCGCCTTCTACTTGCATCCCATTTCTTGTTGGTATAACATTCCCAACCTGCTGCTCATGCCTGGATTACTTGCCAATTACTGACTCCACGTTCCCAAGTGGCATCACATTCTCAACCTGTTGTTTGTGCCTCGAAAGAAAGATTTTAGTTCTGGTACCTCTGAGAGTAGCTGGTGGCTGGTCCTCTCCTCCATCCATGTCACAGCCACCAGACAAATCAGGGTATGACTCAAAAAATTTTCTCTTGTTTATCTGGATCTCACTCCACCCTAATATAGTAACTATAAGGAGAGGTATTCTTATTCAGCACGGTACCCTCAGTTCCAATGTCAGTAGGAGACCTAACGTGTACAACCTGCCCCAGTAAAGTTTTCAGGAGTTGTTTTGCCCTGTATTTCCTATTACCATCAAATTTACTTTCATGTGTTCTCTGGTATCTTTGAACTGACCATAGTCTACATCCCTCTCATAAGGTACGCATAAGGTTGACCTTATTGGTCGGTCAAACATGAGTTTACTAGGGGAATATCCTCACGGCAATGGAGTTGTTCTACAGGCTGACAACCTGACATCTTTATTGGGGGTCTTGTACCATATGATAAATCTGGCATAAATATTTTCTACCTATGACACCATGTTAGATTTTACAGATCAGTTACCACTAAGAAAAGTCAAGAGGACCTAGAGGCTTGATAATTCTGTATATATAGCCTTTGCATCATGTGACATCTTAATCTGGTACCCGGCGAGTCACACACAGCTTCGAAGCTGTGTGTGATATATATTCGAGTAGACTTCGGCTGCTCTCTTTACTTCCAATTCTATCAAGGTTAGGCAACAATCTACTACTACATGTCTGCAAAGGTTTACTTAAATGTACCCAAGAAGTTTTACACTTAATTTACATCATGCTGACTCTTTTTAAATTAGTTTTAGTGCCAAGCAGTTGTACAAAACCTCTTCGCACTAATAGAGACTCAGAGTTTACTTTCCATCAGTTTCCAAAGGCTGACTTACTACGGAATCAATGGCTGATAAATATGAAGTGTCTCTCCTCTTTCAACTTTGGTAAAGGAAACAAACTGTGGCAGCCCACTAGCTCATCATGTTTATGATCAGCAAGTTGTAACATTTCATAAAGAGGCTAAGTTTAGTATAAAGTACTAAGTACAAAAGACCACCTAGTTAATGAGTCTTAACAATAATGCTGCTAGTAAAAGTAGAAGCTGATACTTAGTGTAAAGGAATCTTCTACAGATCTAAGAATTCATAAGTTTGAGGAAAATATTAGTCTCTGTAGACAACTCATGTCATCGCCCATTATGCCACTTCAACTGGTTTGTTTGTTTGTGGGTTGGTTAGGTTTATCATTCTTGTTCGGTGCTATATTTTCAGCACATTGCACATACTTTTCTAGGTAGGTCTATTGTAATGAAAATATGTTAGTATTACTTCTGTTAATGTTACTTAATATGTATATCTCTGACTTGATTTTTATTTCAGGCGTGCTTTACTGATAACTGATATTCAAAAGTGAGAGGCGTAAAGATCTTGAAGAAATATGCAGTTCCCACAGTGTTTTATTTTGCACCTTCAAATTCACAGCCAAAGAGAAAAGCGCACTTTGATTTATCAAATTCATCAATTTGCAAAATGTACCACCAGCAACAAAAGGGCCATAGTTAAATAAGTGGACGGTGTCTCGGTCTTTCTATCATACTGTGAAAATTGTAAAATTAACATTTTAACTCATAATTTATTAAATTAATGTCTTGTTGTTATTTCTGCTGCAAATCTGCCAATGAAGCCAAAGCAAAAAAAGTAGAAACATCTCCAACTTATAAGGTCAAAGTAATTCTCAAAATGTTTGCAATTTATTTATTCAAAAACGGATTTACCAATTATCTGATAGACAATTCTAGAGTTATCTTTTCAAACATTTAGGAAAGGACAACTGCCAATACATAAAGCTATCAACAGAGTAAAGAACGGAAAAACGGAATCATTGTAGGTGAATAACCCTAGCTACTTTTTAAGGTAAGTTTTGGAGGGGAAACGTTAGTGCCTCAGTAATATGTTATCATTTGGAGGCGTAGCATTTCCGTAGCAACCAACTATGGCGTCTTGTCTAAAGTTTCGTGCCGTAATCGTAATCTCAGAAAACGCCCCATCTAGACTTGTTTTAAATGAAGTTTGGCTTGACTTGCCTAAATAATCTTTGTGCAATGGCAGCACTTTAAAGCTTAAGTTGATCGTTGAAGATTCTCAAATACATGCTATTGCTACTAAAAGCAAACAATTATTTAGGAACTCTTTCCTGCAGTATGAGGTGCAACATTTCACTCGTTTTTTTTTAGCAGTATTGTTGTATTGGTGATTGATAGAACTGGATGATCGTACCAGTTCCCTACAGCGTTTTGGGAATGGCTCAGTTTATTTATCGACCACAGATGTGCTGCTGTAGGTAGTTAATGCTAATAGCTCCTTGGTAAGGTCTGATCTTGATTAGTGGCTATTTTAATCGATTTAACTTGTTTATTAATGTACGTAAGATTTGGCAGTTGACCTTTCCAAATACTGCAATTTAAGACTGCAGTTTTATAGTTTCTCATGACCCTATGTTTATTTTAAGAGTGCTATACAGATATACTAGTTATACCGTAAGACTAGATTATAAGAGATGAAAAGTAAATGTCTGAAACTTGAGATGACGCCACTCTCTTGCCCTCTCGATAATCAATTCTTCAGCTTGTTCTACTGATGCGTCTGACTGCTATGAAGAAGCTGTGCTAAAAGAGTGAAGAGTATGATTAAATATTCGTCTTTTTATTTTGAATAAAAGTTAGCCTTAGTGTCCAGGAGTGAAACTATATGTTTCAGGTCTTCAATTGGGAATCTTGTAGTTTTTGAATGTTTTTGCCTACTTCTTTTTGTTTTCCATCAGCAGAGATTATATCATACGTAATCTCTAATTATAAACTTTTGGTTTGGTGTAGATTGGTACCAGATGCGGATTTTGATATACTGCATGATGCAAGTTGCTATTGTCTGGCCACCGTACCTGTTAAGGAATCTGGTTAGCCGCTTATCTTAAAATGCACTATTTAGAAGCTAATCCTTGGTTTTAATTTGGGCTCTAACCTTCAAGGTTTTGGTTGTTATCTATAGTTTTTATGTAAAGTTTCCAATGTTCTATTTGTGGATGGAAATCTGGGAGTTGGCTTGTAATGATGATTATCCCATCTCTGGAATTTGTAGATGCTATATCTGTGGCAATTTGCTATGAAATTTGCAACGCTGCTGTACATGGTGCTGTCTATCTGTACATGGCTGATATCAGACATAACGGTATAACACACTATAGCGCTTACTTTTTATGATTGAAAGTACTGTCATAAGATTGTTTAAGATAATATATGTATGTTATATCGGATTTTAACTGATATTTGATACCAACAGCTCTGTGAATTAACATGTTATGGAGATATGTGTGGATTCTCAATTACTCGAGTTAACCAATTATTAATAATATTATTAATAATAATAATGTTAATATTGCTAGAAATTCCACTGTCATACAGCCCACGACCAAAGAGATATTGGAAAAAAAGAAAGGGTACTGATGGTTGAGAAATGCAATATTAGCAGTCAAATGGCACTGCAGTGCAATAGGATAACTGCAATGGTAGTTGTAATGTACTGGGTGTGGGTGTTATTATATACAACAATTAGCAATAATGAGAGGAAAAGATTATGTTTATATCTCTCCGCCTGCAATAGGAGAAATGCAATATTGGCCAATATTAGAAGTAAAATGCACTGATTTTATTAGAATAACCAATATTATTAATATTGTAATAATATAAGGCCAATACACAATTTTGTTTACATTTAAAAACATCATAGTTTTTCTAATCTCATAAGTATAATCTCATAATATTAAAACAACTCATGAGAATCGTTAGAAAAAAATATCATCGTCATTTCCTTTACTTACACTGCGTTGTACATCAGCTAGAATACCGAAGTACTCAAGAGTCTAAAATGTCAGTTACTTTGAAATCGGCAAAAATGAAACGATTTCAGTACTCTTATGTTAATTACAGAATCCTTCGACAGTGCTAATGACTGGTGAAATATGCACGTTATGTTTTCGTGAAATGCGCACGACTTTATCGTTCTATTCTCTGTCGCTCGGCGTTTCAATTTCCGGTCTTAACTTTTAATAAACCAAGCTTTTCAAGCGTTTTGTGGTGATTTTCGTCCAAATTAATCTGTCTGTTTGTGTATAATCCGATCAGATGGGTTAGTTTTAGGAATTTGCGGTAACCTTTCAAAGGCTTGATAACATATTTAAATAGGTTTATATGCATTTTGTATCATTATTATACTTAAACGACTTTACTGAAAAATAGTTAAATTTGTTGACTGGAATTCATTGCAAGGGTTTGGTGACGGCCGTTAACGGATAACTTTTCGGGAGTCGTGTGCACATGTGCATTTAACATAAATCTCCTAATCAATCGCTTCCCTCTTGTTTGGTTGTTGGATAATTAATATGAATAATATTAATAATAATTACTAATATTATTATTAATAGTAGTCCTAATATTAGTAATAACAGTTACTAAAATTAGAACTTGCAGCCAGAGTTTATTCGTTTGTTAGTTTATTTTTAACTCCAAGACAGTAATGATCATTTTTTTAATTGAAGAAATATTCACAGGGACGATTATATCATGATTACAAGTATTATTAAACTTAAGGAAAGTGAAATTATGCAGGAATCAGTAATAGCCTACTCATTTTATGAAGAGATCACTCGGCGAGTTGGGCGCTCCTTGGATGTACGGAACCCGCCACGAGAAGCATGTATTTTGGTTGTTGAGACAGTCAACAATAGGATCTCACGTTCATTTACCAGGCATTGAAGAGAGATAAACGCAGAAATGGGGTCTTCGCGAACTTCAGTAAGAGTGACAGGAGCACTCACTGCTCACAATTAAGGGTGGGACGGTATCAGTAATTACCTATCAAAATAGAACTTGGCTATCATAATTGACCCGGATCTGTTGGCATCATTCCATTGACTAAGGAAAAACTGTACCACCTTTAAGCCAATTTGAACGTCAATTGCGATGTGAGACGCTAGGTACCAATGCTGGAACACAGCCCTCGTGAGGCAAAGTAACCTGGTGAATGCATAATGTGTTAAGAGTTATCAAAAGCAAGATGACAACTCCAAGTTTTAAATAATAGTTTAAAGCGACCGAAACCGGACACAGTGAGCCCTGGGGATATGATGTTCCCCTGTTATACAATTTTTTTGGCTCACAAAATGCACTGGGATAAGGCCGTTTTTGGCAATATTGTGACGCGCCGGTCATTTGAGTGCTTCCTCGCATACTTCTCAGCTCAGATGCGTAATTCTGGTATTATTCATACCTTTTTAGAAAGCACTTGACATCAACCATCACTCAATGAGATTTCATCTTTGTCATGCAACGCATTAACAAATTATGAACCATTAAAGCTGGTGTGACGCGCGGAACCATAATTTGACATGAAAAACTAAATTTTGATCAGTTGGAAAATCTTCTGAAATTTGGACTCATAACATTATTATTTCACGAGCTGAAAGCTCAATTGTTCTCCTATTAGGAATACATATCATTTTGTTTCCAGGCGAAATTTTAATGATTCTGTAAGGTTTGAAAGAATACTGCCACCTGTGACGCGCGTGACTGTGACGCGTGGGACAAAAATAACATTATGAAAATTAAGCATTTTTCTATGTTTTCTAGTTGTTAGACCACAAATTGTTATGAGTTGTAGTTGAAACATCGCATATACTTGTGCTAAACCAAACAATAGTTTAAAATTACCATATATTGTATTTATTTTATTTAAACATAAAACACATATAACCTGAAGGCTGTCAGACTTTCATGCAGTAAACCATTTTTTCTTAAGAACATATTCTGCCATTATTATTGCCTAATTTCCTAGTACAAAGTATCTCAGTGACCTGGTAGTTGCTCCTGGTACAACAACTAGGCATACTTTAAGAAGCAAATTCTTGTGGGTGGATCTTATGTCGTTGGGGTTTGGTCACTTGAGCTGCTTGTGTGCACGGTGTATGTACTTTACAGTGTAACTACTTTCATTTGCTTCGATTGTGAGAATTTCTCCAAAGCTGACTTCAGAGTCATAAGCCACTGTGACCAACGTTTGGGGTAAGAGCTGAGTCAGTGTTTGTGAAGTATCTCCTATGGTTGCCTTTTGATTCGGTTCGCTGTTCAGTGTGGATGAAACTGGCTGATAAGTGGAATCACACCATTCCATCGGAGTAACATCACCATCTTCCTTACTTGCTATGTAATGGCAAGATCGAATGCCACGATTTGGAGGTGCAGTGGACCAGCGTTCTTTGCAGCTCCTTGCCGTTTTAGTGATCATATTTTCTGAGATGTATAAAATATTCATTGGTTTTACTGATTTGGAAGTTACTATTGTTGCAGCTTCTGCAAATAATTTTGCCGAGTTTACGACATATCATCCTCGATATTCTGCCATTAGAACCTGTTGATTGATGCTTCTCTCAACACCATCTACTGAGCCTTTGCGATGCGATGTCTAAAAAAAAACTCCAGTCAGCTGCCTTACCCATTTCTCCCTTATAGCCAATCAAGTTCTGAACTGTGAAACAAATTTTGATTTGCGATGCGGATCCATCACTTACATAATGAATATGTTGCAAGTTAATATTGTCTGCTTTCAGAAATTTCACAAGTTCTCCATTAAACGTGTAAACAGCATCTTTCGTGTGTTTTAGGCTATCACTAACTATTGCACACTATTTTTGGGCTAGGACTCCATTCAGCCCACAATGAATCATGACAGTGAATACTGTCACCCCTATCGTGGTGTAGCAGGTGCTTTGGATTTTGTTTGCTTGCTTACAGTTAAAGTTCTCACTAAAGTCTTTGTGAATGATCACTGCCCCATTTTTCAAATTCTGTTTGAGGTAAATGATTGATTTGTGTTGACCTTTGGAAGCGTACAAACGAAGGAAAAGTGATGTCAGTTGGTATTTCAGCAGCACAAGCAAGTCAGATGATGGCATCTGACCTTCGAGCTTGTTTAGGGAGCCGTTTTCACCATCTCTCCAATGATAGAAATTCACATGTTCTTCAACGCTAACAACCAAACTATTGATTGAATCAGCGCCACAAGAGTCACAATCTCTCTTTACACATGAATATTTTTCCATGTTACACACAGTTATTTTCAAAAGCTGGTGGACAGTAGTGGGCATTTCCAAAAAACGAACAGAGGGTAGAGTCCCAGTAGAGTTAACTCCGCATTTTCGCAGTATTTGCGAGCAGACAATTTGATCATGTCTAGACAATGGCTTGCAATTTACTTGACCCAACTCTTTAAATTTACTAAGGCTCATTTTGACGACCGGATATTCTTCATTGAAAATATCAGAGATGTCACTCAACGTGTAGGTCAGCAGGTGTTTCCGAAGCTTTCGTCGCTTGTGGACAGAAAGTTTGGCATGATGTTAACAGCGGTTTGGCAGTCATTAGAATACATGCCAGTTAAAAAACGTCTTACCAGTATCTATAAGGGAAACCTACTTTCTCTACTGACTAAAGATTTGATGCGTGAGTGATAGAGAATTTTTGTAACCGTACTTTAAAATTAAACAGTTCGTTCAAAGATTACCTCGTGATTTGAACACTAGGTGTGTGTATGATAAGAGTAGGCTAATATTGACAACCTCCATATTCTGAGTTACAAAACATAAAATAATTTTAATTCATTATTTTTCTCAAAGAAACTAGCTTCATAGACTTGGAATATCCAGCATTGCTTTCACATGCCAGGGTATCATAGAGAATTTCCAAACAAAGGCAGACATCACCATGTTATTGAAACTGTCACGCCCGTCACAAATACTTCCATGTACTTATTAAACAGAAACGTGCAGTATTTTCAGCAAATTGGTGAGTTTGGCTAAGCTATAGCAGCCCAAAATCAAATTATAGATAACAATTTTTTAGCTCAGATAGCTTGGGAAGAACAGGCTGCAACTATAGTTGCAGCCTGTTCTTCCCAAGCTATCATTTATAAATGCACTGAAATTGTGACGCGCTGGACAAACTGATTTTTGCTCACCTGAATTATAATGAGAAACTTGCATTTGCTCGGAAAAAAACACCTGGGCTAGAAAATCCACTATTGTATTGATTATAAAATAAAAGCAAAATTTATTTCAGAATGAATTGTAAAGTTTGAGAGGAATTATCAATTGTCCCATACAGGAAAAACCTACTTGCATGCCCAATATTTTCATGAGAGAAGATTTCATTATGAGAACTTTTGTGTTTTCACACATCTGAACATGTTCTCTTGCTAATTAACTAAAAATTATGGTTGCAAAAGGCAGAGAAAAATTTGCCTTTGTTTGTGACACCATGCTTGGCCTTGCCCAATGAGGTTGTTTTTCGTCCTCGCCATACGAATTTTACTTCGCCAGACGAATTCTACTTCGCCATATGAATTCTACTTTGCCATACAATTTCTACTTCGCCATACAATTTTTATTTCGCCATACGAATTCTACTTCGCCATACGAATTCTATTTCGCCATACGAATTCAGTCATGTATTTTGCTCAAAATTCAAATTTGGCAGTCGATTTGGTTATTACGCCGAAATAACAAAGAGGCCGATATTTTGTCCGCTGAAAACCTTTTCACAATGCCTGAAAGAGGTACGATGACCCATTTCTCTCAACTCAGCATTCCTTGAGCGAAAAATGATAATTTTTCTCCTTTGAAACTGTTAACAAAGTTTGAGTTGCGATCCCTTCGAACAGGGCATCTGGAATCAAAAAACTTTCCTTAACCTGCTAACAAAACCCACTTCATTACATATTAAACAGAAAATTTTTGAGAACAGCATTGCTTGAGCTTTCTTGTCAACTTCGGTTGAAAAGGGTTTTTATAAGGTCGGCTTATAGTGAAGGTGAAAAGGAAGTCGGAAATTTATAGGTATAGGTGATAAAATTTTAGCAATAAAAAAGTTAAGTTCTGTTAAATAGATGACAATACATATTAAAGCTCAGCTTTAAGTGCTTGTTTAGTAATCTAAATTCGGTTAAATTCAAATTAATTTCAAAGTAATTCAAAGTAATTTACGTAATACCTCTGTCTCGAAGGTACATTGTAATGTTACATTTTATATCATATCGTAATCACTAAAAAAATTGAAGTTGCTGGATGTAACTATAGTTACTAGGGCTAACATACTAGCTTGTTAATCATTTTTAATATGTACAGTACTTATATAATATTTTGATAATTTTTACCAGGGGATGTTTGCGTTAGATAATTGCTATGGGTTTGTATACCCGTTTATACAATATTTTTGCCTTACGATGCCAAGTCTGGAGCAGACACAAAATTGCATGGCAAGGGTGCACTGTATCTGCAAATAAATAAAAAACTTTAACATTCATATTGCGAAGGACCATTATTATGCGTGTCTGTTAAGGCGATACTGGAATGTTTATATTGCATTTATAAAAACTGAGTTTCCTTTTAACGTTCATATTCTATAATTTGACTTAGCAGAGCATATTCATAAACGTCACTCTTTTATAAATCTTTTCCAACATTTTCTTCCCGAGACTTTACTTATACATGAGTATATATGGTAATAACGTTCTTTTTTTTCAGTTTAAAACTATAACACAAAGCTTTTCATGTACATAATTCATCAAATGACTTTTGGCTGGGATGAATTCAATCAACTTGCATGTTAATTTGTAAAGGATTTTGCTGTGACCTTTTATGGCTCCACAAGAAACCAAACCATATTGAGTATAGAAGGAAGTGTATGCATTTCTACAAATATATAACGAATACAGTTGAGAGTGCACATACAATCAACTGTATGTAGCAAGACTTTCCCGTGCTGTGGCTTGCTTGGCTTATTTGGGCTCCTTTTATACGATTTTATATGTGTGTATGTCCAGCTATAGTTGTTGTATTGCTGTAGCTGCACATACACCTAACAGACTGAGATTTATATACATAGATGAAACCAGCGTCTGCAGTAGTTACACCATTCAATTGTAAGACATTTTCATAGCTTACTTATGAGGTACATGAAACTGGTTTCTGAACCCAAATTACTTTAAGTAAAGGCTCCACACCTTCTCCAAAAGGGCTTACTCAGTATTAGTTTGAACTTTCATTTGTCGGCTCAGTGGTAGATCAGTTTCAGAATTGCCGATTCGGTAGCTGGTCGCTCTCTCATTTGCTGACTCGGTGGTAGGTTGGTCTCTCAATTGCCGATTCGGTGGTAGATCCATCTCTCAATCTCTAACTTGGTGGTCACTCAGTGGTTCCCTATTGGCCAGTAATTGGCTATCTGTTTTTTTGGCCGAATCGAGTGCCGACTTAGTCTTTTCTGTTCGGTTCTCTGTAATTTCGCTGAGGCCGAGTCTTCTAGCTTTAGAGCGGTTGGCTGGACACGATGGCTAATGGGATAATAATGTCAGTTGTGATGGCTCTGCCATCATGACTGACATTATTTTCTTCTGCCATATCAGATTGATATACCTGCTTGACCTGAAAAAATTAGATTTTGCTCTGATAATAAGAAATAAATATCACCAGCCGTTGTCGTAAGAAGTAAACACTTGTGCTACTGTTTAGGTCAAAAAGTGTGCCTTTTACTACTTTCATCAGCGGACATGTAAAATGACGGGCCTAACAAAATATCAAAATTCTATGTAGGAAATGAAAATTTAAAATTGTGTAATTTCGGTAGGTAAATTTTTACAGATCAAATTTTTCTTTAGCTTATGGAGAAATCATGTATGTTCATTAAAGCTGTAATGTATACATCATTATTCCTATACACATTTAGCAGTTACTTTCTTTTCATAATGTTACACATAACTAGTGGCTATCTACTCTTACAATAACCAAATCACTTATCAACACACGCTCATATTGACCTCTACACATGCTCATGAACTGTAATAATTATACACGTAAACAAAGTGGCAAATCAAACCACCAATTCTGCTAATTGACACTAAAGTAACTTTATGACTACTTGGTTAACATTCCTTTACTGTACTTCAAGGGCCTTGTGTAAACACTATTTATGACACTGCTGTAATTACTATCACTTAGGCTGTGTATCTATCACAACGGGTAATAAGATAACAACTGGCAACGAGTATGGGATTCACTTGATTGCGTAGAATGTCATAAATTATACATGCATGTCAACAAACGGAGGCTTTTGTTGACAGTCATGTATACTTGTATACTTTGCATACCAAATGTAAAATTACACCAACTATCAATTATAACTATAACTATTATTTATTATCCTATCACACTTTTTAGTCATATATTTTCTTTTGAAACAAGCTCAACAAGCAAGAAACATTAATTTTTTTCTCCATTCACTGGAACCAAGATGATGACTATTTGGAAACATTCACTCTTTATTTTGAATGGCTTGAAATATTCACCATAATAAATGACTGTCAAAATATACTGTTAAAAACAGTCTTTTTTATAGTCTCACAGCTCCTGATATATATAAAAAAGGTCTTCCAGCATGTACACAATTTTTAACTGAACAATTATTTCTAGCCCTCGATGATTGTAGAAACTTTCTATTTTCGCAAAAAATACAGCTACCAGATAAAACTGTGACCCTGTTTCTAGCACAACTCAAAGCAATTTCGGAACACTGTAATGCCTGTGCCAATTTTAGACCATGAGTATTGCGAGTTCAATTTGTATGCAACATTTCATCTGAGAGCATACGTTGTAAACTACTCTCAGGAGCAAAACTGACACTAGATGAAGCCTTAGAAATAGCTAAGGGTATGGAGCAAGCCAATAAAGATGTTCAAAGTATGACTAGAGAATCTTAAAAGTATCTTCATTAAATTCAAATATTGTGGGTGTACCATTTCTCTCCAAGAACACAGGCACCTAAATGATTCTAAGACCTTGTCACACCTGTGGTAGTATTGAATGCATAAAAAAGAACTGTCGACACCTGCAACCATTGTTCTTCAACCTTTGCCTAATAGGAACACCTACAGACTGTCTGCTTGTGGAGGACAGCTATTCCAAAGTCAAATCAAAAAGCTTGAAGCAGAACGCAATTTAAACAAACCTGCAGAACTCACACTCTCTAAGCTACAACTAGTGTCTTCTAAAATAAAGATGAATAATCTGCTGAGGTGTGTGGAGAGAACCAGAGATAATGTGCCGCGCTCTCATAAATGGCCATGAAGAAAAAACGAAACTGGACACGGGAACTGGGATGTCAACCATTGTTTTAATACTATGATATGTTGAATCATATGTATGTATGTATTACATGCATATTACATTATATGTAACATATATGTATGTTACACATGATGTAATAAAGGAAGATATGCCACATATGTAGTATTTCTAAAGCTGGTTAGTTTGGTGTGCCTGTTATGTTCTCATCAGTCCTGGAAGTAGCTCATCCCAAATGCCATGACATACACTTAGCAACAGGACTCTCAAAGAGTTTACTAGCCCTCTGTTATTTTCCTCTACTATCCCATTAATGGATGAATGATAAGGTGTGGTGAGTGAGTCCGACTTGTTTCTTTTTTACCGTTGGCTGAGCTCATTCATCATCTGCTCTCAAAAAGGGTTTCCCTAATCAATTTAGATCTGCTCAGGTAAACCAAAGTAGTTAAACGCCCAAATGTATTCAGTGCTTTTACTATCTTGCCATCTCATGAAAAGGTCAGAGAGTACCAGATGGTCAGAGTAGAGAGATCTTGTGCAGTATCTTGAGCTTTTAGCCGCCCAGCTCTAGCTGCCCTGGAATTACCTTCGTTTCATTGCTGACAACTTTCATTATAGAGTGGCAACGAGTCTGCCCAAACGGCCCAGACTAGGCAAGCTTTTCCAGGTATCTCGCATTGTTACTCGAGAAAGGTCAAGAGTTGCCAGGGTGGTTTTGGCCTGCCCTGGTTCAATTTCTACATCTGCCACTTTCAAGTCAGGAAGTTGTCCTAAATGGCAGGCCGTCTTGCGGCGTCCTGACGATTAGTGACAAGGTTTTGGTGTCTCACTTTGATTCCTCCGTCTCGTCCCAGCCCTCACGAGCCAGCTCCACTTAGTTGGCTCTCTATACTAGTTTTTGTGAGCTCACACTGTCGGCTGTCCTCCTGGGTTTGCTGGCTGAGCCCATCTGCATTTTTGTGCCTTTAGCCGGTGTGATGCTCCACAAGTAACAGAACCTGGCCTTGATGTGTCAGCTGGTAGAAAGGTTCCTTCTATTGATTCCAGGACTGGCTGAACGGGAATCCCGGCTATAAAGGTAGGATCTGGAGTAATTTGGCGCTTTTATGACTACTAGCAGCTCTTTTCACATGAGCAGTAGTTTTTTTCTTGGCGAGTGACAAGGTTTTGCTATGGTACACCAATACCTATTCCATCTATCTTGCTCCTGTCACGGCACTGTTTACACCTTGTGTTTGCTAGCATGTGAGTCCAATATGTATACCCTCTGATATTTCAGACATCCCAGTACAGGGGTTATGTAGCTGATTTTAAGCTGGTTGAATGCTGACTGCTCTTCTCAGGACCAGATCCATGATTTTTTTTTGACCAGCCTGTAGTGAGGGCTCATCATCGTGACACACCTGGAATGTACTGTTAATAATAATTGACTGTAACCAAAAATTCTTTTAGCTTCCAAACTGTTTTTGCTAGATTGGTAGTTTTTGCCTTCCTGTTTGGCCATGTTGTCTGGCTATCTGACCCTTATCCCAGCAGTTTTTACATAGATGGCTTCAACTTCAATATGGTTTCTGCCATTTCTCGAAAACCTTTTCTAAAAGCTGAAGGTGCATCTTTTAATTCATAGCGATATAAGTGTCATATAGGCACAATTGGAGTGTTCACCAATGGTGACAATCAGCCTCTTGAAAATACTCGACACGAATATCAACCTGAAAGGACAGACCTTCCACTTCCAGAGACAAGAACTGGAAATAAATGCCAACTTCTCTTTGATGTCAACATTCATGCGGGCCTGCAAGTAGCCACTGAGGTAGCATGTTAAGGGCCTGCAAGTAGCATGCTGACGAACGCATTAAATGTGTAGTCGATTCAGGGAAGGAAGGAGTAATCCTGTTTGGTAACTGTTTTGAGTCGGCTGTAGCCTACATAACAATGCCATTTTATTTCCTTTCGGTCTCCCACTCACTATTATTGGGCTCCAAGCTCTGTCGGCTGGTTCTATGAGAGCCTTACCCAGCAGGTCGCATACTTGCCTTTCGAGCTTTGCCATGAGAATGGTCATTTTGGTCCGGGCTGGAATCACCATATCCTTCACTAACTGTACCTTATTTTGCAAAAAGCAGCCACACTGGCAAATGCAGGTCGACGATCGCCATTTTACCAGGACAACCCACTACTTAAATTCTAAGGAGCACTTGGGCAACTAAATGCAGCCTCTCAGAGTGGCATCTTTGTTAGTTCAACTGACTACAATATTTCTATTTTGATATATTTTAGCCTCATTAGGCTTATCAGGTAGAAAAGCAATTGGGCTTTATTGAGCAACATCTTATGGACATCATTTTTTTCGAGTTGGTCTTACAACACCACAGGAACTTGATTGACCACTTGCTTACTAAACATAGTGTTGCAACCGTGTATCGATCAGCAACTGCACACACTAACCCTCCAGCTTTCTGGAAAAGAAATAACTGAAGTTTGTCCAGCTGAGAGTTTGCGCTCAGGCCAAACTGTACTCTTGCTCCAGTGATGACTGAATGGGTGGCCATATTGTTTTGTCCGACTTTCCTACTAGTCTGGCCAGCTCTTGTAAACTGAGTTGAAGCCCGCCACTTTCGAGGCAGAATCTGCAGGTCTTCTTGCTTAAGCTCGGCTAGTGTAATTGGGATTGGCCATGCCACTTTTAAAGCAGGTACCGTCACTCTCCTAATTCTCATTGGTTTTTGAAACTCGGAAGTAGGGCCCCCAGTATCCTTCCTGCACTTTGAGTCTCACCTGGAGCTAAGGACTCGGGTGTATCCATGTGTTTGTTCTCTTGTGCCGGCTCATGTCCTACTTTCTCCATAGGTTAAAATAAGTTACTGAGCCTTTGGTTTTGCTGTCCTCCAGAGGTGATTTTATGTGACGACCTCTGGCGTCCATTTTTTTCCAGTCAATCAGTGTGGAGGGCTTGAGCGCAATGAGTATTAGGCTGTACTGCTGCAACACTACTGATTTACCAGACTGCGCTTTTCACGGCTGGGGCTGCTTCAGCGACTATGTCTCTTTCTTTCGAATCCTAAGAAAAGGTTTGTCTTTGCCTGATAACCGTCATTTGCAAGTCGGTGACTGAGCCAGTCTGGTGTTTGCTTTATCTGTTTGGCCAACGGCTTTACCATCAGAGTAAGCGAGTAAGCTGATGAATACCGCTGGGTCATCTCAGCTAGTACTGACACAGGCTTCATCTGGTTATCTTTCTTTTGTCTTAGAAAAACTGGCAAATTTTGCAAAGGCAGTGCCAAACGCCCTCACTGAAAAAATGATTTAAGTTTGCTAGTGTTGGTGTGTGCACGGCCAGAAGATGTCTCTGTAGCAGGGGGTAGTTCAAGGAGTTGCAAAACGTCTTGGCTATTGTTGGCAGGTATTGCCCCAACAAGTCTGCATACGTGATAAAGATTAGTCTTTCGACCTCTACATCGTGTCCTTACGGTGAGATCGGGTTGCTTTTCACGGCATTCAGCTCGATTTTGGTTTACCTTGTGGAGAGTTCGAAATTTGTCTGCATTGAGGGCATCAAATTCTGCTTATATTTCATTGGGTTGCCCTCGACCTTCAACTTCTTCTTTGAGCTTTTTTCGGAAGTGCAATATGAATGCCCCGGCTGTTCACTAAAGGGCATTTTCCACTTCCAGTGGCTGATAAATATTCAGCATACCCTATAATGCCATACTGGATGGTGGTTTTCATTGATATACCTGGTCAGAGTCTCGGTCCAGACATCAGCACCTTTAGAGCTTTGAGGTTTGATCAGTACAATAGTTAAGTTGCCAGGTATAACCTCTTTCAAGATATAGAGACAAATTTTGATGCTTTTTATATAATTCATAAGAATGCATTTCATATATTTTAATGCACCTTTTTGGCAGCAAACAGTAAGTTTTTGAAAAAATCTGCTTCATCTAATCATAATTTGAATTAAAAACAAGTTTTTATTGTCAAGTATTTATAAACGCAAACATTAATTTGCACATAAATGTCTCCATGTATACTTTTACCAATGAACAAGTACCTATCCATACTTTTACCGATGTACAAGTACCTACGCATACTTTTTTCGATGAACAAGTACTTATGCATACATGCATAAATGCATATATGTACAAATTGATATTTGCAGTGTCATGGAGACTCATGTGTGTAGAAAGTCTGCAAGATTCTTTTACAACACAACACCAAAATCAGATCAACTCGTCAGTGGTGGAAAAGTATTTATGGATGTGTTTGTATATAAGAAATATATGATAAAGCCCATATGTGGAGAAAGCGCAAAAGTGCTCTGTTCATTGCTTGCGTTGTTTCATTTTCATACACACTGTGGCGAAGCAAACTTCACTTTGCATGACCTAGTTTTATTTAGTTGAACCCAATCAAATTGAACCAAGTCAAGAGCTGGCCTGTCCACAGGGCCCATTGGATCTGACCTCGAATGTACCATTCTCTAATTAGAATTTAAGTGGAAGAGCCACCTGAGCCCAGGCTCCAAACAGCTGATTTCTTCTATTATCCCTCCTTGCTTGGTGGAGCTAGTGTCACTGTTAGCGGCAATACCTGGCATAGTCATGTCTGCATCAGCTCAGGCTTCCCCCTGCTGGTGGAGCTGGCTGATTCTTCTGACAGAAGTTGTCGACCAACAGTCCTTTTTATTTCTTTTTTTGTATTTTTTTTGACTACTCGTATGGGTATATGATATCACTTCCAGCTTCTCAGCTGTCTTTAGTAACTGAAACAGTTGGTCTGTTTTTGCATTATACCTTCTTCTGGGTTTGAGGATGACTGCAGCATGATTTAACTATTGCACACTGATTTTGCCAAGTACAGTTGATTGGCTCAGGTTTTTATAACCTGGTATTACCCTATGTATTTGATGAGCAGTTTTGGTTGTTCTCTTTTTGTTGTTATTGTAATTGTTGGATTGTAATCTGTTTGTAATTATTGAATCAGTATCCAATCATTTTTTATTGTAAGCATTGGAGTAGAACATACTTTTTCTAATTATTACTTACTAAATGGTTCACAACTAAACACCGTTGATGTTGTTTCATTTTCTCTCAAAATCTATTGACACTGTTCAAAACACTCTTTTATAATATACAGTTTTAGAGCGTTTATATTTTTATTTTCACATAATAAACTTTGTGTACAGCAATCAAATTCTTCAGATATTACAAATTATATAAACTTTCCATGGTTGATATACCTGCAGGGAATAACAACACCCTAAAAATGAAACATGCGCTGTCTATTTTCTAGGTGGTCAAATATAAAGATCAAATATATTAATAAAACAATAGAAATGAGAAAAACTTTATTATATAAATTTTGGCAGGTTTAGACTAGATTAAGTTACTCAAACACTTTAATAATCATTCAACGTATTCATTAAAAATCAATAGTTTTAAATACCTTAGCATCACACAGCATATGATGCATGTTATATAACACTAGTCAAATATCAATCATTGGCATTTTATCTCCTAATTGTTTTAACAGCACTTCACTGCCCATGCAGTAACTTTATGACGAAACCTAACTTTGACCAGCTGTTCTGAAAGAAGGAAAATGGACAAAGATATTGGTTGGAAACATGGAGCTTCTTGTAGCAAGGCAGATGCCCCCAGTGAAAAGAGGACAAATAGTAATAATTTTGATGAGCAACCGGATTTCAGGAAACCTAGTGAGTAAAGCAGTTGCCTTTTAGTGTGATTTAAACAAATGAAAACGGAAACCTAGAGTATGTATTTATTATTCAATGAATTATAATATGAAGTCAAATGTCTGACATACAATAAAATCACAATGAATGAAATGACGCTAGTATTACCAGAAGAGTTACATGTTCAAATACACCCCCAGTTGGTTATTTTATCAATGAATATTTGGTAAATTGATGTCTATTGTTAGTGTATAGATGGTTTTTATTATATGAAAGCTAGGCTAGATTTTCATAATTTGACCAAGTTACCTGAACTCAATGTTCATTATGCATATTTCATTAAAATTAAATCATGCTGACCTCATCTTATAAAAATATATAGTGCTCCTTCAAGATATGATTACCCTGATGTACGATTTTTTTACCTTACCAAGGGAAACATGATGATTTTTTCACCACGCCATACAAATCTCATTTCACAAATTCAACAAAATTTTTGCCCAAGTTCAAATTTGGCAGTCAGTGTGCTTATTGTGTGCATGAAAATTGCAAATCCACCGAAATGCTGTTCGACAAAAATATTTTCACAATGCTTTAAAGAGACACGATGACTGATTTCTTTCAGTTCAGCAATTCCTATGTGAAGTGGTAATATCTTTTCTTCAAAATCAGTAGCAAATTTGGATTTTCGATCTCTTCAAAGAGGTCAGTGATCAGGCAACCTCTTCTAACCTCCTAACAAAATTCCACTTCATTATGAAAACAGCATCGGGTGGGTGCGTGTGTTTAGTAAGCTAAATTTTGAGGTGAATTCAAAGTTTATGTTATACGTGCATTAGTCTTGAAGGCAAGAACTCTCTATGGTGCCTTATAATGTTACATTTCATTGCAGATCATAACCATAAACTTACTGTAAGGTTACTATACTATTATGCTAGTTTTTAATATGCGCATCACTTATATAAAACTTTGACAATTTTCACCAGGGGATGTTTGCATTATATAATTACTAGGGTTTCTATACCCCTGCATATGATTTTTTCACTATATTATACCAACCCTGGAATGGATCAAAATTGCATCCTCTGAGTGCACTGCACCGTCCATCAAAATGTTTTCTAAAAATATTTTTCACCCTTTCGCAGAAAAATTTTCAAGATTATATCAGACCCCAGTGGGTGAATTAATTTACTGCAAAATCACTTTTTTTAAAAAGATTTTATGACTGCTCGCTATCTCTTGGTAATCTGGCTCTCACAAATGATCTTGAGTCAAAGTGGATCTCAACTTGATTGATCTTGAACTTGATCTTGATCTTGATCTCAAATGATCAAATGATGTTGATCTCAAATGATGTTGATCTCAAATGATCTTGATCTCAAATGATCTTGATCTCAAATGATATTGATCTCAAATGATCTTGAACTCAAATGATCTTGATCTCAAATGATCTCAAATGATCAAATGATCTTGATCCCAAATGATCTTGATCTCAAATGATCTTGATCTCAAATGATCAAATGATCTTGATCTCAAATGATCTTGATCTCAAATGATCTTGATCTCAAATGACCTTGATCTCAAATGATCAAATGCTTTTGATCTCAAATGATCTTGATCTCAATGGATCTTGATCTCAAATGATTTTGAACTCAAATGATCAAATGATCTTGATCTCAAATGATCTTGATCTCAAATGATCTTGATCTCAAATGATCTTGATCTCAAATGATCTAGATCTCAAATGATCTAGATCTCAAATGATCTTGAACTCAAATGATCAAATGATCTTGATCTGAAATGATCTCAAATGATCTTGATCTCAAATGATCTTGATCTCAAATGATTTTGAACTCAAATGCTGATTTACACGCACGCGCACGTACACACACGTACACACATACGCATATTTTCCAATACTTAGCCATCTGATGTTATTGTATGTTAGTAAATCTTAACAATTGCCATTGCTTTTTATGAACTTCCTTGAGTTTCTGTATCTGAGAGCTGATTGACTTCTGAAAAAGTTGATCATCTTCATAGCCTCATCTCACACATTAGTTGTTGAAATAGATTATTTGGTTTTCTGCATAAAATAGTTTGGTGAATGATGCAATAGAATGCTAGCACTGATGCCATATCATTCTTCAATCTAGCTATGACACTGCTCTCTTCCAACCACGGCTTTTGCACCATCTGTTGTGACAGATATACATTTGTGGAAAGGTATATTCATATTATCAAGTCCTTTAATTAGTGCATCATAGATAGCTGGGTGGTGGTTTCTCCTTCTAATCCAACCAAAGTAAGAAGCCCTCTTTTATTTCTTCACCATCAAAGAATCACCGACACAGGGTACAAGAATAGAACATAATACTATGCTTTATAGAGAAACATGCTGATGCTTTATAAATAAGCGTGTAGTATAAATGTTTGGATTAGTCACTTTGAACCAAAAATCATAAAATAAGTGCATCATTTTCCACTTGGAGTTGTGTTCTCCTTCAACTGTCTCCTAAAATGCACTTGTATGACTTCAGTTTGCAACTACAGTGCACCCTCGAGATACGATGGTAATCCGTTCCAAGGCTGGCATCGTATGGTGAAAAAATCGTATATCCGGGTATAGGAACCATTGTAATTATACAACGAAAAAAAATGGTAAAAATCGTCCGAAATATTAAAAAATGTTGTACATATTGAAAATTAGTAACAAAATAGTATGTTAACTCTAGTAACTATAGTTACCTACAGTATCTGTGTTGTATTAAGTGCACCTAATGATTAAAATCTGCAATACTGTAAAACTATAGTCTGTGTACCAAATGCAGATCGTACGGTAACAAGTTCTTACCTTCAAAAGGTACGCGTAACATAAACGTTGAATTTACTTCAAATAGGTTTAGCTTGCCAAACTCACCCTTAAAACCTAGTTTTATTATGTATTTTGAAGTATTTTAATGAATTTCAACTTTTTATCACGAAATTTTATCCTTCATAAGTTTGTCTTCACTTTCATTATAAAATTTAGCGTGTCTAGTTGAAACATTTTTCGACCAGAATTCAATAAGAAAGGCCGACCGATGCAGTTATCGAAAGCGGCCTTTCACACACCTGACTATTTAATGGCTACAGAAATTTTTTTTTTATTTACTATACAGGACATACATACCTTTGGGGTAACGTGACTTTAGCTGGTATATTGTAGCGAATAAAGCAGAGAGGAGGAAAAAAGGTATCAATGCTAATTATGTTGCTGTACACTTGGAGATTAATTTAATACGTAATAAAATGGAATTTTTAGCAAGCTAAAGAAGGTTGTCTAGTCCTGTCCAATTTTTCTTCTGGTTTAAAAAAAAATGCTGGAGCAATGCAGAGAACTGTTAGCTAGCTAAAGCTTGTAGAATGATCCATAGAAGGTGCTACAGTAGTTTTTCTTGTATGAAATGTGCGCAGGAATCAATGTAACTATACGTACAAAGTTTATACGTATTTATACCCTAGAGGAAAGGGCTTTAACAAGTTTCAGAAAGTAATGTAAATGTGTCAACTATCATGAGTAGCTAGTTATATGAATTACATACATACAATGAATTGTATTCACAAAGGAGATAACAAGCCCACCTGCAAAGACATGGTTAAACAAGAAAATAAAATATAAAATCAAAAAAAAAAATAGAATGAATAAAATATGAAAAATGTACCACAAGAAACAAATAATATATATTATACATGCATTGTTTTAATGTACCAGTCCACATCAGTAAATTAAACACTTGAAATATTTCTGTGAATGTTGGGTTTTCTGTATCTTCTACTTCCTCGCCTTTACTAAATGGTTGCTCCTTTTCAATGCTGATCGCGTGCACGACCTAGCTCATTCAAATCTTCAGTCGGAAGCTTTTTCTTGTGCTTGCTTTAATTGAGCTCTTGTTTTAATAATAATTGCAAATGCTGATTGGTTGCGATCATATTCCTTGACAACGTTAATAATATGGTGCTTTTTTCTTATTTATGACATCCAACTTTGTTGACATAGAAATCATTTTTCCTTCGTTTTGTAACATTTGTATCGGTCTCAGATTCTATAGCTAACAAATTAAATGTAGATATTTGCAGTTATATACGTATGCCGAGTTTAAAATTTTATAGTAAAAGCTATAATAACGCTACAAATGAATATTTGCTTTCGCTTGTGTATTTTACACGAAATTTCCGGATGAGTATAACTGGAGTGGCTCAGAACCTGGTCACTTGACGGGGGAATTTTCTGTTTTTGTCACATGTCTTGCACATGCTCAGTTGCATTCAATCATGTATCATGATTAATATTAGACACTTGCCACAATGCTATATTCTATCACAGCAATAGTGCAATAAACCACTACTAATAACCCAATATTGTTAAGAAATATAAGATATTATGCAAAAATGTGCATAAATAGTTGCAGAATCTTGCATAAGATTATTGCACACAGAGAGGTACATGTTTGGAAAATGTATAGAAAAATAGAGAAATGTATGACAAAATTTAAATCTAGAAAAAGTTGGTAAGATTTGGCATGAGATATTAAATATTAGACAAAAACAGAAAATTCCCTCATCATGTGACCAGGTTCTGAGCCACTCCAGTTATACTCGTCCAAATTTTCCATGCAGAATGCTGACATGAGAGAAATCGATCATCGTGTCGCTTCTAAACGTTCTGAAAATGTTTTTGGCAAACTATATTTCAGTGTTTTTTTCATTTCGACGTGCGTTATGAGCACACCGACCGCCAAATTTTACCTCGGGCGAAACTTTTCTCAAAATTTTATGGTGAAATAAAATTTGTATAGCGAGGTGAAGATATCACAGTGTTTGACTTTGTAAGATGAAAAAATCGTATATTAGGGTAATTGTATCTCAAGGGTGAACTGTACATGATAAAAATAACATTACCAGTTGATCGTGTACAAACAGTAGCCTACATGCCTTACAAAGACTGCTAATTGAGTAGTAGGCCATTATATCAGTAGGCTCATCAATAGCGATTGAAAAGTAATCTACTTGGTCTATATGGGTTAGCAAAGTCAAGCTAATCATTAATGGTTTCAATTCTACCAGTAGAATTTTTCCCAAAAGGTCGTATAGCCTTGAATTTACGAATCATATCACGCTTATCTGGAAAAAATTGTTTGCATAGCCTCAACCATGCATTATTTACAATCTCAGCATGAGAATAAGGAAGCATTGCTTTTGTAAGAGTCTTTGACACTCGTAGAAAAGCTTGTGTAGCTTGTCTATCAGCAGCTGTGAAATGAGCTGAGAAATGTGTTGCTGAGAAATTTTCCAGCAGAATGAGATTTTTTCCTCCAGACAGCTTGCAAAAACTGCAACTAGAGATCCAAATATACGCAGTTATGATTTTTGTTGTCTGATTTTTATACATTTCTTGAAACTAGATTTATGTAACAATTTTGCATACAAATTTATCAGGCAGAAAAACAAGATAGAACCGGTTGCATATCATGGCAAAAACATTTTCTAACTTGAACAATTTATTTCCAGCAGGGTCTTCAAAAGTGTCAGTAAAGTGTAAACTTGCGTTTAATTTTCTTTCTACTTTCAATTTAATTAAAAATCAGCGTAGATAATAAAAGAATGTGGACCAGTAAGACAACAGAGTAGGCTTTTTGAGAATACCTATATGCAAAACTAAACAAATAACTAGCCAAATATATTTATAATCAACAGGCTCCGAAGCATCGCAATGTTTTTGAAGGCCATATTTAGTCGTTTCGTAAAGTATAACATTTATAATGGACAATGTTATAAAAAGCTTTAGATAATGAAAAAACACTTACCTGTTTAAGAATTCGAACTTCTACTCTTGCCCAGCTGTCATCAAAATGTAATTATTTTGGTTTTAAATCAGCTCCTCTTTGATATCCGTCATTATTCCTTTTTTCATTTCAGTCTCACTTTCGCAATCCAATTCACTCTGTTGATCTTCTTTTTCACTTTCATCGTCTTCCTCACATTCTTCTGCCCTAAAATCATCTTCTTTACTTAAAACCAGTCGATATCTTCTTGTAAACAAATCTTTTTAGCAGCGCTTGAACAATCGCTTCCGTTCATGATGATTAGCTTTCCGTAAAGGACGATCAGCATTTTGCAACGTGTTCTTGTTGCACACGCGTATAAGGGACTAATTATAGCCTCAAACTAGTAGTATGATGTCTTTTATAACTTCCTAAATTATTAATTAATTTTTTGTGGGATTTAAAATGATTTGTGGGTGCATGACTTCCTCTGTCTTTACATACCATGTTGTACATCTCATGTTCCTTCAGCCTTTCATATTGTTTAGGCACTCCGCATCAGGATACTTAGAAACTAACAAACTGTTAAACTTTCATTCCCTTCTGATAACTTTTTGAATGTTGCTTGGAAGTGACATGACATCTAGTGAAATTAGCAGAAAAAAATTCAATTAGCTACCAAACCTATTATGGTAGCGCCGGTAGTTTTAATATGTCACTCTCAATAGACCTGCTTTTATAAGCTCTGCAACCTTCTGCCCTTTTGCAACACACTTAGATCAACTTGAGAAACATAATGGCACATATCATGGTTCGTGTAGCACTCATTCATTTCCCTCTTTCCTCATTCATAGCAGTTTCCACACTGACATCACTGCTGCACTTGTGGTGCCACTTAAACATTCCATAATCAATACAACAATGTGATGAATAGATGTCATTAATAGATACATTGTTCTGTAAGTTTAAGTGTTAAATTACAAAATGAACAAATTTTTAACAAAATCATGCCAAGCCAACAGTTTGAAGCTTTTTGTGTGGGAGTTGAAGGTGCGAATTGATCAATCTATTTTCCTCACTTCCCACAAGTGAAAAGTAAAGATAAATTCTAATCATGAACCTGATTTACTAGCTAAAGCTGCTATAGAAAATTTGACGCAAATATTATAGCGAGGTGGACATCCAAATATTTATGAAACGATGATTGGTTATAGCAAAAAGTATAATTTTGTTAATTAGTAAATGTATCCAAGACTAATAAAATTATTACTTTTAGTTTAGTATATATATATATATATATATATATATATATACCCATATTTCCAAGTTAGGAGTTGAATAAATATATACCAGTTAGGAGGTTTCGGAATATAAGGGATTAGGAGTTAACGCAAATATATATGGGTAAGCCTCCTATATGGTCTAATTTATCTACATTGTAGATATATATATATTTATTCACCTCCTAATTATTATATATTTTTATGGAAATTTTAGGAGAATGTGGTATCATACAATATATATTCATCGCCTTATCATACTTTGTATATATGCATACTAGAAAAACTAGAAAAACTTGGAGAATGTCTAGATGGTTGTTGTAAATTACATATCAATTTGAAGGTAAAATAATTCATAACTCAATGAGTAAGCAAAAATAATGATTACCAGTTAGCAGATTGCTACAAAATACACATAAATTAAAATGTTACCATTGTAACTTATGTAATAGTTACAGTGGAAACATTACATAGCATGGCATAGCTTACATACACTTTGGTAAGATGCCATAACTTATATCATTAAGGATTATCTATAACTTGTTTCTTTTAGAGGCTGCTCTGATTTACATATAATAAAGTATGTTGCTATAACTTATAGATCACTTGAGAAATTGCTATAATTTGAATTTCACATAGTTGGTAGCAATTATCTATATATCAGTGAGGAGGCTGCTATAAGTTATATATTATTTAGGAGGCTGCTGCTATTTATAAATTGTTTTGGAGGTTGCTATAACTTACATATCATTGCAGAGGCTGCTATGAGTTACATATAATTTAGGATGTTGCTATCACTTATAGATCACCTAAGACCTTGCTATAATTTGAATTTTCCATAATTGATAGCTATTATTTATATATCAGTTAGGAGGCTGCTATGGATTATATATTAATTAGGAGGCTGCTGATATTTATATATCATTTAGGAGGTTGCTATTACTTACATATCATTGCAGAGGCTGCAATGAGTTACATATAATTTAGGATGTTGCTATCACTTATAGATCACCTAAGACCTTTCTATAATTTGAATTTTCCATAGTTGATAGCTATTATTTATATATCAGTTAGGAGGCTGCTATGGATTATATATTAATTAGGAGGCTGCTGATATTTCTATATCATTTAGGAGGTTGCTATAACTTACATATCATTGCAGAGGCTGCTATGAGTTACATATAATTTAGGATGTTGCTATCACTTATAGATCACCTAAGACCTTGCTATAATTTGAATGTTCCATAGTTGATAGCTATTATTTATATATCAGTTAGGAGGCTGCTATGGATTATATATTAATTAGGAGGCTGCTGATATTTATATATCATTTAGGAGGTTGCTATAACTTACATATCATTGCAGAGGCTGCTATGAGTTACATATAATTTAGGATGATGCTATCACTTATAAATCACCTAAGACCTTGCTATAATTTGAATTTTCCATAATTGATAGCTATTATTTATATATCAGTTAGGAGGCTGCTATGGATTATATATTAATTAGGAGGCTGCTGATATTTATATATCATTTAGGAGGTTGCTATTACTTACATATCATTGCAGAGGCTGCTATGAGTTACATATAATTTAGGATGTTGCTATCACTTATAGATCACCTAAGACCTTGCTATAATTTGTATTTCCCATAGTTGATAGCTAGTATTTATATATCATTTAGTAGGCTGCAATGAATTATATATAAATTAGGAGGCTGCTGCTATTTTTACATCATTTAGGAGGTTGCTATAACTTACATATCATTGCAGAGGTTGCTATGAGTTACATAGAATTTAGGATGTTGCTATGACTTATAGATCACATAAGAGCTTACTATAATTTGAATTTCTTATAGTTGGTAGCTACTATTTATATATCAGTTAGGAGGCTGCAATGAATTATATATTAATTAGAAGGCTGCTGCTATTTATATATCATTTAAGAGGTTTCTATAACTTACATATCATTGCAGAGGCTGCTATGGGTTACATATAATTTAGGATGCTGCTATCACTTATAGATCGCCTGAGAGTTTGCTATAATTTGAATTTCATCTAGTTGGTAGCTACAGTACTATTTATATATCAGTTAGGAGACTGCTATGAATAATATATTAACTAGGTGGCTGCTGCTATTTATATATCATTTAGGAGGTTGCTATAACTTACATATCATTGCAGTGGTTGCTATGGGTTACATAGAATTTAGGATGTTGCTATGACTTGTAGATCACAAAAGAGTTTACTATAATTTGAATTTCATATAGTTGGTAGCTACTATTTATATATCAGTTAGGAGGCTGCAATGAATTATATAGTAATTAGGAAGCTGCTGTTATTTATATATCATTTAGGAGGTTGCTATAACTTACATATCAATGCAGAGGTGCCATGGCTTACACATAATTTGGGATGTTGCTATCACTTATAGATCAACTAAGAGTCTGCTATAATCTGTACAATAAAACAACAATCTGTATAAAACAACAATAATTGTTGTTAGAATTTACATATTGCATAGTATGTTAAACTTTAACGTAGGAATCAATAAATTTGTATTTAAAACAACAACAGCCCCCATGCTTGATACTAAAAAATTCAACTAGTCAAGTACCATAGAATGGTCGTTGCTTAGTCACCAAACGGAGTAAATTTATTCAGACGTCAAGTTTAATGCGATATTACAAAAGCCTCAACAACAAGAAGACCCTGCTGCCAGTTTAATTTTGCCGCTTCTTGAGTAAGTTGTGGGCTCGGGCATAAGTCATCATTATAATTTTCAAACACCAATTTCTTTTAACAGTATACAGCTCTGGCATTTTTGGTAGTTTGCCTCAATCTTCCGATCATGGCTTTTTGAACTCTCAATTTTCTTTTAGGCTGCATAACTTTCTGCTCACTAAAATAAACGAATAATTTAACTCAATATTTATAAATATGGTCTATGTTATAGTTTCTTATTCAGTCACATATCGCTGCTGCACTGCATACAAAAACTTTAAAAAATTAGTTGGTAACAATGCATGGACGCAACTCAGTTACTGTGATTGCTAAAATGAAACACACACATCTTTGCTTGCTGTGCATATTATCTACAGTAATAATATGAATTACTTGCACAACATACTAAGTTACTCAATCTAACATACAATAACAGGAATGTCTTTCTATTCATCTTAAGCCACTCTTAGAACGTTAAGTAAAAACATTTCCCCACTCGGGAATGGAGTGTCAGGTTGCAAAATCTGCGCAATACCACAGCACCATAAATTGGGTAGATTCCAAACAAGCCCATTGTGCCTATGTAGAACCCGGGGAAAAACTTAATGTCACATAGAGAGCCAATAAAAATACAATAACATTCTATCTTGAGGGCATTTTCGCTTTTCAAAACTTCTTTCTTACTACAATTTATTGTTAGCAATGATCAGTCGGGCTGGACCCAGCACAGTACCAAATTTTTTCTAACTTTAGATATCTTGACTTTGGGTGGTTTTATTGATCAATAGTAATACTGAGTGTTATTATTTACATTTTACCAGTAATAATAATGCCCTGAACTGTCAAGAAATTGATAGAACATTCTACTCAGACACATTCACTTAAATTTGGAAAATGACCCAAAAAGATATATTTCTCATTGTGTAGTGAATTTATAATTGTTTTTAGTCAAGCACAGCGTTCTAAGTAATCTTTTGGGCTTGTCGGTTTGACAGTAAGTTGTCAGTAGACTGGCTGCTGCGACATATTTCCTTATATTTGGTTTTTCTTTAAAAGAATTATTATAATTTATCTTAGAGCTTGTTTCTTGAATAATACATAATAGTGTACAGTGCAGTACAACAGATAATATCTATTGTCGGTATTGTATTATCTATCATAGTCATTGTTTTATGCACATTTTCTGTACATAAAATAATAGCTAAGACTGCTTGATACAAAATAACTATACAAGTGCATTACTGCGGAGTTGGTCACTTTTAGTCTTCAAAAAGAGCACATTTATTGACAAATACAACGCAATGATAATAAGAAGGTTCAACATAAAAAATTCAGCTGGCATTTTTTCTCGCAGCCTTCTTTAGCAAGTTGTTGGCTCGAGCCCGAATCACTAAAACACTTCTGTTAGGCAGCGTTGAGTGTATAGCATCCAACACTGATCTTGTTGGCAGTTTGCCTGATTTTTCAGTTCACTGCTTGTCAAATTCTGCTATTTCCTCTGCGCTTTACCGTTTTCTGCTGACTGAAATAGTAAATAATGTGAATTATCATTTATAAAAATCTGATAAGCTATGGCTTTGATGAATCACATATCATTGCTCAGCTCCATTCAAAAGTTAAATTAGTCTTAAATTAAAAGTTAATTAGGCTAATACTTGACCTATGGGGTCAACCACTGTGGTTAAACACGCATTGTTCAGGTGTTCATTGAAACCACTAATGCCTAGATTGCTCTAGATACCTAAATGCCTCTGACTAGGAGAGCTATGTTTTGTAACCTGACAGCAGCAGAACACAAAGACTAGTGTCAGCATTTATGTAGGCAACGAATTTGACTGAAATACTTGAAAAGCTAGACACCTTTATTTTTTCTACTGCATTTGAGCTACAGCAAAATAATCCCGCTTGGGTCCCTAGTACATTGTGTTAGTTTAAAGCCACTTATCATAGCATTATCTACATTTAATCTGATGTCTGAAAATCACTCTTCGGTGTTGATAATCCATGTATGTCAAGCTGCACTTATTTAAAATCAATGCATTTTTGATTAGATGCTACTACACAAAGAGAAATATACCCTTGGGTTCTTTTTTTAAATTCATGCATTAGCGATTTGCAAATATATGAAAGCAGAGCCTCATTTAAAACTAAAATCTTTTTGCGTCGATATTTGCAAAGTTATGCTTGCTATTTTAACCTTGACCCAAAACTCCAATATTATAACATTCTGAAATACAGCTAAATTGACATAAGGTAGAATCTTAATTTGAAGGCCATGTTCATTTGAGTGCTAC
The DNA here is from genome assembly GCF_963576615.1 of Watersipora subatra. Taxonomy (NCBI): domain Eukaryota; kingdom Metazoa; phylum Bryozoa; class Gymnolaemata; order Cheilostomatida; family Watersiporidae; genus Watersipora; species Watersipora subatra. Next base: position 28,946,660 of record NC_088710.1, on the reverse strand, counting down.
TCTAGAAAACTACTCTTGAAAACTAGAGTGTCACCCTTTAATTGACAACCACATCCAGCTGACTGCGACTTCAACATTCTTTGATCTTTGGATCTGATTTTGGACAGGATGGATAGAAAAATGTTGACAAATTTTTACTAACAATGACTCAGTTACAACAATAGCAATTAATACTTTTGTCAATGCATATTGAAGCGAGTTTTCTAACTTCTAAGCTTTACAGTGTTTTCGTTGAAGCTTTGAAAGCAGCACCGTGGAAATAATTAATAACTCTATCAGGCTGATAATAATTTTATTGTTTAAGCGGCCTTGATAGTTCGGCATATATGAAAAAACCGTTTAGCAAATATGATGACATCTGTACTACTATTTGAGGCTAAAATTTCTTGCACATGCTACAGCATTAGAATAAGCAGTTAACGATGGCATTTTGCAAGCTCAACGCCCAGTGTATATGTTATCACTGGATCACAGCTTAGTTTGTGTGTTATATAGTTTTTATGTGTTTTTTTCAAAAGAAGTAACGATCACTTGAACGGTGGCGTTCTATCTTTAACAGCCATCTATTATAGTACAGGTCTAGTAGAGGGGCGTTTAAATGAATGGGGATTCAATTAGAGATTACATAAAATTTTATTAACCCTTTCACCGCTGCATGCGCATTTAGGTGAAATCAATGGACGACCGGCATATGTGCATGTTGCGAATTTCCTGGCAATTGCGTAGTAACTTAATTTTATTATTCGTTGACAACATAACTAACAGTCTTTAAGACTTTTTATGGTATTGAAAGTGTTGTCCAAAAGTTTCTCGGTAAAATTACCCTAAACTCACGAAGCAATTTTAAATTTTTGTTTAGGACTTTTCAACATAAAAAGAAACATTTGTTCTTTCTGATTTTCGAAATATTTAGTGCTATTATAGCTTTCGCAAGTGCATCCAGAATTGAAAACAGATAATTACTTATGTTGATAACAATATTGATGATTGTTGATGACTGACGGATTAAGATTTTAGTGATTACACATATAATTAAAGTAGCAGCTCCAATAGTGACTCCAATGGTGGTCAAAGTAATAGTTTCGTAAGAGTAAGGAACATGGTAGAGCATTGTTTTTCGAGATTCGAAGGGATCGTAGCTTCACATAGCATTAGCAATGCACGAAGTAGGAATGCATTAAGTTTTTTGAATAGTACTATTTTTTAACGTGTTGGAAAAATAAAATCTATAACAAAAAGGTTTTAGATAGAGTTGAAGCTAATAAAGATTGAACATATATTATGAAGCACAATCGACAATTTTTGCCACTATAATTGGAAGGGTTAAAAAATGCAGTGCCATGGCATTCAAACATAGATTTTATAGTAATATTATTTCTTATAAATTTTTTGAAATAAAACTTTTATTAATGTGGCACGCTCTTGTGGAAATTAACCGTTAATCAGCAACATACCCCCTTCAAGAAAGCGTCCAGCTGTGCTTCGTACCATTTTCCATCTGGTGGATATAGTGCTTGGATGCGGTGACCAGGTTTCTACCAAAATAAGCAAAACCATTTTAATAGCCCAAACAGATGTTATGCAGATTAAAAATTGATGCAAAAGATGCCTGATGTTTTTAGGTTTTTCAGCAAATCCGTGTCCCTACCTCCCATTACTAAAATTCTATGAAGCAGTAATATTTTATCTCTTGCGATATTCTTCTACCAAATTGAAACATAGATTTTAAAGCTTCAACGATTTAAAGGATTTCATTTACTCCAGTCACTTACTTATGACTCAGCCTCTAGTTTAAATCCGTATCAAATTACGACTAAAATGCATCAACTTGTTAATTACAACGAAAATAATACATTATCATAACTTTATACTGCCCTAAGCGAGCAAAACGCCCTATCTGAAAAGTTTTTCAAAATTCACTTTTTTGTGCTTATATGTAATTTAGGTTGAAATCTAACATGTCTCGAAATTTCATATATCTGAGACCACCAGAAATAGCACTTTTCACAATGTGCAAAATGCCCTATCCACATTTACCACACATAAAGTGGCAATCAAAGCTCTCTATCTGCAGATACAGCGTTTTGATTGGCCTGAACATACACAAAGTTGGACATTATGAGCAGCATTATGTAATCAAAGAGTATATAAACAAAGGGAAGCGAAACTGAAGCATATATATTTGGTTGTTTTAAGGCAGCTCATACAAGCTAGTGCACTTCTAAGTGCTCATCTTATTGCTATATTTGTTATCATAATATATTTATTATGACAGGACGATATCTAAGTGACAAAAGTCTCGATTTAGAGATCCGACTCAGAGATTTGATGAAAAATTTGTTTTAATTACATGTCCATTGGAAGGTTTTGCTTTTTTAAAATACTGACATTATTGCACTCAGTTGTTTGCTTTAAATTATTTTCAATAAAAGCGTTTGATCTTTTTTAAACTACTATTTTACTTACTCCTTTCATTTCATGACATCAGGTTTGAAGGATACCTAGATCTTTGATCATCTCTTAACTTTTGAGCTAAATATGGCTATTACAGGGCTTTAATCCAAGTGTTGACTGGATGAGTAATAGGAATTGCAACATATATTATTTTGTTGACTAATTGCGGGTTAATATCGGAATTTAAACTTGTAATCCTTTGATAATCCAGTCATGGCAAATGGTCTTGTGGCAAACTAACAATGAGAAACCAGTCCAATTAAGCAATCAAAAGGCCTTATCTGCAGTGATAGGGCGTTTGATTGCCTAGTGCCAGCTTAGTAAATTGTCAATTTAAGCAAACAAAATGCCCTAAGTGAAATAACTCCTTTGATTTTAAAGTTTCACAAAAAAAAAATTCGGTAAAGATTGTTGGATATCTCACCATAATAAATAAAAAAAACAACTAAAATACTGCTAATACTGATGCCAGGCTCGACCAAAACGCGTTTGTGCTTGTGCTGAACAATTTACAAATATCAAGATACAGCGTTTTGCTTGCTCAGGGCAGTAAAGTATAGGCTACTAATAATTCTGCCTGTTTGGTGCTATCAATCAGCTAACACTACTAATCAGAATAAAAAGCATCCATAATTATTTTAATGCTTTTTAAAAAGTTACAAAAGTTAGGAGCATCGACAGAGTCACAGATATTCATCAATTGCTGGCTACTGTGCTATATGTTACCATAACTATTTTAATGTGTGTCGGTTAATCTCACAAAGCTACCCTCGTGTATAATTACAAAGTTATCATTTTATGGAAATTAGTAATAATTTCATTCTTTTAGCATTATAAAGTTGGGGTTTCTTGACCTTTTTAACTTGACAATATTACGATCTTGCAATTAAGGCAGTAAAATCCAAATCCAAATTAGCTGCGAAAACCTATGCATTGTTGTTTGCCGTCGCAATTTGATGACATGAGTAAGTTGCTTTGATATAGTATTTAAAGTGGCTCGCCCTACAGGTCAAAAATGGCCACTACCGGTCTAACCTTTTGCATTGGTATTGAGGCGAAGTAAAATACTTCTTCATGATGCCTTTTCACCATAATATGGTACAATTAACTCAATGACAAAATTGGCAAAAGTAATATAAAACAAATGTGACAAACAAATATACCAATTGTGACATGATTAGTCTGTTCTTCTGCTGCTGCAAAACCCTAAATGGCTAGACGCGTGAAAAAAGCAAAATGTTTAGCGGCTACAATCTCGCTAGAAAGTTGAACTTATGTGATAAGTCTTTAGGTTGTGTAGGAGTGAGAGGTTGGCTTGTTTCTTACAATCTATTTAATCAATTGACTAGCATGCAAGAAGATAGCAAGCCATGCCACATTAGGAGAATGAGTCACTTTAAGCACAAACCACAATTGCATAAGTACATAGGTCATTTCTGCTAGTGAGAAGACCTTGGAGAATAAGACCACATTATGCAATTCTGTGAAGATTTTATTACTGCAGTTATACTTGTGCTGCAATATTTCTAAAACAGTGAAAAGCAAATGAGCTGCCCAACCACAACCTCCTTCATTATAAAGTTACAAAGAATAGGAATAACAACAATAGCTTTCATTCGGAGGCTGAGGCTATTGAGAAGTAGAAAGTGAATTAGCTAAGAAGGCAATAGTAGAACACACATAATAAGAACATAGGCATCATGATTGACGTGTATGCAGGCAATGAATTTATGTACAATTTCACTACCAAATTTTTTAGTAAAGCTAGACACCTTTGGCTAAAGAGTGCTAGATATAGGTCAAAACAGGCCAGTGACAAATCTCATGTTATGCATCCTTGTTTGGACACTTTATTTCTAAAGTGTTTAATGCATTGGAAGTTTAACATAAAAGTGTGCTAAGAATGCACAAAGAACATTGACAGCAATAACTGCATAGTACTGACAGCAATAACTGAATAGAACATGATGTTTAATTAAAATGTAACATAAAAATAAACGTTTTATTTTGTTTTGGTAAGCTTGCAGCAAAAATGTTTGCTGTGCACATAAAATATTGTTTTGCTTCAAATACTTTACAAACAAGTAATAATAACTTTATTGATGCAAATTGTACTGAAATTATATTTGCTACGAGCACCAATGGAAGTCAAAATAAGTAATACAATTCTTACAGACCTTCTAAAAACAATGGCCTTTGCTGCTACAGAAAAGTGAGTAGACCCATAGGAAGAGAAGTATATGTTCTTATACTGCTAAAACTACCTTTGGTTCAGAAATCAGATTTGAAAAGAGCAATGAATTATTATAAGCATTGGCAAAATGTTTGGGATGGATAGGAAACAAAGCTGGGTATTGCACATGCTGGTAATTTAGCTAATGTAAATAGATTTCCTACACTACCTAATTGAAAGCATCAATGCAAAATCTAAATACATGTAAATACTTACTAGCCATAGTACAGAGTGACCGTTTAATGTTTGTCAACATAACATCCGTACCGCTTTAAGCATCTTGAAATTATATTAAAGTTGCTTTCATTATGAGCTCCCTATGACATTTTAAAGTATTAAAATGGGCAAATACAAGTTGCATTTTCAGAGAACTTTTAAATTCAAGTCAGATGCCACAAAAAGTTCCTCTGCGTTGTTTGTAGTATATTCTAAAAGTGCTAACACTACATTTGTTTTAAATTTTAAAGTTGACACAAATAATTGAGCAAATTATGTAGCTTATTAGTAAAACTTTTGTTAACATCAGCAAACAAACTGCATACATGCTGCCCGATACCGAAGGCCAAAAATAATAATATATATTGCTATTTATATTTTAACCAATAGTTTTGCAGTTTTGTTATTGTATAGCAATTTGTATAAAACCTACTGTATTTCAGGTTTGAGTAACTATGAGTTTTAGTAGTGTTCTGGCCCTTCCTATCGCGTGTTTTCAACATTTTGAGGTAATAATTAAAAGCCATGAGTTGAATTGCGCAACTTCAGCAGCATCTTATACATATATATCATTCGCCAAACTCATTGTCTTGAATCATCAAAGTTCACTAAATCATTCAAAAGGAAATACATACACTTGTATCTCTAATTCTGTTATAGCTTTACCCTTTTACTGCCACCCATGTACAAACTAAGCTACCGGCCTACCGCCAGCCATTTCACCGAAAATTGCCAATTTAGCTTCATGATATGTACATGAAGCATGTATACAATTTTGTTTCAACTTCAAAGTTTATCTAGAAACTTTTTGTAATATATTTTATTTTGCTAAAATGTTAACATATAGTGCTATGCAAAAATCAATGTACCTTCACTTTGTGCATTGCTAAAGCTATGTGAAGCTACAATCGCTACGAAGCTAAAACGATGCTCTACAATGTCCCTTACACTTAAAAAACTATTATTTTCACTATCATCAGAGTCACTGCTGCTACTTTAATTATCTGTGTAATCACAAAAATCTGAATTTGAATTGGCTATAATGTCATCAACATACATGTAAGTAATTATCTGTTTTCTGACATGCGCGATATTTAACAAAACTTACACAAAAAATGTCCTTTTTTATTTTGGAAATTCTCAAAAAAAAAATTGAAACTGCTTAGTTATCTTAGACTAATCTATTAGGGAAGTATTTGAACCACACTAACAATACCATCATAGTTTTAAAATCATCCGTTATGTTTTTAACGGATAATAAAATTAGGTGACCACACAATTGTTGGAAAATTCGCAAAAATGTGCATACGGCAGTTGCTGACAGATTTAGCATAAATTCGCATACGGTAGGGTAAGAGTAAAAACCAACAAAATATTTGTCAATCTCCTGCCTCTAAACATGATATCTCAAAACTGATAATTACTCTCAGTGTTGACTGAGTAACTAAAAGTGGTAATGAGTAACCATGGAAAACTATTCATTTTATATAATTATGCAATTGCTCAGCAATTGCAACCATGACTCATAAAGACTAAGAAGAGCAATACTAAATCTCTTTGCTATGCTACATTCCTTTGATTGGTTTGCGCTATTTATATTATGTAATCTGCCAATAATAGATGAATAGAACACAAAAGTGGCATAATGGTTTATGTAAGCGTTTGAAATAATACAATGCCTGTAAAAATTGACAACTTTTCTTACTGAAGCTATGGCTATATCTAATTATCACACTAATTTTTGGCTCGCATGTATAATGTGCTAGTTGACAGCAACTTATTGCAATATCGCATACCTTTAATTTTATGTCTGCAAATCAGTCTTTGGTGTGGGCCATCAATGCTTCTCATTCAGCAGTTATCTATAACTAATTGATTAATTTGATTATGAAGCGTCATTGATTATTTGCAACTATACAAAGAAAAACTAATTTTGGGCATGCTGTTACATTCTTACGTCAGGTATACATTTGCTAGTTACAGTAAAACTTTGTACAGTATATTTTGTGTTGGTGAATTTAAAGTTTTGCTTATCATAGTAACTTTGTCAAAACGTCAAGCATTACTACATTTCAAAATACAACCTTACTGATATAATGTTTTATAGTTTGTGATCTATAATTATGTACATGTTAAAAAATATTATAAAATTCGGTAGATGAAACCTTGATTATTTTGACATATTTTTTATGCAAACCAACGTGTAATTAGCAACATACCTTTTCTAGAAAAGAACATCCAACTTTGTCTAATACTCTCTGCCATCTGATGAATATACTGGCATTAATGCTTACCAAGTTTCTAAAAAAAATGAATAGATAATTCAAATAGCATAAACAGATATACAAACCAAAATGAATGCAAAATACACATTTTAGTTTACTGGTTAGGTTTTTTGGCAAACTTGAATGTCTGCCTCCTACTACTGAAGCTCTATAAAACAGCTAAGCTCTTAATTACTACACAATTACTACACAAGATTCAAACTAAATATTAAAAGTTTTAAAATTCAAAGGCCGCATATACACCACTTACTTGCTTATGCCTATGCATGTACTACTATTACTTACAAAATCATAACTGAAATACGCAAACTCTCACTATTCATGATAACAATAATACAATTACATAATGATCATGATATTCTAACAACAGTTTTGACTGTTGGTAGAACCACATTAATAACTTTACGTATCATTATAAAAAAACATCAAAAATTATTATATTAATAACTGAAAATAGATTAATGTTAGAGAATTAACTGATTCACTAAAATAATTATTAATTGTCAGCTGGCGTGTCTGTGTTGATGTTACAAAACCGAACATTCGTGTAACAATAATAAAGTCCAAAATTAGGATTTTACAAAAAGTTTTGATATTCTCCTTTATGGTATTATAATGCTGAACTTTCTTGACTTTTCTATGCAGAACAATATCAGCAGTTGGATGACATAAACAGATGTAAAAAAATATATATCAAACGTGTTCTATGCTACATTCCTTAAAAATTATAATAATTGAAACATACTTTTTTCACGCTAGTCCTATTTCTTTATTAAATAAAATTTATACTGCTTTTTTACAACTGTATGTTTCAAGTAAATAAACTGTAAATTGACTAAAATAACATGAACAACTTACCAAATGTGACGCGCTCCCTTACATGTAGTTATTCTGCTGCTACCAAGCTCTAGTAGACTACATGGGTGAAGAACTAATAGTCCTAACAGCCACAGCAACATTATAACAGCCACATCTCGCTAGCTGTTATATACTGTGGTTATACTTTTGCCACTTTATTTCAATAAATTTAAAAAATCATTTCTTCGACTAAAAAACCATCTCTCAGATATTGCATTCGGAGGAAAAGTTTCAAAAAAAGATTTATTTTGTGGCTGGATGCAACGGCAGCAAAAATATGAATTGTACTGATTATACACTTATTTAAACTTTTACTACAGCCATGCTTAAACATCAGTGGAAACCATAATGTGCAATTATTGCGAATTTTCACAAAAAAGAGCAGATCAATGAGAAACCGTGCAAAAAAGGGAGTGCTTAAATGGCAGTCTTGAAAACCATAAAGAGGGTCAGCAAATAAATTGTAATGTATTGTAGTTTGTTAATATACAACTTTATTTCCCAAATCTAATAAAGCTATCATGAATATTAGCAAAACTGACTGTATCCGACATAGCTGCTAATTCCTTGTATTGGCTGATGATTAGTCATAAGCTTATTGCAATATGTTTTTAAATAGATTGTGCTATTAACTGAAACGATACCAAAACACTTAAAAGTAAGAATATTTTAAAATTGATATATGCCTCCTAGTTCCATATATAAGAGCCTCCTAGAGTTTGTAATTTATTGATAGAAAATTACACATTTTTGTTGGAGTTGTCTCCTCTTTTCCATATATATGAATATAGATATATAAGGCAATTATGGGAATCATGTTTAAAATACTTCTATAGGGTTGTTAAGCACTATAAACACTGCTAGAATTAGGAGGCTCCCTGGACGCCTCCTAATTTTTCAGAGCCTCCTAACATGGATTATATATTGATAGAAGCCTCCTAGTTGGGAAATATAGTTCTATATATAATATATATATATATATATATATATATATATATATATATATGAGAGACTCAAAGTTCAAGATCGACTTACCTCCATTATCCTAGCTTCCTCTGCAGCATAACACTACTGATGCCTGTCAGCTCTAACTATATGCTGTCTGCCCCAATCATTGACAACCTGGTGCTCGGAAAAGTCCGAGTCACTTTCGCTGAGGATTTGTAAAAGTTCTGTTGTTCATCAAAAAAGGTGTCGATTCAGCGTGCATTATTCAGTAGTTTGATACATTTCCTAACGATGAAATTCTTCAAAATCACAGACAACGGGTTTGTTAGCAATAACATTTATTATGACCTCCTTAAATTTTTGTGCTGATTGATGGCTAAGAAAATCGTATATTTGAATGAATTTAATGGTTTAATCACATCTTTAAACATATCTTTATTATATTTATAATTGCTCTTTTTATCATTTCCAGCGACCACACTGAGCTACAGACACTCTGGGGAGCCAGAATGGAATGGTGAGCTTAGAGACCTTGTGTGTAAACATAGAGATGACGAGCAAGAAATTAAAACAGATATTGGAGAGCATCATATAACTCACCTAACAATTAATGGAGATTGCCACCTATCACTAGTTGACATTGCCCCACACATGACGCAATTACGCTTGCGAAACACTTCTGCAGTAAAAAGGTAGGATATGGAAACTGCAATAAAAGGCATTTATACATTTTGGTATAGCTTATACTCACAGTGTTTTCACCAGTTTAAATGGATGTTTGTAATGTATTTTAGTCTGAAAACATTCACCACCCTCAAAAAGTTAGAACTTTGCCGGATTGACCTCTCACTAGAATGGCCAAGCTTGCCTGCAAACTCTCTTGAAGAACTTCGTGTGATTGACTGCAAGATGAAAACTCTTCCTAGCTGGTAATTCAGTTGATTTATTTAGTATGATTCTACTACGATGCATTAAATACAGAATAATGGTAAACTTGCATTACTATATTTTAAGAATATTATTTACTAAAGGTTTGAAATTACTAGTATGCTACCAGAAGGTGGTGACAGATGTGAGTTTACCTTATCATAGGTAATCCTTGCTATAATAAGAACTGTGCTTGTCAGTTTGTCTGTCTGAAGTCACACCAACAGTGTTAGAGAAAATATTGGACTGAACATGATATGATCTCTATTTAACCTTCATAAATTATTGCCTTATTTGTAGACCTAATTATATTACCTAAATCAATTGTTCTCTAGATTCTTTATTTCCATTATAATATTGCCGCATTAGAATTGTTAACTAAATAGTAATTACCATATTACAGATTTTTACTAGTTGTTTGTCCAAAGATCTAGCGGTTTGTAAGTTGCTTAAATGAGATTTTTAACTCTGGTATGTAAATGCTTGTGATGAGTTTATGGGACAGCTATGCTCACATTTAAAGATTGAAAAATATTGTTTGATTGTGGTTCATGTTTTTCAAGTGACTGACAGCAAAAATATTGTTAATATAAAGGATGGTGTGCCTAAAATGGAATCTGAAGGTGGTTAATTCACATTAGAACTACTTGTGTGCACTTCAAAAGTTGTTTGAACAGCATTTAGCTTTTTCACAGTTTAGGAACTCGCCAGCTTCATGTAATTTCACCGTGTAAAATAGGGAATATGATGCAGTCTATGGACAACACCATGAATAAATAATAGTCTCACTATTGATACCTGCACTAAAAAGGTATTGTTCTTACATATTCTATAAAAAACTAATAGATTTAATGATTAGTATGTTTTCTAGTTGCGGAATGAAAATACAGAAACATTTTGTTGTCATTTTAACAGCTCACACCAATGTCACTGATTTGAACTGGTCAGACTGTGATATGATAGAAATAACATGGAAGTATTTGTTTATAATATAATATATACATGTAGATGAATAGGTGACTAGAACTCATTATTTTAACAGAGGTTGAAACAATAATTATTTTATATTTTCGAATGTTTTGAATGTGGTGAATATAATTGAGATAAAAATGGATTCATTGTATAAAGCAGATCTGATGACAAATCTATTAGTCAAGTCTTTACTTGGTGCAGCAGCCAATTACTCTGAGGTGTTTTAAGAGAAAATATACTAAATTATTGAACTGCTTTTCAATATATTCTTATTATTTATATCATCTGATTTCAGGTTTGAAAAGCTAAAAAGGCTAAAGGTATTGAGAATATCATGCTCTGAAGAACATTATAGATCCTTTCGATTTGTTCCTGAGGTAGTGACCAAACTTACTTCATTGGAAGTACTTGATTTGTCTAACAATGGCGTGAGACAAATCCCAGACAGGTATCAAATACATATGAAATTCACTTCAATGTTTGATATGCCTACTCTGTCAAAGCCTTACCGCATCTGACTGTTGCAAATTTAGCTACATATAAAATATTCATAGAATGTATTTTAATATTTCACCTCATAATGATAATGGCTGATTATATATTATAATAAAGTTTATCAGTAGACCTGCCCCGACTTTGGTATCGGAAACTGTATCTGACTGAATTATCAAGTCAACTATATTGTTATTCTTGTTACATGGAATTTTGTCAAAGCTTGAGAAAATCTTTTTTTTCTTCAGACCATTAGATGAACCAAGACAAATTATTGTATGCTTTTGCCTAATTCTGTTTGTAAAGTTAATCAATATTGTTTTGGATTCAGTTATTTTTTTATTGTCACAGAATAAGTAAGCATCTGATTGTGAGGAGTTCTTTGGTACCCTAGGACACATGTATTCGCGTCATCTAATTTTCGCATTTTCGCGGTGTCATCCTCTCGCAAAAATTTTGTGAGCGAAACTAAACTATCATAACGAACGAGCGAAAAATCGAAGTTAAATGGCTTTAATCATTGATATTCACAATAAAATAGTCATAATAGAAATGCAGGTAGTTGTCGTGTGTGGTTAGAATCAATGGAAATTTTCTGGTAAACTCATTATAGCAAATACACCGACTGAGCAGCATGGCAAAGCAAATTAAGATGATATCAGTTTAGTCACCGAAGTTATCTGAAGTATCTGATGAAGATGAAAGTCTGGTAGGTGAAGTCGTAAAATTGAATAATAATTATTGTAGTGATGAATTTTATTGTAGTGGCGAACTGGACCTGAGGAATATAATCTGTGTTTTCCACTGCATTTATTTTCACATCACTATATTTTCGCGCTCATCAGAGCCGCGAAATTAAGTTGCGGCAAAATTTTACTCTGTGTGCTACTCACAAAACTAAATACTAGCGAAATAAAAGTGTCCTAGGGTAAGTAATTTGTATGCAAAATATTTTCGCATGGGTGATCTTTAGTTTTTAGATCTTAGGTGCTGGTACTGTCAGTGTACTAGCATTAATATACTTCTGATACATCACTTTCATTTCATGGTTCACATGCTAATTTAATTCAGTTTCCTTTAGTAATCAGAGATAAATTCATCAGAATAATTCAGCATCCTTCAGTGCTCAAACACAGTTTAAAATTAAGGCAAAATGTTGGAAACCTTTTATGGTTATAACTTGTTGGTAGACATTTGTAGCTCATTTATGATATTTAAAATATGATATATGATATAAAATATCATATATTATATGATATTTTAAATAAAAAGTTGATGATAATGAATTGATAGGTTAAAGAAAGGTTATTACTGTGAAGCTGTGTATCACTGCTGTGTTTAAAACAAATTTGAATCTTTCAGCAAATTTAATAAAATTAAGGCTAAAGATATGAACATTTCATGAGAGAAAAATCTGTTTAATAAAATTCATTTGCAGCTTGGGCTCCCTGACATTGCTGAGAGAGTTGAATCTCTCTGGAAATCCTATTGAAGTGCTTCCTGAGTCTATCACTGCATTGAGTTCACTTGAAAAGCTGGACCTGTCAAGTTGCGAGATAAGCCAACTCCCAGATAGGTAAATATACACATAGTTATATGAAGTCCTTCTATGAACAACTTTCACTACTTATTGATGAGCAGCCATGTTAACTTGCTGGTGGTTAAACATTGAATTTTAAGTGGGTTATTTTACCCTAAAACTATAAAAATAGAATAAAAGTGTAGTAATTATCGGCAACTTTTATGAAGTTTTATTATTTTTCTCATGAGCACCTTTCTTAATCTAACATATTATATTATTACTATTATTAATCTTAAGTATTAATATTTTTATTGCTGTATTATTCAGATTACTTAAACCTTGAGTAGTGTGAACCAATTTTAACCTCCACTGAGTTTTCATTAAAATCTCTGTTATTAATTAAATGTGGATTTCTCTAAACTTATCAAACTGTAACTGGCAGCCACATAAAAGTGTAAAATTTTATTCCAAAGATTTAAATTTTAAATGATTTTAATTTAATGAAATAAAGTTAATGATATTAAATATGTTAATGCTTACCATAAAACATGCTGATAGTAGGGAGCAAAATTTGTTTACTTTCCTACATCAGTGATCGAACCTTTTTTTAAATTTCTGACAGCAATATTTAATGTTCTTCCATACCTATCACACAGCTGAGTTCTTTATTCATACTAAAGATAGAGTGGACCAACAGAACGTATTAATAATGAAATTGTTTGCCAACTTTTAAAGAAGTTAGAAAAATGATAAGGATACGAAATGGTAGAAGAGTTTGATGACAAAGTTCATTAAAACTACAATTTTGATGGATATATAAATAGAACGGTAAACGTGAAATTGCCTGTTAGAATTCTGGAAAAGTCTAAGCACGCTGATATCTCTATATGTTGTTGGTATTCAAAATAGGTAGATAGTCAACAATTTATGCCTAGTGCATGCTGAAATTGAAATCTTTTTGAACTATTTATTTTTTTAAATTCCTTAAATGTTGGCTGGGAGGACTGATAATGTCATTCATTCAAAACATTATATGTAAATAAATAGATAATTATCTTAAACATTTTCATAGAGGAGCTAATCAATAATTGCCTGTACTGTATATACATATACTAATATATAATACATATACCTTCATATGTAGAATGTATTTACCTTCGGCTGACCTGAAAAAACCAAATTCTCGTTTTCAAAAACACAGCTGTGTGTCAGCTAGAACTATTTTAGCCTGAAGGTAAATTATATCACACTACGCTTATGTTACAGGTATTTATACCATGGTTTTCAAAAGATGACCGAATGGAATTTAAACATGGCTTTTCAAATTTTTAAATTTTTTTTTCGGCAATTTTTCAGTTCAAAACACTATTTGTGCTACTTTACTCTGTAAAAATTATCTGTGAAATCATATAAAACAGTATTTTTATTTCACTCCAAACTAATGATGTGCAGTAGCCTCGGTAAGAATTGCAGTCAATACATAGTATGTTGGAGTGCATCACATAATCTCATGTTATCTTATCATCTCATGAAGTAAATGCACTATACAGTTTCACTAATCTTTGCTTTTTAATGCCACCTAAATTTAGTCAACAATCCTCAATAAAATATGGATCACTCTTAATATAAATGTTGAATAAAGTTAGGACATCAGTCGGCGCAGAGTATGATTTCAATTATGGTTCAATTTAAACTACTGTTTTCGTGTCAAGTCAAAACTATACAAATGTTGAAGCTCCGTTCTAAACTAAAATTTCAGCAACCATATTCTATAATGACTCTACTTGTATACTATTAGATCACTCAATACTCTTATATCATCATTTGAATTTGACCAGTAAACCATATTAAACTGGTAGATATATGGTATTTTACATACGCTATTGTTTAAAATTAAGTATTTTAAGCTTTATTACGCATCACAGTGTTAAAAATAAAAATAATAATGTAAAAGCGTGTTAGAAAAATATAGAAACTGTCAGAAAGATATAGTATGAAAGACCAACAAATGATGTATAAGCTCTAGTAGTTCAGATGTTGTGTAGTTTATGCTAGAGTATATTATAAGATGCCTATCCATCCTCTCTATCAGGTAGATACTTATTTACTTCTACATCTCCATGCATTTTCTTAAATACTACTTTCAATGGGTCTTTTAGCCAATGTGGGATGATTTTTGATCATATATTAAAGTTATTTATGACGAAATGTGCAGGGACCCGCAAAAATATAATTATTACTGTGTATTTCATAAAACATACGCAACTCATTGGGACGATTCTAACACCTTGTGTTTATGTTGCTTATTTGTATCAGTAACTACTGTACCTCAACACTTTTTGGAGACTTTAATAGGACATTGATGTACTTTTGCTCATATCTCGCTTGATGAGCTTACAATTTGTGTAATCAATTGAAGATTCCCATATAGTAGTGTATAAATAATTGAAAAATATAGTATGAAAGACCGACGAATCATGTATAAGCTCTAGTAGTTCATATGTTGTTTAGTTTATGCTAGAGTTAATTATAATATGTCTTTCTATAGCCTCTATCAGAGAGATACTAATTTACCTCCATGTATTTTCTTATATACTTTCAATAAAACAAGAATGATGTAGTGCTGTATTATTGTACATAATGATGTATAAGCTCTAGTAGTTCATATATTGTGTAGTTTATCCTAGAGTTAATTATAATATGTATTTGTATAGCCTCTATCAGAGAGATACCAGTTTACATCTACATATCCATGTGTTTTCTTATATACTCTCAATGGGTCTTTTGGCCCATATGTGATGATTTTTAATCGTATATTAAAGTTACATATGAAACATTGGAAGGGACCAGCAAAAGTAAAAATGCTACTGTGTATTCCATAAAGCTTATGCAACTAGATGTAATGATTCTAACACCTTGTGTTCAAGTTGTTTATATGTATCAGTAACTACTGGTCCTCAGAAATTGTGCGGGACTTTAATATGGCATTTGATCTATTAGTACTTATACCTCCCCTGATGAATTTCTAATTTTTGTAATAAATTAAACATTCTGTCTAGTAGTGTATAAATACTTGTGTTTTTCGCACCAATAATAAAGTTTCTAGAGACATATATTATTATATGATGTATACAATATATCATACTTGTAATACAAAAACACAAAGATAGGATTGGGGGTGTTTTTGGCAGTAACACAAACAGTTTTACAAATCGGAATGACTAATTATTACGTTGCTGAACAAAACTCATAATAAATGTAAGTATATTGTGAAGAGTTTTGCCCAATAAAGAACAAATGTGGACCAAAAATAAATCGGTATTAAGCTCAATATTTTTATTACAATTCACAACCTTTGCATTCCAAGGATGGTTATCAAGACTCACTATATTATAGAGAAAGGGTTCTGCATAATTACGCTATTAAAGAAATAAATATTACAAAAACTAAAACTGGATTTCAGAAAGGGAAAGGAACTCACAAAGCATCAATAGAGTTTACAATTGATGCTCTTGCTGCTTTAAACAATATTATTTTTGTTTCAGTTGTACTCGTTGACTTCTCAAAGTCTTTTGATACAATAGATCTCTCTATTTTGAATAATAAGCTTGAACAGATATATTTTGTTCCTTCATGTTTAGAATTTATTCTAAATTATCTTTCAAATCGTTTTCAAAGTGTTATAATAACACAGAAAATATCCCAACCTCTATTAATTAAATGTGGATTACCACAAGAATTCATTCTTGGACCAACATGATTTTTGCCATTATATAAATGATCATGTTAAAAGTACTGATAAATTTAAAACTACTTTGTTTGCCGATAATACAAAGTTATTTTATACCGCTAAAGACTTGAATAAAAATAGAGCAATAATTAACAGAGAAATAAGTCTGATAAAAACTAGTGTGACTAAAACAAACTACCATTGAATGTTGACAAGAAAAAATTTCATAGTTATTCATAATCCACAAAATAAATTTCGATTTACAAAAAATATTTCGAACTGGACAAATCTTACAAATGACGGATAGTATAATATTTTTAGCTGTTACAATGAATAGTGCCCTAAACTGTCATGGCACATGAAACTATTGAGAAAACAACTACGGCAAAGCTCAGGGCTAATTTACCAGGTCTCATTGAGTTTTACAGAAATGCCTCTTTTACTTTTATATAATACTCCTAATTAATAGTATATTAGTCTATTGCTTGGAATCATGGCGAAATGCTCTGATGAGCTACTTAAACAAAATTTTGGTCATCTAGAATCCATTGCTTAGAAAAACATATCAGAAAACTCTTATTTTTCATCAACTCATTTGTTAAATAATCTGATGTTTTGCCTACACAACAACTATATCAACTAAGAATATGTCTTTTAGCCTACACACAATTTAAATATCAACTAATTTGTCAACATATTACAAAACTCGTCATTCCTTATTTGATTTATTTTTTCCACCCTCCTCTTCTACTGGTTGCCATAGACGAGTTGCCTATTGTGAGTCATAGCATGGAGTTCCTTGCCAATTCGCTTATGGAAATTGATAGTCATGACAATTTCAGGTCTGCTTTGAAGCCGTACATGCTGGACTCTCTGGAATAAATTTGCTCTGAATTAGTTTGCTTAGACACGCGCTTTCTTTATTAACAATTTCATCTGCGCCTCAAATTGCCCTGCTACTGTGCTTATCGGCCGTCATTGCACCTTAATTTTTCTATCAATTTTTATATTATTTATTTAATGTGAATAAAGCAAACAAACTGCCAAACATTACCGTGTAAACATGAGCGTTATTTAAAACAACAGATAAACTTGATGAGAAAGACAATCTTCATATAATGACATTTTTATATAATATTTGTTATACACCCTATCGTACGAATAATCTACAACATGTAAATAAACGAAAGCAGGTGGTTTTTGAAAAAAGTGCTAATGGTTTACGAATATGAAAAAGTTTTTTGAAATATTATTATGCATGCTAACTTAAATTATTTTAATTTTCACCGAAGGACATTATCAACAGATTTGTAAAGTTCTTGCAATTATAGCACCAGTTCAAATAAGTTAATATTTAATGCTAGGCATTGCAAGATAAACAAATATTTTATATTTTCTCTGCATTATTATTATTTCCCACATTATTATTTGAGCTATCTTTAAAGATGTGGTTGCATCAAATTTGAGTTGATTTTAAAAGAAAGTATTTATTTTGATATTCAGCTGACATGTTGTTTTTTAAGTTAGGCAATCTCATTGTCAAGATATTTGAAGAATTAAATTGAAAAAACTTATTGCGGTGAAAATGACCAGGCTAAAAAACATGCCCTGACTTGCCCAAAATGATGCCTCCATTTCTCGTATTCACATCGGCTAAGCCAATAAAAGTCTAGTAACTACATGGCTCTATTGGCATATATTTTATTTTGTATTTGCTCATGATGGCTAGAATAAAATTTCAAATCCAGCTACAGATACATTATTATGAATGTTTCTGACGCCTCAAAAAAGGGAGTTGAAAATTTGCCATATTAACTTTCTTTAAATGCTTTGTAAACATTTGAGTACCGTCTACCAATTCTACCGGTCTACGGTATTTAGGTCGTCGAGTTAGCTTATTTCATTACGGGGTTTGTGTCAGCTAAGTTCTCAGTTGCTACACACACACGGGAAACTAGTTACTAAATAAAATAGGCACACTGCCATCTATGGAAAAATATGTTCGAATGTGTGGCGAAACCAACTACATTCACAAAAAGTCATGTATAGTCAACGTTACCTAGTCATTATTAGTATCAATATGTAGAAAACTTTACTGGTCCCATTTGATTGGTTAATTCAAGTACAAAACAAATGGTTTTATTAGTTGAATGCAATAGTGAGCTCAAAGCGCTGTCAAGTTTGTTGCAATCAATTATTCCACCGATTCTGGCAAAGGGTTAATAAAACCATTCTTACACCCGGTTGGTAACTATTTTTGCGTGTTAACCTAAGATGACTTTTCTGTGCAAGGTCTTTTTTATTATTCGAGCAACATCGGTCATTCACCTAGGCTTGAATGACACAAAAATTAAACAAAAGGCTTTTTTGTGAACAAGCACAAAGCATTTTTGACCAAATTGCTCCTATAGAAGAACCAACTTGTGGCAAGCCTAAAAGCTTTAAAAACCTTTGGATGACTGAAAAGCCTAATTTGGATATACAAAAGAAAGACGTCGTATTTGACAAGTACTGAGCTTACTCATTTAGTATTAAATTAAAAAACAACCACATAAAAGCTAAAAGTAAAGTTTAATTTCCTATCAAAAAAGCAATAGCTGATTACTATTCTCATGAAATACTAAAAATTAATGACCCTTGAAATTTAATAAATATTCATCGTGGACGAAACCAAGGTAAAACCCAAGAATGTACGGATCTTTTAGACTCTAACTCTAAAGATATAACTGATGACAAACAAATAGCTACATAATTTAACACCTGTTTTATAGAAATATGAACCAGACTTGCGTAAGCTTTTTTAATACAAATATAAAGCATCAAGTGTCAGGGATAAATACATTCCAAGATTAATTTGGTAGACGATCATGAGTGTATTGTTCAAAGAGTTAGTGCGAAGCTAAATGAACACAAAGCAGAAGGCATGAATGCTGAAAGGCTGAAATGCTAAAGGCGTGAAAGCTTGTTCACATGAGCTATCAAAATTTTTGGCCTACATATTCAACATAAGCATAAAACAATGTGTTTTCCCACAAAAATGAAATGTGCTAAAGTTTTGCCCATATTTAAAACCGAAGGTAGTAAGCTGCCCGAGTAAGGCGATGCCCGGGTAATAAAAAAGTTTTTGGACAGAAAATTGATTTGTATTTAACATATAACAACATTTGTCACTCTAACCTTTAAACTACATATCATGAAAAAGTGCTTTGTTTAAGTGAAATAAATTAAAAGAGTAAATAAAAACAACTGTAAGTTTTTAAACTTTTTCAAACAGCTGTAACTTTCAAACTTCATATCATGAGGATAAGGTGTTCAAACGCCTGTAAATTTAAAAATTCATAACTTTTTGCAACGTATAGCTTTTAATAACCTACAGTGGACCCTGTTCTAGTAGAACTGTTTTAGCGTTGCTAACCGAGTTCTTCGAGATCCGAAACAATTTTTCCCAAAAAAATTAAATTATGTAGATCTTAATTCGTTCCAAGATCAGAAAAACTTGGGTAAATTTGGAATATACTTCAGTAAAGTATTTTTTCAACATTTTATACCATAACCTGTATTGTATACTGCATAATATAAATAGAGACCGGTATATATAGATCATGTTTAATTTTAATAAATGTTTTATGTTTATGATGATGGAAAAACAAAGCAAAAGTAAACATTTCGTACGTTTGGCTTTTAAAACACCCAAAGCATTAAAGGTTAAAATACAATAGGAAAAATTTTAAAGGTAGATAATGAAACAGCAAAAAATACACAGAATTACATCAAAAATTGAAGCAAAATCAAATTTAGTCAAGAAACCAGAATAAAATATGGATCACTTTTAATAAAAATGTTGAATGGAGTTAGGACATCGGTCGGCGCAGAGTATGATTTCAATTATGGTTCACTTTAAACTACTGTTTTCGTGTCAAGTCAAAACCATACAAATGTTGAAGCTCAGTTCTTAACTAAAATTTCAGCAGCCCCATTCAATAATGACTCTACTTGTATACTGTTAGATCACGCAATACTCTTATCTCATCATTTTAATTTGACCAGTAAACCATATTAAACTGGTAGATATATGGTATTTTACATACACTATTGTTTAAAATTAAGTATTTTAAGCTTTATTACGCATCACAGTGTTAAAAATAAAAATAATGATGTAAAAGCGTGTTAGAAAAATATAGTATGAAAGACCAACAAATGATGTATAAGCTCTAGTACTTCAGATGTTGTTTAGTTTATGCTAGAGTTAATTATAATATGTCTTTCTATAGCCTCTATCAGAGAGATACGAGTTTACATCTACATATCCATGTATTTTCTTATATACTTTCAATAATACAAGTATGATGTAGTGCTGTATTATTGTACATAATGATGTATGAGCTCTAGTAGTTCATATATTGTGTAGTTTATCCTAGAGTTAATTATAATATGTATTTCTATTGCCTCTATCAGGTAGATACTAATTTACCTCTCCATATCCATGTATTTTCTTATATACTTTCAGTAATACAAGTATGATGTAGTGCTGTATTATTGTACATAATGATGTATGAGCTCTAGTAGTTCAGATATTGTGTAGTTTATCCTAGAGTTAATTATAATATGTATTTCTATTGCCTCTATCAGGTAGATACTAATTTACCTCTCCATATCCATGTATTTTCTTATATACTTTCAATAATACAAGTATGATGTAGTGCTGTATTATTGTACATAATGATGTATGAGCTCTAGTAGTTCAGATATTGTGTAGTTTATCCTAGAGTTAATTATAATATGTATTTGTATTGCCTCTATCAGAGAGATACCAGTTTACATCTACATATCCATGTGTTTTGTTATATACTCTCAATGGGTCTTTTGGCCCATGTGTGATGATTTTTAATCGTATATTAAAGTTACATATGAAACATTGGAAGGGACCAGCAAAAGTAAAAATGCTACTGTGTATTCCATAAAGCTTATGCAACTAGATGTAATGATTCTAACACCTTGTGTTCAAGTTGTTTATATGTATCAGTAACTACTGGTCCTCAGAAATTGTGCGGGACTTTAATATGGCATTTGATCTATTAGTACTTATACCTCCCCTGATGAATTTCTAATTTTTGTAATAAATTAAACATTCTGTCTAGTAGTGTATAAATACTTGTGTTTTTCGCACCAATAATAAAGTTCCTAGAGACATAGTTTATTATATGATGTATGCAATATATCATACTTGTAATACAAAAACACAAAGATAGGATTGGGGGTGTTTTTGGCAGTAACGCAAACAGTTTTACAAATCGGAATAGCTAATTATTACGTTGCTGAACAAAACTCATAATAAATGTAAGTATATTGTGAAGAGTTTTGCCCAATAAATAAAAAATGTGGACCAAAAAGAAATGGGTATTAAGCTCAATATTTTTAATACAATTCACAACCTTTGCATTCCAAGGATGGTTATCAAGACTCACTATATTATAGAGAAAGGGTTCTGGCACTTGTTTATAACTATATTCAGACACCACTGCTTGACTTCTTCTACATGTATTCAACTGCGCACTTGAACAAGTTCATTGATCAATTCTTTGAAATGAATTGACTCCAAATAATGGAGTTAATAAATAGTAGTTGTTTATTTATAGGATCTTACATATCTAACTGACTCTATTACATACTTTGTCTTCCTCTAGAATGTAGGCTTCCTTATAAATGATAAAGGCGGCAAATGCCAGCCGAGATTCGCACTAGCCGGCCGGTATAGCTAGTGCGGTTGATATGATGATTTGGTATTTGATATGATTTGGCTGGTACTGATGTTTTGGTGACTCAGCAGCTATTAGAGACGCCTAAAATAGGTATCATAACATTTACTGAATATTAATTAACAAACAGGAAGCCTATTTAAAACACTAACAGAACTGACTTTACCAAAATCCTGGACAGCTGTTCTAAATATTTGTTTTTGCGAAAATGATTGTTGATATCTTAATATATATAAAAAAAATCTGGCACTATAATACTTACCTTTTAAACTGTATGTAAAAGTAAACTCTATTGATTAAAATTTATTGCAGTAAAACTAATTCTTGCTCTCAATACATAAAATATAGTCTTTGTAACTTTTCTGTGCATATATTTTTAGAAAACCTTAATTTGCATTAGTTTATTGGATTATAAATTTTATTTAAATTTTGCGTGTCAAAAACTAATATAGCTTTTTGGTTCAGAATATTATATATAAACGATTACATTATTTATATAAAAATATTTGTCAAATAAGTTAAATGTTACAGTTGCTAATATAAAAAAACCTTGCTATATAATATTTAGGTTAAATGAAATTTAAAAGTTACAATGATAACTATTTTTGTGTGCTAATCTAAGATAACTTTTCTGTGCAAAGACTTTTCTATTATTCAAGCAAAATCGGTTATTCACCTAGGCTTGAATGACACAAAAATGAAACAAAAGGCTTTTTCATGAACAAGAACAAAATAATTTTGACCAAGTTGCTCCCATAGAGGATCCAACTTGTTGCAAACCCAAAAGCTTTAAAAACCTTTGGAGGACTTAAAAGCCTAATTTGGATATACAAAAGAAAGAGGTCTTATCTGACAAGTACAGAGCTTACTCATTTAGTCTTAAATTAAAAAATGACTACATAAAAGCTAAAAATAAAGTTTCATCCCATATCAAAGAAGCAAAAGCTGATTATCATTGTCATGAAATACTATAAACTAATGACCCCAGAGAGCCTTGAAATTTAATAAATAATTGTGGACGAAACCAAGGTGAAACCCAACAAATTAAAATAAAAAGATTTTTGGGCAGAAAATTGATTTGTATTTAACATATAACAACATTTGCCATTTTAACCTTCAAACTACATATCATGAAATAAGTGTTTTGTGTAATTGAAATGAATTAAAAGAGAAAAAAACGACTGTAAAGGTTTTTAAACTTTTTCTAACAGCTGTAACTTTCAAACTTCATATCATGAGGAAATGGTTTTCGAACCACTGTAAATTTAAAAGTTCCTAACTTTTTGTGATGCAAAGCAATTTTAATAGCGTGCAGTGGAGCCTATTCAAGTGGAAATGTTGTAGCGTTGCTAACCGAGTTCTTCGAAATCCGAACAATATTTCCCATTAAAATAAAATTATGTAGATTTTAATCCATTCCAAGATGAGAAAAACTTGAGTAAATTCGGAGATATACTTCAGTAAAGTATTTTTTTCAACATTTCACACCATAACCTGTACTGTATACATCATACTATAAATAGAAACGGGTATATAAAGATCATGTTTAATTTTGATAAAATGTTTTATATTTATGATGATGAAAAAAGAAAGCAAAGGTAAACATGTCGTACGTTTGGCTTTTAAAACATCCAGAGCATTAAAGGTTAAAATAAAATACTAAAAATTATAAAAATAGATAGTGAAACAGCAAAAAATGCAACAGATAATTACATCAAAAATTGAAGCAAAAAGAAAATATAAACAACAAAGGCCTGTTTACTTTACATCTTTAAAGGAGACTCATCCTCCAAAACAATTTAGGGTAACTCGGCTGGAGCTGTTATCTCTCTAGCAAATTTATTCGGTAGAGGAGGTTGTCTCACATGGTTTCTCCCTTTTTGTAAAGATTTTATGAAGCGTAAAATGCTAATCCAGTTCCAAGCGTTTCTGAAGCTTTGCTAATTGCAATGCCCATGCTCCAGTGTAGTTGAGAACCAAATTTATGTTCAAGCTCCGAGGCAAACAAATCTCAAAATCTTTGTTGGAAAACCTAAGGCTAAAATAATTAGCGCGCGCATGCTGTATATTTTATATGAAAACGTATCTGATCACTATGGCGTTCTAGCTCAGTGGTGGAGCATCCGGATAAAACACTCGTTGATGCAAAAATCGTTTGGAGTCCAAATCCATCAGGATGCAGAATATCAAGATGTTAAGACCTATAGCCGGAAAACCGACAGATATATGATACACGACGACACACGGACATACTTTGAGAAATATATATATATATAGCTAGATCTATTTCTATATTTTCTATCTATCGATTTTCATTTGATATTCTGTTGGTTAGTTCTGGTGGTTGTATGATCAATTTTTTTGAGTACATTATCACAGAAACCATGGCCACCACTATAGCAACAACAAAATTGTAATTGTTATTGATGTAATTGAGTCAATATTAATAGTATTTTGTGAACACTGATCACTTATTATTATGGGTTAATAAATATCAATTAATGTCACAGCGATGATCAAATAGAGGTGGTGTTCAATAAAAGGATTGAGCTGTATTTTTCAATTCTTGTCATATAGTGGCCTTCCAGTAGTTAAAATAATTAAATTTCTCTTTTATTCCTTTAAACTTAATCCATCCGAAGTTGAAGCATAACATAAAGTGTCTAAATTTAAATATAGCAGTAATTTTTATAGTTAGTGAAGCGCGGCTAGCTACCCTGAAAGTTGATAGAATGTGGTAATTAGATATTATGGAATTCTCAGCTCTAAATTAAACACCCGTTTTTGGCTTTGGGTTGGCATGGATGATCAGTTGAATCAGATTTCTGTCATTTAAATTTACTCATGTTTTCCTATTTTAGTTTGATACAACTTCAAAAGCTAAAGGTTCTGAGGATCATTAGCTATTCCAAGACATCAATATTTCATGGCCTTCAATCTTTTCCTGAAGTGGTGACCAAACTGACTTCATTAGAAGAACTTGATTTGTCCAACAACTGGATCAATGAACTCCCTGACAGGTGAGAAATAACAGCTGCTCTACGGTGCCGTGGTAGCTGTTTCCTTGTATCAATGTGATGATTTCTATTTAAGTTCAAAGGTTTAAAAGACATTTATATAAAATACATTACACTTCACACAGTTCAGATTCACAACAATTCTTTACTGGTTTGTTATGAAGGCTTTTGCCATGTTTTAATACTGTTTCTTATTGGTGGTAACTGAATAAGCCATTAAATTTTAACTCTTCAATTTTATGGCTTATTGCTCTGACAAGATCTAAACATATTTTGGTTGTTTTTGTGTAATTAAAATACAGTAAGTCATTTATTTTTTTTAAATTTTAAAGTTTCACAATGTAACTTTTTAAAATTGAATGTTGCAAAATTTTGAACAGGTTTTTAACTAGATAATTTTAAGATTGAATTCAGTAAAATAATTTATTTCTTAAGGCAAGTCCAAATGGTTTCATGTGTTGTTTCTGAAGGTAACACTGCTATTTGTTATCAAACTCTAGTTGGTAGTGTGAAGTAAGAATAAAATATCGTATCCTTGTTCATGAAGAGTAAATCTACTAAAACTGGATTTAATTTTGCAATTTAACAAAACAATTTTACTTTGCGTTGGTTTTCAGCCCTTTATAAATTAAAATACATAAACGTTGCTACAAATGTGTTCTGTTAATTTTAATTCCCTGAACTGCTAAAAGTGTCCAAGTTTCCGGTTCTTTTAAATCTCAATAAACATCAAATCAAATCAAATTTTAAAAATCAGAAATGACAAGATGATGGTCATCAAAAGTGTTCATGTTTAATTATTATGTTCCTGAAAAAAACTTGTAATAAATGTAAGTTTATTGTAAAGAGTTTTGTCTAATAAAGAAAAATTGTGGATCGAGTAGAAACCGTGTAAATTGTCTCATTTAGTGAGCATTCTCTGGTAACCAAATTTTTATGTTTTATGGTATCTTTGGACGTCTCAGAGGATTTCAAGGTATTTTAGAAAATTGCTTAAATAGTAAAATCATTTTAGTTTCCTTGTTGCCAGCTATCTATAGATTGCATACAAAATTATATGCATATATTTTTGAATTTCTTGACTACATGAAAATTAGTTACCGACATTAAAAATGGTTCTCTGTCAATTTCGATGTTCTGAAAACTTAAAGAATTTGCATGATGTTAACTTGCTTTAAACCTCTTCACGAGTCTGACATATCAGAAGTGAGGCAGCAAAACCTTTTATATTTAATGAATATATTATCAAAGAAAAGATAAAAATAAAAGTGACAAAGGAAATTTTCACCTTTTGCTGACCTGTAATAAATCAATAATAAAATTACCCAAACCATGACCATTGTCGGCTAGAGCTCTTCTAACTTCAAACACTTTTTATCATATATTACTTATACTATATGTTATTATTTCATGATTTTCCATTAAATAATTGAAAGGAATCTAAAGTTTATTACACTATTTTTGGAAATTTTCTTTATGTTTTGATTTTTTTTTAGAAACTTGAAAAAAAATACTTGTGTTATTCTATATATGTAAATATTATTGGTTGTAAACGCATGTAAATCAGTTTTTTATTTTACTCTATAGCGATGATAAACAGTACAAACTACAAGGTTAAGGCATATTATGTTAGATTAAAATAGGTCATCATCTTATCATTTTTTCGAAGTAACTGGCCAGACTCAGAATTAGTAATGTTAACTTTTTAATATCACATAAATTTTCTAAATGTAGTCAATAATCTAATTCCAGTCATATTTTATGTTGTTGACTTTAAAATGGATATCAAGTTCAATATTTTTATACTTATTACATACCTACATAAACTTACATATACTACGTGTACATACCTAAGGGAAAAAATTATTAACCTTATCCATACGTTTTGTTAAATAAGTAGTACTGCTTTGTCCTGTATATGCGGATGACTGTTTCCAGAGTTTATCTAACAATAAACAATGCAAACCATCTAACATAGAATATTTACCAAAATAATTTTTGTTTCCAGTGATCATCAGGTGAAAAGACCACACAGTTATATTCACAATGGTCCACGAGCATTAACAACAACTTTTATGTAATATCAAACCTATTTCTTTCATTATTGAATGAAGGTTCGGATTTGATGAAATGATTTGAATATCGCTTTAACATAAGTCCATTCTAAAGCTGTTGTTGAATATATCATTATCAATTTATCGTATAAATATAGATTATGCTATTTATTACCGAACAAATTTCCTACACTCCACATTCAAAGAAGATTCAACATAAAAATAAAAGTTAGAGGACAGAAAATAGAAAGATATAAAGGAATCATGTGGGGCTGAAAAAATTAAAATATTTTTATTTGAATTTGAATACTGTTAAAATTTACTGTGATGATAACTCACTGTACCAGTATTTGTAAAATGGGAATCGAAACTGAATATGAAAGCTTTCATTCATCCTTCATAAAAACTAGGGTTTTTTAATGTCTTGATCAAACTTTATTAGCTACAGTTTCCCACTAGTTGTGTGCAAAAAGTTGATGTCCTACTTTATGGATTTCCTATCTGGAAGACTTTTTATGGTAAAACTACACTGAGTTCATAGGACGCCTATTCATAACACTAAAAGAACTGACTTTACTAAAATCCTGGACAGCAGTTCTAACACATGTTAAGCAAAAATGATTGTTGATACCTTAGCACATAAAACATCTGGCACTGTAATAATTATATTTTGAACTATGTATAAAAGTTAAATCTATTGATTGAAATTTACAACAATAAAATAAACTATTGCTCTCAATACATGAAATATAATCCTTGTAACTTTTATGTTGATTATTTTCTAGAAAACCTTAATTTGTATTTGTTTATTGACTCATCAACTTTGTTTAAATGTAGAATGGCAAAACTAATATAGCTTTTTGGTTCAGTATATTTTATATAAATTATTACATTAGTTATCTTTCACAAAAACTTATCTTGACAAATATTTTTACATGAATTATAACGTAGTGCCTGGCAATTAATCTTTGTACCTTTTTTTATTCATTTCTAGAAAACCTTTATTTGCATTAGTTTATTGAATGAACTATAAAAGGTATAATTGCAATTCCCGCGAAATTAGTGAAAACTTGTTCGCATTAATAGAGCGTCGATAGAGTTTACAATTGATGTTCTTGCTGCTTTAAACAATATGCTTTTTGTTTCAGTTGTACTCATTTACTTCTCAAAGTCTTTTGATATGATAGATCTCTCTATTTTAAATAATAAGCTTGAGCAAATAAGTTTTCTCATTCAAGTTTAGAATTAATTCAAAATTATCTTTCAAATCGTTTTCAAAGTGTTATAATAACACAGAAAATATCCCAACCTCTATTAATTAAATGTGGAGTACCACAAGAATCCATCCTTGCACCAACATGTATTTTGTTATATATCATTGGACCAACACAGTTTTTGTTATATATAATTGATCATGTAAAGAGTAGGCCTACTGATAAATTTAGAACAATTTTGTTTGCCGAAAATACCAAGTTATTTTATACCGCTAAAAACTTGAATAAAGATAGAGCAATAATTAACAAAGAATTAAATGTGATAAAAAATTAGTGTGACCAAAACTAACATTGAATGTTGTCGAGAAAAAATTCATAGTTATTCATAATCCACAAAATAAATTCCGATTTTCAAAAAACATTTCGAACTGGACAAATCACGGATAGTATAAATTTTAGCCGTTACAATGGATAGTGCCCTAAATTGGTCAAGACATGTGGAACTATTGAGGAAACAAATATGACAAAGCTCAGGGCTAATTTACCAGGCCTCATTGATTTTTACAGAAATGCCTGTTTTACTTTTATATAATACTCAAATTAATAGTAAATTAGTCTATTGCTTGGAATCATGGCGAAATGCTCTGACGAGCTACTTAACACAATTTTGGTCATCTAGAATCGATTGCTTAGAATAACATATCCTGAAAACTCTTTTTTTCCATCAACTCATTTGTTAAAAAAATCTTGTGTTTTGCGTACACAACAACTACATCAACTAAGAATATGTCTTTTAGCCTACACATAATTTAAATATCAACTAATTTGTCAACATATTACAACACTCGTCATTCTTTCTTTGCTTTATTTTTTCCCCCTTCCTCTTCTACTGGTTGCCATAGACGGGTTGCCTATTGGGTGTCATAGCATGAAGTCTCTTGCCAATTCACCTATGGAAATTGATAGTCATGAAAATTTTAGGTCTGCTTTGAAGCGGTACATGTTGGACTCTCCGGAATACATTTGTTCTGACTTATTTTGCTTATACAAACACTTATTTTATTAACAATTTCATCTGTAAACGCAGTCTCTGTGCCTCAAATTGCCCTGCTACTGTGCTTATCAGCCCTCATTGCACCTTAATCTTTATATCATTTTTTATATTATTTATTTAATGGTAATAAAGCAAACAAACAAACTGCCAAATATTAACATGTAAAGCGTTATTGAGCGTTATTTAAAACAGCAGACACATCTGATGAGAAAGAGAATCTTCATATAATGATATTTTTATATAATATTTTATATATATATTGTATCGTACGAATAATCTGCAAAATATAACTAAACGAAAGCAAGTGGTTTTTGAAAATAGTACAAATGGTTTTACAAATTTGAAAAAGTTTTGTGAAATATCATTATGCATGCTAATTTAAATTATTCAAATTTTTACCAAAGGACATTATCAACAGATTTGTAAAGTTCAAATAATAAGCTCAAATAATAATGTTGGGAAAATATGTGGTTGCATCAAATTTGAGTTGATTTTAAAAGAAAGTAATTATTTTGATTATCAGTTGATATGTTGTTTTTTTAAGTTACGCAATCTCATTGTCAAGATATTTGAAGAATTAGATCGAAAATACTTATTGCGGTGGAAACGCTCCGGCTAAAAAACATGCCAAGACTTGGCCGAAATTATGTCTCCACCTTTCGTATTCACATCGGCTAACGTGATAAATGTTTAGTCCTACGCGGCTCTATTGGCATATATTTTATTTTGTATTTGCTCATGTTGGCTAGAACAAAATTTTAAGTCGAGCTACAGATACATTATTGTGAATGTTTCTAAGGCCTCAAATAGAGGAAATTGAAAACTTGCCTTATTACCTTCATTTAAATGCTGTATAAACATTTGAGTACCGACTACCAATTCTACTGGTCTAAGGTATTTAGGTCATCGAATTAGCTTATTTCATTATGGGTTTTGTATCAGCTAAGTTCTCGGTTGCTACACACACACCAGAAACTAGCTACTAAATAAAATAGGCACGCTGCCATCTTTGGAACAAATATATTCGAATGTGTGGCGAAACCAACTACATCCCAAAAGGTCATGTATAGTCAACTTTATCTAGTCATTATTGGTATCAATATGTAGAAAATTTACTGGTCCCATTTGACTGGTTAATTCAAGTACAATACAGAAGGTTTTATTAGTTGAACGCAATATTGAACTCAAAACAATGTCAAGTTTGTTGCAATCAATTAATCTACCGATTCTGGCAAAGGGTTAATAAAACCACTCTTGCACCCGGTTGGCGGTTTGTGGATTAAGCTGTTTTCATAATTTTCCGTGCAATGACTTTTTTATTACCCGGGTAACGCCCTGGTACAGGTACAGCTTATGGTGTAAAATAGCAACTACATTTACAAGCTTACTAAGTACAGCTTATGACGTGAAATGTTGAAAAAATACTTAACCAATGTTTTTTTCTTGCCTTGGATCGGAATAAAATTTATGTAATTTTAATTTAATGGGAAAATTGTTTAAGATCTCGAACAACTCGGTTTTTGAACTACTTTCTAGAACTGACTGTGTTCGAGAACTGAGGTTCCACTATACGTTATCAAAAGAAATAAGTCACTGAAGGTTTTGAAATTTTAAATTTACATTGGTTTTAAAACCTTTACAGATGTTTTATTTATTTTTAACTCAGTTGTCCTGCACGAAACCTTTTCCTCATGATATGAAGTTTTAAAGTTGTAGTTGTTTGAAAAAGTCTGAAAACCTTGACAGTTGCTTAATTTTCTCTCTTAAGTTATTTCAACTACACAAAACACTTCTCGCATGATATGAAGTTTGAAAGTTAGAAAGGTAAATGTGGTTATATGTTAAGTACAAATCAATTGTCTGTCCAAAGACTTTTTTTCCTACCCAGGCAATGCCGGGTAGCACAGTTAGTGGTAACTATTTTTGTGTGTTAACCTAAGATAACTTTTCTGTGCAAGGAATTTTTTATTATTCTAGCAACATCGGTCATTCACCTAGGTTTGAATGACACAAAAAGGAGACAAAGGGCTTTTTTTGTGAACAAGAACAAAATATTTTTACCAAATTGTTCCTATAGAGGAACCAACTTGTTGCAAGCCCAAAAGCTTTAAAAACCGTTAGAGGACTAAAAAGCCTAAGTTGGATACACAAAAGAAAGACTTCGTATCTGACAAGTACAGAGCTTACTCATTTAGTCCTAAATTAAAAAATAACTACATAAAAGCTAAATATAAAGTTTAATCCTATATCAAAGGAGCAAAAGCTGATTATTATTCTCATGAATTACTAAAAATTAATGACCCTTGACATACAATAAATAATTATTGTGGACGAAACCAAGGTAAAACCCAAGAATTTACTGAGCTTTTAGACTCTAACTCTGAAGATATAACTGATGACAAACAAAAAGCTACATAATTTAACACTTACTTTACAAAAAGATGAATCAGACTTGCGTAAGCCTTTTTAATACAAATATAAAGCATCAAGTGTCAGGGATAAATAAATTCCAAGATTAATTTTGTAGACGTTAATGAGTGTAATGTTCAGAGAGTTATTGTGATTCTAAATGAACACAAAACAGAAGGCATGAATGGAATTTCCGCAAAATTAGTGAAAGTTTGTTCACATGAGCTATCAAAATATTTGGCCTACCTATTCAACATGAGCATAAAACAATGTGTTTTCCCACAAAAATGAAGTGTGCTAAAGTTTTGCCCATATTTAAAAGCGAAAGGAATAAGCTGTTATCTAACAACTACTAGCTGTGTTACCGGGAGTTGCCCGGGTAATAAAAAAGTCTTTGGACAGAAAATTGATTTGTATTTAACATATAACAACACTTGCCACTCTAACCTTCAAACTACATATCATGAAAAAAGTGCTTTGTTGAAGTGAAATAAATTAAGAGAGTAAATAAAAACCACTGTAAAAGTTTTCACACTTTTTAAACAGCTTATCTTTCAAACTTCATATCACGAGGATAAGGTTTTCAAACCCCTGTAAATTTAAAAGTTCATAACTTTTTGCAACGTATAGTTGTTAATAACCTACAGTGGAACCTGTTCTAGCGGAACTGTATTAGCGTTGCTAACCGAGTTCTTCGAGATCCGAATCATTTTTTCTCATTTAAATAAAATTATGTAGATTTTAATTCGTTCCAAGATCAGAAAACTTGGGTAAATTTGGAATATGCTTCAGTAAAGTATTTTTTCAACATTTTATACCATGAGATGTACTGTATACTGCATAATATAAATATAAAGGGGTATATATAGATCATGTTTCATTTTAATAAAATGTTTTATATTTATGATGATGGAAAAAAAAGTAAACATTTTGTATGTTTGGCTTTTAAAACATCCGAAGCATTAAAGGTCCTAATAAAGTGCTAAAAATTATAATAATAGAATAAAAATGTCCCTTTCTTTGTTAGCGTACAGCTTGATGTCATCCATGTAGAATAGGTGGTTTATCTTGGTGCTACTCTTAAACTGGTATATATATATATATATATATATATATATATATATATATATATATATATATATAGCATGTTATTATTGTTATGTATATTTTACATATATATATTATATTAATATATATTATATAATATATATATAATATATATTCTACTGAGTTGAAGATGAGCATTGATCAATTGATTTCTCTCACTTTTAACAAATGAGAAATGAACATAAATTCTAATCATGAAACTAATTTGCTAGCTAAAATGGCAAATAAAATGTAATAGCTATAGGTGAAACGATTAAAAAAATATGCAACAATCATTCGTGGTAGCAAAAAGTTATATAATTTTACTTATTAGTAGATTTATTCATGAGTACTAAAATTTATTACCGTTACTTTAGAATATATTTATAGGATACTCAAAGTTAAAGATAAAATCACCTCCATTCTCCTATCTTCATCTGTAGCATAACGCTTCTGACGCCTGTCAGCTGTCAAAATTAAGCACCGTGACAAATATTCAAACTATAAATATATTACTCACATGTTTTAGATTTGACAACTGTTGGTTTTCCCACAACCAAACACGAACGAAGCAATTGTTTGGGAGATTTAGGATAAATGCATATGTGCACACGACTCACAAAAATTTTTCATCAACGGCTGTCGCAAACCCTTGTACCGAAATCTCATCAACAAATTTAACCCTTTTTCAATGGAGTCGTTTAAATATAATAACGATACAAAACACATATAAACCTATTTAAGTATGCTACCAAGTCTTTTTTATTTGTAGAACATTTTCTAAACCTTTCCCATCTGATCGCATTATACATGAATAGACAGATTAATTTGTCCTAAAATCATTATTAAAACTTGCCAAGCCTTATTTTGATCAATATTAGGACCGGCAAACAAAACGCCGAGCGACAGAGAATACAACCATTAAGTCGTGCGCATTTCACGAAAAAAACCGTGCACATTTCAACAGTCTACAGCATTGTCCAGTTGCCGAAGGTTTCTGTAATTAACGTAAACGTACTGAAAAGTAATCATTTCTTTTTTTGCCAATTTCAAAGTAACTGAAATTTTGGACACTTATAAGTACTTTGGTATTCCAACTGATGTCCAAAGCAGTGAAAGTAAAGGAAATGACGATGATATTTTTTCTAACAATTCTTATGATATTATTTCGATATTTAATTATAAGAATAATCATTCGATTTTATAAGATTTTATTATAAGAATAATTATTCAATTTTATAAGACCAAATTATAAGAATAATTATTCGATTTTGTAAGATTTAATTATAAGAATAAGAGTTTGAATTTACAAGATTGAAGTATATAGTGACCGATGTTGGGCAATATGTTACTTTCATTATTTTTTCTAAATAGTTTTGTTAAATAGATTTTCTAAAAATCTATATAAATATCACAAATTATTGTTATGGTTAGCTATGATGTTTTGAAATGTAAACAAAATTTTGCATTGTTTTTTTACTATTACTGTATTACTATGTTAATAATATTGGTTGTTCTAATAATACCAGTGCATTTTAATTCTAATATTGCATTTCTCCTATTGCGGGGAGAGATATAAACATATCATCTTTTCCTTTCATTATTGCTGTTTGTTGTACATAATAACACTCAGTACATTACAGCTAACATTGCAGTTGTCATATTGCGCTGCAGTGCCATTTGACTGCAAATATTGCATTTCTCAACCATCAGTACCCTTTCTTTTTTCAATTATCACTTTGGTCGTGGCCTGTATGATAGGGTAATTGCTAGTTTATAAAGCAATGGTGAGACTTTCTGAATTATCAAATATAACATATCATTTTTATTGTTATACGGAATATTTTCATAACTTGAGATGAAGATCATGTTTTGTTCAGACTATTAGAGAAATTAACGACAATTATTTCTATTACAACTAATTAAAACAGCTTATTATATGCTTTAGTATAATTTTATTTGTAAAGTTAATCATTATGGTCATTGGATGCAGTTATTCTTTCATTATCTCAGATTTGGTAGGTAAACAATTGTGAGGAATTATTTGGTATTTCTCGTGCAAAATATTGTAGCATGGATAATCTCTAGTTTTGCTATAATGAGAGCTGTGTACGGTCGCCCCACTAAAAGCTTTAGGTTTAAAAATGTTTCTTACTGTATTGTGAGAAACCGAAGTTAAGGATTTCGTGAGAAATCTCGTGGGAGATCAATCTGTTTATTATATTTTATTTGCAGTTTGAGCCATCTGACATCGATGAGAAAGTTGGATCTCTCTTCTAACCCTATCAAAGTGCTCCCTGAGTCTATCACTGCGTTGAGTTCTCTTGAAGAGCTGGACCTGTCACGTTGCAAGATAAGGCAACTCCCAGGGAGGTAAATATACACATAGTTTGTATGAACTGTGATGAAGTTTTTATGAGGAACCATGATAAACTTGCTGCTGATTAAATATTGGATATTATAATTGGGTTACATTATTTTAAAACATTGTTAAAATATAATCTAGCTGGATAAGTTTTTCAAAATCTTTTAAAAGCTTTATTATTTTTCTGATTAGCACCTTTCTTAATCTAAAGTAATAGATTATTACTATTATTTATCTAACATATTATATTATTACTATTATCAATCTAAAGTATTAGTATTGTTATTACCATATTATTCAGATTAATTAAACCTTGTGTAGTCTAAACTAATTTTAACCTGCACCGAGTTTTCATCAAACCCACTGTTAGTGATTAAAGACAGACTACTCTAAACTGATCAGACTATAACTGGCAGCCACATAAAAGTGCTAAACTTTCTATGAACATTTAATTTTGGTTAGTTATAAATATTAAATATGTTAATGCTCACCATAAAACTTTCTAAAAGCAGAAGAAAAGATTTATTTAATTTCTTACATCAGTGGTCCAACCTTTTTCTAAACGTTCCAATATTTAATCTTCTTCCAAACCTATCACACAGCTGAGTTCACTATATTTATTAAAGATAGAGTTCAGCAACATAACCCATTAATATCAGTAATGAATTTGTTTGCCAACTTTCAAGGAAGCTATGAAATTGATAGAGATAGAAAATGACGGATGATTTTAATGACAAAGTTCATTCAAACTACAATTTTGATGGATTAATTAATCTGAACACGAAATGTGAAATTGTCTGTTAGATTTCTGGCAAACTCTACATGTATAAGCGCGCTGCTATCTCCATATATATGTTGTCTGTTTTCAAAACAGGGAAATGCATGTAATTACATTTTATGCCCAGTGCATGCTGAAATTAAAATCTTTTTAAACTATTCACTTTTTAAATTACTTGAATGTTGGTTGGGAGGACTAATAATACCTTGTCTTTCATTCAAAAAATTAGATGGAAATAAATGGATTATTATTTTAAACATTTTCATGTAGGCGTTAATCAATAATTGCCTGTATTGTATTGACATATACTAATATATAGTACATGTACCTTCACATGTAGATTATATTTATTTTTCGCTGACCTTAAAAAACAAAAATGTCATTATCAAAACACAGCTGTCTCTCAGCTAGAACCCTTTTAGCTTGAAAGTAAATTATACCACACTACGCTTATGTTACACGTATTTATCCAATGATTTTCAGAGTATGTTGGAGTGCACCACATAATCTTATGCTATTTTGTTATCTCATGAAGTAAATGCACCAAACAGTTTCACTAATGTTTACTTTTTATCACCGCCTAAATTTGGTCAAGAAACCACCATAAAATATGGATCACTTTTAATATAAATGTTGAATAGAGTTAGGATCTCGGTTGGCACAGAGTATGATTTCAATTATAGTTCACTTTAAACTACTGATTTTGTGATAGGTCAAAACCATTGAAACGTTGAAGCTTAATTAACTAAAATTTGTTAGTTTTTTCACAAGTTTTTGAGCATCTCAATAACCAAGAAATGCATAATTACGCTATTAAAAAAATAAATATTACAAAAACTCAAATTGGAATT
Source organism: Watersipora subatra (assembly GCF_963576615.1). Taxonomy (NCBI): domain Eukaryota; kingdom Metazoa; phylum Bryozoa; class Gymnolaemata; order Cheilostomatida; family Watersiporidae; genus Watersipora; species Watersipora subatra. Next base: position 28,909,439 of record NC_088710.1, on the reverse strand, counting down.
CAGAAAAGGAAAGGAACTCACCAAGCATCAATAGAGTTTACAATTGATGCTCTTGCTGCTTTAAACAATATTCTTATTGTTTCAGTTGTACTCATTGACTTCTCAAAGGCTTTTGATACGATAAATCTCTCTATTTTAAATAATAAACTTGAGCAGATATATTTTCTCATTCAAGTTTAGAATTAATTCAAAATTATCTTTCAAATCTTTGCGCCCCTGCTACTGTGCATATCGGTACTCATTGCACCTTAATGTTTTTATCATTTTTTATGTAATTTATTTAATGTGATTAAAGCCAAAAAACAAACTGCCAAACATTACATTGTAAACAGGAGCGTTATTTAAAACAACAGATGAACTTGATAAAAAAGGAGAATCTTCATATGAGCATTTTTTTATATAATATTTTTATACATTCCATCGTACGAATAATCTACAAAATATAACTATACAAAAGCAGGTGGTTTTTGAAAATAGTACAAATGGTTGTACAAATTTAAAAAAAGTTTTTTGAATTATTATTGTGCACACTAACTTAAATTATTTTATTTTTTACTGAAGGAAATTATCAACAGATTTGTAAAGTTCTTGCAATTATCGCACCAGTTCAAATAAGTTAATATTTAATGCTAGGCAATGCAAGATAAATAAATATTTTATATTTTCCCACATTATTATCCGAGCTATCTTTAAAGATTTGGTTGCGTCAAATTGGAGTTGATTTGAAAAGAAAGTATTTATTTTGATTATAAGTTGATATGTTGTTTTTTAAGTTAGGCAATCTCATTGTTGAGATATTTGAAGAATTAAATCAAAAAAACTTATTGCGGTGAAAACGCCCAGGCTAAAAAAACGTGCCCAGACTTGCCCAAAATGATGTCTCCATCTCTCGTATTCACATCGGCTATTGTGATAAAAGTTTAGTCCTACGCGGCTCTATTGGCATATATTTTATTTTGTATTTGCTCATGTTGGCTAGAACAAAATTTTAAGTCGAGCTACAGATAAATTAATGTGAAGGTTTCAAACGCCTCAAATAAGGGAAATGGAGAACTTGCCATATTAACTTCCTTTAAATGCTGTGTAAACATTTGAGTACCGACTACCCATTCTACCGGTGTACGGTATTCGGGTCGTCGAATTAGCTTATTTCATTATGGGCTTTGTATCAGCTAAGTTCTCAGTTGCTACACGCATACCAGCAACTAGCTACTGAATAAAATAGGCACGCCGCCATTTTTGGAACAAATATATTCGAATGTATGGCAAAACCAACTACATCCCAAAAAGTCATATATAGTCGACGTATCTAGTCATTATTAGTATCAATATGTAGAAAATTTCACTGGTCCCATTTGATTGGTTAATTCAAGTACAATACAAATGGTTTTATGAGTTGAACGCAATAGTGAACTCAAAACACTGTCAAGTTTGTTGCAATCAATTAACCTACCGATTCTGACAAAGGGTTAATAAAACCATTCTTGCACCTGGTTGGCGGTTTGTGGATTAAGCTGTTTTCATAATTTTCTGTGCAATGACTTTTTTATTACCCGGGCAACGCCCTGGTACAGGTGCAGATTTTAGTGTAAAATAGCAACTACAAGTACAAGCTTAGTAAGTACAGTTTATGGTGTAAAATGTTGAAGAAATACTTAACCAAAGTTTTTTTCTTGCCTTGGATCGGATAAAAATTTACATAATTTTATTTTAATGAGGGAAATGGTTTCGGATCTCGAACTAGTCGGTTTTCGAACTACCTTCTGAAACTGATTATGTTCGAGAACTGAGGTTCCACTATACGTTATCAAAATATATAGGTCGCTGAAAGTTATGAAATTTTAAATTTACATTGGTTTGAAAACCTGTACAGTTGTTTTAGTTATTTTTAACTCAGTTGTCCTGCACAAAACCTTTTCCTCATGATATGAAGTTTGAAAGTTGTAGTTGTTTATAAAAGTTTGAAAACCTAGACAGTTGTTTTATTTTCTCTCTTAATGTATTTAAACTACGCAAAACACTTCTCGCATGATATGTAGTTAGAAAGTTAGAATGGTAAATGTTGTTATATGTTAACTAAAAACCAATTTTCTGTCCAAAGACTTTTTTTCTACCCGGGCAATGCCGATTAGCACAATTAGTGGTAACTATTTTTGTTGGTTAACCGTAAGATAACTTTTCTGTGCAAGGACTTTTATTATTCGAGCAACATCGGTCATTTGCCTCGGCTTGAATGACACAAAAATGAAACAAAAAGCTGTTTCGTGAACGAGATTAAAATATTTTTGACCAAATTGCTCCTGTAGAGGAACCAACTTGTTGCAAGCCCAAAAGCTTTAAAAACCTTTGGAGGACTAAAAAGCCTAATTTGGATATACAAAAGAAAGGCATCTTATTTGACAAGTACAGAGCTTACTCATTTAGTCCTAGATTAAAAAAGAATTACATAAAAGCTACAAATAAAGTTTAATCCCCTATCAAAGAAGCAAAAGCTGATTACTACTCTCATGAAATACTAAAAATTAATGAGCCTTGAAATTAATTAAATAATCATCGTAGACGAAACCAAGGTAAATCCCAAGAATTTACTGAGCTTTGAGACTCTAACTCTAAAGATATAACTGATGACTAACAAATAGCTACATAATTTAACACTTATTTTACAGAAATGTGAACCAGACTTGTGTAAGCTTTTTCTAATACAAATATAAAGCATCAAGTGTCAGGGATAAATACATTTCAAGATTAATTTTGTAGACGTTCATGAGTGTATTGTTCAGAGAGTTTTTGCGAATCTAAATGAACACAAAGAAGGCATGAATGGAATTTCCGTGAATTTAGTGAAAGCTTGTTCACATGAGCTATCAAAATATTTGGCCTACGTGTTCAACATGAGCATAAAACAATGTGTTTTCCCTCAAAATGAAATGTGCTAAAGTTTTGCCCATATTTAAAACCGAAAGGAATAAGCTGTTATCTATCAACTACTAGCTGTGTTACCCGGAGTTGCCCGGATAATAAAAAGGTCTTTGGACAGAAAATTGATTTGTATTTAACATATAACAACATTTGCCACTTCAAACTACATATCATGAAAAAAGTGTTTTGTTGAAGTGAAATAAATTAAGAGAGTAATTAAAAACAGCTGTTAAAATTTTCAAACTTTTCAAACAGCTGTAACTTTCAAACGTCATATCACGAGGATAAGGTTTTTAAACCCCTGTAAATTTAAAAGTTCATAACTTTTTGCAACGTATAGTTGTTAATAACCTACAGTGGAACCTGTTCTAGCGGAACTGTTTTAGCGTTGCTAACCTAGTTCTTCGAGATCCGAATCAATTTTTCTCATTTAAATAAAATTATGTAGATTTGAATTCGTTCCAAGATCAGAAAAATTTGGGTAAATTTGGAATATGCTTCAGTAAAGAAAATATTTTTTGAACATTTTATACCATAAGATGTACTGTATACTGTATAATATAGATAGAAAGGGGTATATATATATATATATATATATAAATCATGTTTCATTTTAATAAAATGTTTTTTATTTATGACTAGTTTCATTACCCGCCTACAGTAACAGATTCACATGCAGCATAAGGTTTATTGAGAGTTCTACCCGTCTACCCGCCTTGGCTGACCAGTCTATACCCGCCTCGCAGTTGACTATCGCGCTTTTGCATTCGCCTCGCCATCAATCGCCTCGCAATCATCCGGCCCGCATCCGCCTCGCAATCAATAGCCTCGCACTCAATTGCTTTGCAGTCAATCGCTTCGCACTCAATCGCTTCGCAATTAATCGCCTTGCACTTGCAACCAGTCGCCTCGCAATAATCGCCTTGCACTCGCAATCAATCGCCTCACACTTGCAATCAATTGCCTCGCGCTCGCAATCAATCGCCTCGCAATCAATCACCTCACAATCAATCGCCTAGCACTCAATCGCTTCACAATCAATCGCCTCGCACTCGCCAACTCATCCGGAAAGCTGCGCCTGGATACACTCGCTGCACTCGGGGCGAAAAAGGTCTTCCTCGCATCCCCGAGTGACGCCACAGCATCAAACCGCTAGCTGCACAGCCCGTCCACAGGAACAGATTCATGTACAGCAAGAGGTTTATTGAGAGTTGTCTTTTATACTGTAAAACAACTCCAAATATGCAGTTTACTGAATTTTTTTGCCCTGATCACACCATGCATACACATATGCAGTCACATAGGTCAATAATGTAGGGGAGAACAATGTAAACCTGCCATATGTTTTACAGCTAGTCTACAATGCATCAGTCTCAAACCACTCAAATCGGAGTTGCCCTATTTGTGTACAGAGAACTGATAATGAAATTGACATTGCTAGGCAAACTAAAGTTCTTCAAACTGGCAGTATTAAAAAGTTTTGCATCTTTTAAAAAATTATACAAAATATTTTGCTATCGCCAGCATTTATTGAATGGAGACTCCAACATTCTTAAAACACTAATCATAGCTCACCAGTTTTTCGTCTATAGCCTGTGTTTTGACATGGTATATACAAACAGTAATGAGGTTGTGTCAATAAAATTTATAAGTATAACAGCACAGACCGTATGTTGTCAAGGCAGATACAGCATTAGCACTTTACAATAGTAGAACAAAGCGCTGACATGATTGCCTTTGTATGAGATACAATAAGGAAAAGAAATGCATGAAAAGATATATATACTGAAAAATATGTTAGAAAATGCTGCATGTGGTATAGCAGAACATGAAGGACATAAAACAATAACACAATGTTAGTTCAATGCAACACTTGCGGATAGACAACATTTTTGGTTTTTCTGTCGGGCGTATGAAGAAACAGTTTTTGGCGTGAGCCTACTTTTGAGCAGGCGACATATAAGGTCGCCTTATACATTACACCCTGGTCATGGCTGATGCAGGGTGACAGTAAGTCGATAGCAGCTGCTCTCTTTCTTTTCACAATAGCGTATCGCAACCCTCGGAGTACTCGTGAAAGTTCTGTAATAGTAAGTTACAGTAGGCCTACTCGTATCTGGAAAGAAATTTGTAACTCGGCTGCTGAAGGAAATGAACATGACCCACTATCACGAACAGCGGCAAATCCAACATTATTAAGTAGTGGAGATGTGGCAATTCATAGACAATACAACATTGTATAAGAAACACTTACCTTTTTGATGTGGAAATTTAGTAGGTGAGAAATGCGTTTTTCCAGTGGCTCAACGAAACAAACGTTTACCTGACCTTCTCGGTACACGTTGGCAGTGAATATTAATTGCATATAAATAGCTACTCGTTAATTTATTTTATTTAATGAATAGTACATTTGTATAGCTGTATAGACACCTTTGTATAGGCCACAGAACTCAGGAAGGTGCTTTTTAATACGGCAGAAAATTTGCCGTTTAAAAAGCGTGCTAACCGGGGATTTCGGTTAATGCGCCCGAGCGGTGAAAGAAAAACAACAGAATCGCCACACCTTTATATAAGCCGCTTGGCTCAAATCGTCAGAGAAAAGTAGCGGCTAATAGTCCATATTACGATATTACCATATCACGATATTTAGTACTCGTATTAATTTGGTTGGCTTCGTTCGACCGAATGGAAAAAGAAAGACCGCTCTATAATTTATTTACTGTTACTACACATATTAATTCAGATTTCTTCGTACGACTGAAATTTGTACGACGATAAAAGGAAAGACCGCTTTATAAGGCGGACAATCAATCACACAGACAACGATTGCCGTTTATATAGTAGATGATGGAAAAAAAAAAAGTAAACATTTCGTATGTTTGGCTTTTAAAACATCCGAAGCATTTAAGGTCCTAATACAGTGCTAAAAATTATAAAAATTGATAATGAAACAGCAAAAATGCAAAAGATAGTTAAATCAAAAATTGAAGCAAAAAGAAAATATAAACAGCAAAGGCCTGTTTACTTTACATATTTAAAGGAGACTCATCCTCCAAAGCATTTTAGGGTAACTCGGCTGGAACTGTTATCTCTCTAGCAAATTTATTTGGTAGAGGAGGTGTCGTTCCACATGGTTTCTCCCTTTTTGTAAAGAGTTTATGAAGCGTAAAATGCTAATCCATTTCGGGAGCTTTGCTAATTGCAATACGCATGCTCCAGTGTAGTCAAGAACTAAATTTATGTTCAAGCTCCGAGGCAAACAAATTTTAAAATCTTTGGACGAAAACCTAAGGCTAAAATAATTAGCGTGCATGCCATATATTTTTTATGAAACTGTATCTGATCACTATGGCGTTCTAGCTGAGTGGTAGATCATCCGGATAAAAGACTCGTCGATGCAAAATTTGTTGGGAGTCCAAATCCATCAAAATGCAGATTATCAAGATTTTAAGATCTATAGCTGAAAAAATAACCCACAGATATATGATACATGACTACACACAGACAGACTTTGAGAAATATACAGTGAAACTCGGATAACTCAAACTTCAAGGGACCGAGCAAAAGTGTTCGAATTATCAGAGCGTTCAAGTTATCAGAGCACTGTCACAAGTCCATGCATTTACTTATTTATTAGTAGATACATGTACAAATACAAACAATAATATAAATCAAAAGCACAAATGACTTGTTTCAAATTTAATGCTTCTTATGTAAAGCTTAAAACGTTTTTATCAAAAAGTATAAAGATTTTTCTATCACTTGAGATTGGTTTGTTGTTTGAGGTGATGTTATTGCCAGGACGTTTTTTAAATTGACATTGGCAAAACTTGATCGTTGCTGAAATGCCCAAAAGAAAATACATCTTTTTCTTTTGAGCGTTTTACTCGCGATCAGTTTTGCCGATTTTTCTTGAAGTTTATGCAAAGATTACCTTACTTTACCTGGGATTCGTTAAGAGCAACACTCCGAGGCAGTTCAATTAGAAGTTTTACGAGGTTTTACGATACATTCTATATCACTCACGCTTTTTTAATAGATACTTATTGAATGTACACACGTATTCTGTGTTTAGGTCAAACGATGAATAGTTTTTTGTAGCTCAGACAACGTATACGTTTAATTACAACATTTTTAAGACGTTTTAAACATTCAACATTCCGACGTTGATTCAACACGGAATCAACGTCGGAAAACTATTCATCACGGGCTAGCCAGGTCAGGCACTCAAAGATTTTCGCCACGCAAATACAAAACAAAAACAACATGCTGTTTTTGTTTTGTATGTGCGTGGCGAAAATCCTTGCGCACGTGACCCGGCTAGCCCGTGCTATTCATCATATAGCAGGATAAATCAAATTTCACCAAACCTTTAGAAAAGTCGTTGACAAAAATATTTTGTCGCCGGAGGTAATAACGACGCTTATGAATTACGGAAAGTTGAGGTTTACCTCTATGGCTTGGAATAAATGGATTTTCTAAAGCGATAGCAACCGTTTCGGTAGCCGTTGGGCAAAAAACAGTTTGTTATAACAGTGTTGAGTTCGAGTTATATAGAGCCATTTATCATTGCGTAGGAACGGACCAAGCAAATCCATTCGAGTTAACCATGTGTTCGCTATATCCGAGGGCGAGTTATCCATGTTTCACTGTATATATATATATATATATATATATATATATATATATATATAGATGGCTATATTTATATTTTCTGTCTATCTATCTATCGATGTTCCGTTGGTTAGTTCTGGTGGTCGTATGATCAGTTATTTGGGTACACTATCACAGAAACCATGCCCACCACTACAGCAACAACAAAATTGTAATTGTTATTGATGTAATTGAGTCAGTATTAATAGTATTTTGTGAACACTGATCACTTATTATTATGGGTTAATAAATATCAGTTAATGTCAAAGTTATATTCAAATAAAGGTGGTGTTCAATAAAAGGATTAAGCTGTATGTTTCAATTCTGGTCTTATAGTGGCCTTCCAAAAGTTTAAAGTGATTAAATTTCTATTTCATTCCTTTACTTTTAATCCATCCGCAGTTAAAGCATAACATAAAGTGTAAAAACTTGAATATATCAGTAATCTTTATAGTCAGTGAAGCAGCTAACTACCCTGAAAGTTGATAGAACATTGTTAATTAGGTATTATGCAATTCTCAGCTCTAAATTAAACTCCTGTTTTTGGCTTTGGGTTGGCATGAAGGATTAGTTGAATCAGATTTTTGTCAATTAAATTCACTTCTATTATCTTATTTTAGTTTTATAAAGCTTCAAAAGCTAAAGGTTCTGAGGATCACTGGCTATTTGAAAACATCAATACCTCATGGCCTTCAAACTGTTCCTGAGGTGGTGACCAAATTGACTTCATTAGAAGAACTTGATTTGTCCAACAACTACATCAAAAAACTCCCTGACAGGTGAGAAATAACAGCTGCTCTCCGATGCCGTCGTAGCTGTTTCCTTGTATCAATTTGATGATTTGTATTTAAGTTCAAAGGTTTACAAGACATTTATATAAAAATGCATTACACTTCACACAGTTCAGAGTCCCTACAATTCATTACTGGTTTGTTATGAAGGCTTTTGCCATGTTTTAGTGCTGTTTCTTATTGGTGGTAACTAGAATAAGCCATTAAATTTTAACTCTTCATTTTTATGGCCTATTGCTCTAACAAGATAAAGATGTTGTTTCTGAAGGTTTCGTGTTTTGTATCTGAAGGTAACATTACTATTTGTTATCAAAGTCTGGTTGGTAGTGTAAAGTAAAAATAAAATATCATATCCTTGTTCATGAAGAGTAAATCTACTAAAACTGCATTTAATTTTGCAATTAAATTTATAGCCTGAAACATAATTAATGACATTTCCTTACACACTTCAACTTGTCACTATACTTTTTAGAGTGATGTGATAGTTTGTAGAAGTCTGGTGTCAAGTTGTGTGAATTTCAATTTCATGTATAATTGAACTTATATATTGTAATTATGTTTTCTATTATTGGAGAATTTGACTTTTTGCACTCTGCTGGGTATCTGAATCGATGTGTGTTTCAAAATTAACCTGAATTAACAAAATGATTTTACTTTGTGTTGGTTTTCAGCCCTTTATAAATTTGAAACACATAAACATTGCTACAAACGTTTCCATTTAATTTTTATTCCCCGAACTGCTAAAAGTTTCCAAGTTTCCAGTTCTTTCAAATCTCTTCGAAAATCAGAAATGACAAGATGATGGTCATCAAAACTGTTCATGTTTAATTATTATGTTCCTGAAAGAAACTTGTAATAAATGTAAGTATATTGTAAAGAGATTTTTTGAATAAAGAAAAATTGTGGATCGAATGGAAGCCGTGTAAATTGTCTCATATAGTGAGCATTCTCTGATAACCAAATTTCATGTTTTATGGTATCTTTGGATGTCTCAGAAGATTTCCAGGTATTTTAGAACATTGCTTAAATAGTAAAATCATTTTAGTTTCCTTATTGCCAGCTATTTATAGATTGCAAACAAAATTATATTCAGAGACTTTTGAACTTCTTGACTGCATGAAATTCAGTTAGGGATGTTAAAAATTGTTCTCTGTCAATGTTCTGAAAACTAAAATAGTTTGCATCATTTATCTTTCAATTATTATTGTTATTATTTTACTAATAATTGAAATATGAATTAATTATATAATAATAATCTTTCAATTATAATATAATTAAAAATATGATATAGTACCTGACAATTAATCTTTGTAGCTTTTTTTATTCATTTCTAGAAAACCTTCATTTGCATTAGTTTATTGAATGAACAATGAAAGGCATAAATTGAATTCCCGCGAAGTTAGTGAAAGCTTGTTCACATGAGCAATCAAAATATGTGGCCTACCTATTAAACATGAGCATAAAACAATGTGTTTTCCACAAAAATGAAATGTGCTAAAGTTTTGCCCATCTTTAAAACCGAATGGAATAAGCTGTTATCTAATAACTATGGACATGTTTCTATTCTGTCAGTCTTTCACAAGTTTCTGAGCATCTCATTAACCAACAAATGCATAATTACGCTATTAAAGAAATAAATATTACCAAAACTCAAATTGGATTTTAGATAGGGAAAGGAACTCACAAAGCATCAATAGAGTTTACAATTGATGCTCTTGCTTCTTTAAACAATATTATTTTTGTTTCAGTTGTACTCATTGACTTCTCAAAGTCTTTTGATACCATATATCTCTCTATTTTAAATAATAAGCTTGAGCAAATATATCTTTCTAATTCAAGTTTAGAATTAATTCAAAATTATCTTTCAAATCATTTTCCAAGTGTTATAATAACACATAAATTATCTCAACTTCTATTAATTAAGTGTGGAGTACCACTAGGATCCATCCTTGGACCAATATGATTTTTGTTATATATAATTGATCATGTAAAGAGTACTGATAAATTTAAAACTATTTTGTTTGCTGATAATACAAAGTTATTTTATACCGCTAAAAACTTGAATAAAGATAGAGCAATAATTAACAAATAATTAAATCTGATAAAAAATTAGTATGACCAAAACAAACTAACATTGAATGTTGACAAGGAAAAGTTCATAGTTATTCATAATTCACAAAATATATTTCGATTTTAAAAACACATTTCGAACAGGACAAATCATACAAATGATGGATAGTTTAAAGTTTTTAGCCATTACATTGAATAGTGGCCTAAACTGGTCATGACACATGGACCAATTGAGAAAACAACTATGACAAAGCTTCTGAGTAGTTTACCAGGTCTCATTGGTTTTTACAGAAATGCCTCTTTTACTTTTATTTATTATTCTAATTAATAGTAAATTATATTATTTCTTGGAATCATGGCGAAATGCTCTGATGAGCTACTTAAAAATTTTTTTTGCTTAGAATAACATATCATGAAAACTCTTATTTTCCATCAACTCATTTGTTAAAAAATCTCGTGTTTTGCCTACACAACGACTATATCAACTAAGAATATGTTTTTTAGCCTTCACACAATTTAAATATCAACTAATTTTTCAACATATTACAACACTCGTCATTCCTTATTTGCTTTATCTTTTCCACCCTCTACTACTGGTTGCCATAGACGAGTTGCCTATTGTGTGTCATAGCATGGGGTTTCTCTGCCACAGTCTCTGTGCCTCGAATTGCCCTGCTACTGTGCATATCGGCCCTCATTGCACCTTAATTTTTCTGTCATTTTTATATTATTTATTTAATGTGAATAAATCAAACAAGCAAACTGCCAAATATTCCCATGTAAACGTGAGCGTTATTTATAACAACAGATAAATCTGATGAGAAAAAGAATCTTCATATAAAGATATTTTTATATAATATTTTTATACATGATCAATATTTTGGGTACATTATCACAGAAACCATGACCACTACCACAGCAACAACAAAATTGTTATTGTTATTGATGTATTGAGTCAATATTAATAGTATTTTGTGAACACTGATCACTTACTATTATGGGTTAATAATTACCAATTAATGTCAAAGTGATAATCAAATAGAGGTGGTGTTCAATAAAAGGACTGATCTGTTTTCCAATTTTTGTCTTATAGTGGCCTTCCAATAGTTTAAAATAATTAAATTTTTCTTTCATTCTCTTACACTTAATCCATCCAAAGTTAAAGCATGACATAAAGTGTAAAAACTTGAATATAGCAGTAATTTTTATAGTTGGTGGAGTGGCTAGCTACCCTGAAATTTGATGAAACAAGGTTAACCCTTTCATTGCCGAGCATGTACAAATTTGGGTATCTGCCAAGTGCCAGCCATTTTACCGAAAATTGCCGATATTGCTTCATGATATGTAAACAGTATTTTTTTCCAATTTCAATCTCTATTTAGAACAATTTTGTTACATATTTTAATTTGCTAACATTTTAGCCATCATTTCTATGCAAAAGTTCAATGGATCTATACTTTGTGCGATGATAAAGCTGTGTGATGCTATGATCGATGTGAAGCTAAAACGATATTCCGTGTTTCTTACTCTTGCAAAATTATTACTTTCACCACTCTCAGAAACAGTGCTGCTGCTTTAATTATTTGTAGTCACAAAAATCTGAATCTGAAATGGCTATAATGTCATCAACATTACTAATTACCTGTTTTCTGACTCGCGCGCGGTAAAAAATGAACTCACACAAAAAATGCTCGATATTAAATTAGAAATTCTCTAACAAAAGTTTAAAATTGCTTCGTTATTTTAGGCTAAATTTATAGACAAACCTTCGGACAACACTGTCAATTTCATAAAAGTTTTAAAGACTGTAGGTTATGCTGTCAACAAATAATAAAATGAGGTAACTACGCAATTTCTGGGAAAGTCGCAATAATGCGTCTACGGCAGTCGTCCCACGAAAACGCATTTATGCGTTTATGGCAGTGAAAGGGTTAATTAGATATTATGCAATTCTAAGTTCCAAATTAAACACCTGTTTTCGGCTTTTGGCTGGCATTGATGATCAGTTGAATCAGATTTTTGTCAATTGAATTCACTTATATTTTCTTATTTTAGTTTTATACAACTTCAAAAGCTAAAGGTTCTGAGGATCACTGGCTATTCCGAGCTATCAATACCTCATGGCCTTCAAACTGTTCCTGAAGTGGTGACCAAATTGACTTCGTTAAAAGAACTTGATTTGTCCCACAACCAGATCAATGAACTCCCTGACAGGTGACAAATAACAGCTGCTCTCTGGTGCCATGGTAGCTGTTTCTTTGTATCAAAGTGATGATTTATATTTAAGTTCAAAGGTTTAAAAAACATTTATATAAAATACATTAAGGCTTTTGCCATGTTTTAATACTGTTTCTTATTGGTGGTAACTAGAATAAGCCATTAAATTTTAACTCTTCACTTTTATGGCTTATCGCTCTGACAAGATCAAAACATTATTTGGTTTTTTACGTGTAATTGAAATACAGTTAGTCAGTTTTTTTTTCTAAATTTATAAATTTCACTATGTAACTTTTTTCAATTAGACTTTACAAAAATTTTTAAACTGGTTTTTAACCAGACAAGTTTAAGGTTCTCTTAAGAAATAATTTATTTCTTAAGAGAAGTCCAAATGATTTCATGTGTTGTTTCTGAAAGTAACATTACTATTTGTTATCAAAGTCTAGTTGATAGTGTAAAGTAAGAATAAAATATCATATCCTTGTTTGTATGAAGAGTAAATCTACTAAAGCTGCATTTAATTTTGCAATTAAATTTATAGCCTGAAACATAATTAATGCCATTTCCTTACACACTTCAACTTGTCACTATACTGTTTAGAGTGGTGTGATAGTTTGTAGAAGTCTGGTGTAAGTTGGGTGAATTTCAATTTCATGTATAATTGAACTTATATATTGTAATTATGTTTTCTATTATTGGATAATTTGACTTTTTGCACTCTGCTGGGTATCTGAATTGGTGTGTGTTTCAAAATTAAACTGGATTAACAAAGCAATTTTACTTTGTGTTGGTTTTCAGCCCTTTATAAATTTGAAACACATAAATGTTGCTACAAACTTTTTCTTTTAATTGTAATTCCCTGAACTGCTAAGAGTTTCCAAGTTTCCGGTTCTTTCAAATCTCTTCAAAAATCAGAAATGACAAGATGATATTCATTAAAACTGTTCATGTCTAATTATTATGTTCCTGAAATAAACTTCTAATAAATGTAAGTATATTGTAAAGAGATTTTTCGATTAATGAAAATTTGTGGATCGAATGGAAACCGTGTAAATTGTCTCATACAGTGAGCATTCTCTGAGTACCAAAATTCATGTTTTATGGTATCTTTGGGCGTCTCAGAAGATTTCAAGGTATTTTAGAACATTGCTTAAATAGTAAAAAAAATTTAGTTTCTTTGTTGCCAGCTATTTATAGATTGCATACAAAATGATATTCAGAGATTTTTGAATTTCTTGACTACATAAAATTTAGTTAGCAATGCTAAAAATTGTTCTCTGTTGATGTTTGAAAACTAAAATAGTTTGCATCATTTATCTTTCAATTATTATTATATTAATAATTGAAATATGAATTAATTATATAATAAAAATCTTTCATTTATTTTTATATAGTTAAAAAATTATAACATAGTACCTGACAATTAATCTTTGTAGCTTTTTGGATTCATTTCTAGAAAACCTTTATTTGCATTAGTTTATTGAATGAACAGTAAATGGCATAAATGCGATTCCCGCAATGTTAGTGAAAGCTCGTTCACATGAGCTATCAAAATATGTGGCCTACATATTCAACATAAATATAAAACAATGTGTTTTCCCACAAAAAATGAACTGTGCTGAAGTTTTGCCTACATCTAAAAATGGAGGCAAAATATCTTATCTAATAACTATAGACCTGTTTCTATCGTGTCAGTCTTTCACAAGTTTCTGAGCATCTCATTAACCAACAAATGCATAATTACGCTATTAAAGAAATAAATATTACAAAAACTCAAGTTGGATTTTATAAAGGGAAAGGAACTCGTAAAGCATCAATAGAGTTTACAATTGATGCTCTTGCTGCTTTAAACAATATTCTTTTTGTTTCAGTTGTACTCATTGACTTCTCAAAGTCTTTTGATACGATAGATCTCTCTATTTTAAATAATAAGCTTGATAAAATAAATTTTTCTCATTCAAGTTTAGAATTAATCCAAAATTATCTTTTAATTCTCTGCGCGTCGAATTGCCCTGCTACTGTGCATATCGGCCCTCATTGCACCTTAATTTTTCTATCATTTTTCATGTTATTTATTTAATGTGAATAAAGCCAACAAATAAACTACCAAACATTACAGTGTAAACAGTAGCGTTATTTAAAACAACAGATGAACTTGATGAGAAGGAGAATCTTCATATAAGGATATTTTTATATAATATATTTATACATTTTATCGTACGAATAATCTACAAAATATACATAAACGAAAGCAGGTGGTTTTTGAAAATAGTACAAATGGTTTTACAAATTTGAAAAAGTTTTTTGAAATATTATCATGCATGCTAACTTAAATTATTTTATTTTTTACTGAAGGACATTATCAACAGATTTGTAAAGTTCTTGCAATTATAGCACCAGTTCAAATAAGTTACTATTTAATGCTAGGCAATGCAAGATAAATAAATATTTTATATTTTCCCACATTATTATCCGAGCTATCTTTAAAGATTTGGTTGCGTTACATCTGGGTTGATTTTAAAAGAAAGTATTTACGTCGTTTATCAGTTGATATGTTGTTTGTTGTGTTAGGTAATCTCATTGTCAAGATATTTGAAGATTAAAATCAAAAAAACTGATTGCGGTGAAAACACTCAGGCTAAAAACCATGCCCAGACTTGCCCAAAATGATGTCTCCATCTATTGTATTCACATCGGTTAATGCAATAAAAGTATAGTCCTACGCGGCTCTATTAGCATATATTTTATTTTGTATTTGCTCATGTTGGCTAGAATAAAGTTTCAAATCCAGCTACAAATACATTATTATGAATGTTTCAAACACCTCAAATGAGGGAAGCTGAAAACTTGCCTATTAACATCTTTTAAATGCTGTGTAACCGTTTGAGGATTTCAGCTTAGATGATAACAGGGCTATAATGTTTTCTATATGTTTTGCAAAACATGTTTTGCATTGTCTTCAACAATATTATTTTAATATATAATTTTTATAAGTTAAAAACCTTTCATCGCAGCACAAAGTTGTTATTAAAAACATCCATCCAAATTGTGGCCATTTACATAGATTTAGTTCATATAATATGACAAATTAATCTACTGCAGCAAACTCAAACAAAACATATTATGGTTTGTGCAGCACATATTCTTGTCTCTCTCTCTCATTTATGGCAGTTTTCAGACTGACACGACTGCTCCATTAGTGAACCTGTAATCATAAACATCCTGCAACACTAAAACAAATGTAATAATTTTCACTGATATATATATAGATATATAGATATATATTTATATTTCAAAATGAATAAATGTTAAACAAAAGCATATATACACCAAGCCAACAATTTGTAGCTTTGTTTCTAAGAGGTAAAGATGAGCATTGATCAATCGATATTCCTCACTTTTAAAAAGTGAAAAATGAACATAAATTCTAATCATGAAACTAATTTGCTAGCTAAAATGGCAAATAAAATGTTATAGCTAGGTGAAACGACTAAAAAGATATGCAACAATCATTCGTGGTAGCAAAAAGTTATATAATTTTACTCATCAGTAGACGTATTCATGAGTACTAAAATTATTCCCGTTACTTTAGAATATATGTATAGGATACTCAAAGTTAAAGATAAAATTACCTCCATTCTCCTATCTTCCTCTGCAGCATAACGCTGATGACGCCTGTCAGCTGTCAAAATTAAGCACTGTGACAAATAATCAAACTATAAATATATTACTCAGATGTTTTCTATTTGACAACTGGTGGTTTTCCCACAACCAAACACGAACGAAGCGATTGTTTAGGAGTTTTAAAATAAATGCATATGTGCAGACAACTCACAAAAATTATTCATCATCGACCGTTGCAAACCCTTGTACCGAAATCTCATCAACAAATTTAACCATTTTTCAATGGAGTCGTTTAAGTATAATAACGATACAAACACATATAAACCTAATTAAATATGTTACCAATTCTTCATTATTTGTACAAAATTTTCTAAACCTTTCCCATCTGATCGCATTATACATAAATATACAGATTAATTTGGCCTAAAATCATTATTAAAATTTGCCAAGCCTTATATTTATCAAAAATAAGACCGGCATACGAAACGCCGAGCGACAGAGAATACAATCATTAAGTCGTGTGCATTTCACGAAAAAAAATTGCACATTTCAACAGTCTACAGCATTGTCCAATTGTCGAAGGTTTCTGTAATTAACGTAAAAGTACTGAAAAGTAATCATTTCTTTTTTCCAATTTCAAAGTAACTGACATTTTGGACACCTATAAGTACTCTGGTATTCCAACTGATTTCCAAAGCAGTGGAAGTAAAGGAAATGATGATGATATTTTTTCTAACAATTATTATGAGATTATTACAATATTTAATTAAAAGAATAATCATTCGATATTATAAAATTTAATTTTAAGAATAGTTATTCGATTTTATAAGATTTAATTATAAGAATAAGCATTCAAATTTACAAGATTGAAGTGAAGTGAATTGAAGTGATCGATGTTGGGCAATATGTTACTTTTATTATTTTTTCTAAAGAGTTTTGTTAAATAGATTTTTTAAGAATCTATATAAATATCACAACTTCTTGATATTGTTAGTTATGATGTTTTGAAATGTAAGCAAAATTTTGCATTATTTTTTTACTAAAACTGTATTACTATATTAATAATATTGGTTGTTCTAATAATACCAGTGCATTTTAATTCTAATATTGCATTTCTCCTATTGCGGGGGAGAGAGATAAACATTTAATCTTTTCCTTTCAATATTGCTGTTTGATGTATATAATAACACTTAGTACATTACACCTACTATTGCAGTTATCCTATTGCACTGCAGTGCTATTTGACTGCTAATATTGCATTTCTCAACCATCAGTACCCTTTCTTTTTTCCATTATCACTTTGGTTGTGGGCTGTATGACAGGGAAATTACTAGCATATAAAGCAATGGTGAGACTTTCTGAATTATCAAATAGAACATATCATTTTTCTTGTTATACAGAATATTTTCATAACTTGAAATAAAGATCATGTTTTGTTCAGACTATTAGAGGAACTAGCAACAATTATTTCTATTGCAACTAATTAGAACAGCTTATTGTATGCTTTAGTATAATTTTATTTGTAAAGTTTATCAATATGGTCAATGGATGCAGTTATTATTTTATTATCTCAGATTAAGTAGGCAAACGATTGTGATGAATTATTTGGTATTTCTCGTGCAAAATATTGTAGCATGAATAATCTCTAGCTGTGCTATAATGAGAGCTGTGTCCGGTCGCCCCACTAAAAGCTTTAGGTTTAAAAATGTTTCTTACTGTATTGTGAGAAACCAAAGTTATGGAATTCGTGAGACATTTCATGAGAGATAAATCTGTATATTACATTTTATTTGCAGGTTGGACTCTCTGACATCGATGAGAAAGCTGAATCTCTCTTCTAACCCTATGAAAGTGCTCCCTGAGTCTATCACTGCGTTGAGTTCACTCAAAGAGCTGGATCTGTCAGATTGCAGGATAAGCCAACTCCCAGATAGGTAAATATACACATACAGTGAAACATGGATAACTCGCCCTCGGATATAGCCAACACATGGTTAACTCGACTGGATTTGCTTGGTCCGTTCCCACGCAATGATAAATGGCTCTATATAACTCGATTCAACACTGTTATAACGAACTGTTTTTTGCCCAACGGCTACCGAAACGGTTGCTATCGCTTTAGAAAATCACTTTATTCCAAGCCATAGAGGTAAACCTCAACTTTTCGTAATTCATAAGCGTCGTTATTACCTCCATCGGCAAAATATTTTTGTCAACGACTGTTCTAAAGGTTTAGTGAAATTTGATTTATGCTATACAATGAATAGCACGGACTAGCCCGGTCACGGGCGCAAGGATTTTCGCCACGCACATACAAAACAAAAACAGCATGTTGTTTTTGTTTTGTATTTGCGTGGCGAAAATCCTTGAGTGCGTGACCCGGCTAGCCCGTGATGAATAGTTTTCTGACGTTGATTCCGTGTTGAATTAACGTCGGAATGTTGAATGTTTAAAACGTCTCAAAAAATGTTGTAATCAAACGTATACGTTATCTTAGCTAAAAAAACTATTCATCGTTTGACCTAAACACAAAATACGTGTGTACATTCAATAAGTATCCATTCAAAAAGCGTGAGTGATATACAATGTACCGTAAAACCTCGTAAAACTTTTAATTGAACTGCCTCGGAGTGTTGCTCTTAACGAATCCCAGGTAAAGTAAGGTAATCTTTCCATAAACTTCAAGAAATATCGGCAAAATTGATCGTGGGTAAAACGCTCAAAAGAAAAAGATGTCTTTTCTTTGAACATTTCAGCAACGATCAAGTTTTGCCAACGTCAATCTAAAAAACGTCCTGGCAATAACATCACCTCAAACAACAAACCAATCTCAAGTGATAGAAAAATCTCTATACTTTTTGATAAAGGCGTTTTAAACTTTACATTAGAAGCATTTAATTTGAAACAAGCCATTTGTGCTTTTGATTTATATTATAGTTTGTATATGTTCATGTATCTACTAATAAATAAGTGAATACATGGACTTGTGACAGTGCTCTGATAACTTGAACACTCTGATAATTCGAACACTTTTGCTCGGTCCCTTGAAGTTTGAGTTATCCGAGTTTCACTGTACTTTGTATGAACTGTGATGAAGTTTTTTATGAGCAGCCATGATTAACTTGCTGCTGAATAAATATTGGATATTATAAGTGGGTTACATTATTTTAAAACTTTGTTAAAATATAATCTAGCTAGAGGAGTTTTTCAAAATCTTTTTAAAGTTTTATTATTTTTCTGATTAGCACCTTTCTTTATCTAAAGTAATATATTATTACTATTATTAATCTAAAGTATTATATTATTACTATTATCAGTCTAAAGTATTAGTATTGTTATTACCATATTATTCAGATTAATTAAACCTTGAGTAGTCTTAACTAATTTTAATCTGCACTGAGTTTTCATCAAAACCGCTGTTAGTGATTAAAGACAGACTTCTCTAAACTGATCAGACTATAACTGGCAGCCACATAAAAGTGCTAAATTTTTTATGAACTTTTAATTTTGGTTAGTTATAAATATTAAATATGTTAATGCTCACCATAAAACTTTCTAAAAGCAGAAGACAAAATTCGTTTACTTTCTTACATCAGTGATCCAACCTTATTCTAAATTTCTGACAGCAATATTTAATCTTCTTTCAAATCTATCACACAGCTGAGTTCTCTGTATTCATTAAAGATAGAGTTGAGCAACAAAACCCATTAATATCAGTAATGAATTTGTTTGCCAACTTTCAAGGAAGTTAAAAAATTGACAGAGATGGATAATTTTGATGGATTAATAAATCTGAACACAAAATGTGAAATAGCCTGTTAGATTTCTGGCAAACTCTATAAGCGCTGCTATCTCCATATGTTGTCTGTTTTCAAAACAGGGAAATAATTACATTTTATGCCCAGTGCATGCTGAAATTAAAATCTTTTTGAACTGTTCACTTTTTTTTAAATTACTTGAATGTTGGCTGGGAGGACTAATAATAACTTGTCATTCATTCAAAAAATTATATGTAAATAAATGGATTATTATCTTAGACATTTTCAAGTAGGCGCTAATCAATAATTGCGTGTCCTGTATTAAGATATACTAATATATAATACATATACCTTCGTGTGTACAATATATTTATTTTTTGCTGACCTGAAAAAACAAAAGTATCATTATAAAAACACCACTGTCTCTCAGCTAGATTGTAGAACACTTTCAGCTTGAAGGTGAATTATATCACACTACACTTATGTTACATGTATTTATCCAATGACTTTTAAAAGATGACCGGATAGAATTTAAATGTGGTTCTTAAACTTTTCAAATGTATTTCCGCCATTTTTCAGTTCAAAAACTATTTGTGCTACTTTACTTTGTAAATATTATCTTTTAAATCATATAAAACCATATTTTTACTTCACTTCACACTAACGATGTGCTGTAGTCTCTGCAAGTATTGCAATCAATGCATTACATAGACTGCACCACATAATTTTATGCTATCTTATTATCTCATGAAGTAAATTCCCCATACAGTTTCACTAATGTTTAACTTTTAATACCACCTAAATTTAGTCAAGCAGCCATAATAAAATATGAATCAGTTTTAATATAAATGTTGAATGTAGTTAGGATCTCGGTTGGCACAGAGTACCATTTCAACTATAGTTCACCTAAAACTACTGTTTTTGTGATAGGTCAAACCATAGAAACTTTGAAGCTAAATTAACCAAAACTTCAGCAGCCATATTTAATAATGACTTTATTCGTACACTGTTAGATCACTGAACACTCTTGTCTCATCATTTGAATTTATCAAATAAATTGTATTAAACCGGTGGATATATGTTACTTTACACAAACTATTATTTTAAAATTGTATTTTTGATCTTTAAAAAGTGTCACAGTAATAGAAAAGAAAAAAATAATGTAAAAACTGTCAGAATATTTAACAGAAACATATAATAAAAATATTACATCAGAAGAGCCAAGTGCCGCCACGTTGTTCTGTTGACAAGTGATCAGTGGTAAACGCAACCCCTTTTCAACATTCCAAAGTTTTGGTCATTTTTCTTTTCGGTAGGTTCAAGAGGTAGTAAAATAATTGGAATAATCATAGTAAAATAATAAAATAATCATTTGAATTTGACCAGTAAATCATATTAAACTAGTAAATACATGTTATTTTACACAAAATATTGTGTTAAAGTATACATTTTAGGCATTAAGAAGTATCACAGTATTTAAAATGAAAGAATAATATAAAAAACTAATAGTTCTAGCTCCAGTAGTTCAGATGTTGTTTAGTTTATGCTGGCGTAAATTATAATACGTATTTATATTGCCTCTGTCAGGTAGATACTTATTTACCTCTACATATCCATGTATTTTCTTATATACTTTCAATGGGTCTTTTATCCCATGTGTGATGATTTTTAATCATATGTTAAAGTGCTTCATGAATAAATTTATAGGACAATCAAAAATAAAAACATTACTGTGATTTCATAAAACCTACACAACTTATTGTGATGATTCTAACACCTTGTGTTCAAGTAGCTTATTTGTACCAGCAACTACTGTACCTCAGGAGTTTTTGGGACTTTAACATTTGATTTATTGGTACTCCTATCTCTCCTGATGAGTTTCCAAAATTTGTAATAAACTAAACATTCCTATATAGTAGTGTATAAATAATTGTACTTTTAGCACTAATAATAAATTTTCTGGAGGCGTGAATTCTTATATGATGTATACAATATATCATACTGGTAATATACAAATACAGAGAAAGGAGTGGGGGTGGTTTTTGGCAATAGCACAAACAGTTTTAAAAACTGGAAAAGGTTGCTTAACCCTTTCCAGTCTAATTATGAATACATGAACTGTCTTGCTATGACTAGTTAATCTGTCATACAGTGTTAGTATCAAGACAAGTGTGCATTAAAACCGTGATTGAACGGTTTAGGATTGTCCGATTTTGTTCTAGTTTTTTGTATTAGAAAGCTGGTATATTTTTCTACCAGACGGTAGTGCATGCTTGACTATCTTTTTCTGAACCCTGTATAGCATCTTAGATATGACATAAGACTTCGTGCAGAGTTTCCTGTATGCCAAGTTTGGCAAGTATGACATGGTTCCTAAAATTGTAATATCACAATGAAACTTTGTGAGATACGGTTTGAATATGTTCCAACAGGCAAGATAATCATATACATTGAGCAAGTCATCAGCCTAACTGTAACTGGCTATACTGTAAATCTTACAATCTATTTTGCTTGATTGACAGTTGTTACATTGCTATGGAAACGATAATATTAAAAATATTTTGGTCAGCTAATTTATTTTTTTATTTCTACTATTTACTAAGACTTGTACTTACCTTGCTCTTATAGATTATCATCAAATGTGTCTTGATACTCATATCTTTTATCATCTAATTATTTTCATCACCAGGGCTAATAGCAATGCATGAGGCATTTAAAAACGGCTTTTTATAATTACCGATAGCAAACAAAATGGCCGCTAACTGCTCGTAGCCTAGCGCTTTTTAAGCTTTTTAATAGGTGAATAAAAATGGCGTAGTGCCCACAGACACTTGGAACCTAAGGTAATCTGTTTCTAGAATGTATAAGCATCAAATAAAACTACTATTTTTCCTATGAAATTACAGGGCCGTCATTAGACTATGTCTAAACCGCACCCACTGGGAACCCCGGTTATTCCGGGATCAGGATGAAGAGAGCATAACTGATTCCCGGAATATCTGGGGTCAGATGCGAAAGAGTTAAATAATTCTTATGCACGCTCACTTCAATTATTGAAACATTTAATTTTTTTAATACTCTGCAAATCATAATAATAAAGTGCTCGCAAATATTGCAGGTGCTCAAACTATTTAGTATTTAAGGTTAGGCAATGCAAGATGACAGAATCTTTTCAATTATTTCCACAGAATAATTCAAAATGTTTCTAAAGGTATCAGTCACTTACGGTTAATAAATTCTCTCAACACATCACAAAGTAAAAAGGGAGTTTAAACATAGCTAACATCGACGGTCAAATTATCTATAATGATGTAACATATAGGGGGAAGAGAAGTAGCAAATGCAGATTTATTGGGTGAAATTGTTTGAAGACAGTACTTTAATAAATAGCTACATGAATAAAAATAAATGGCTTCTGGTTTTAAATCTGTAGGTGCTAGCCATATTCTTTTACATTTCATCTTCAAAAAGCAATCTAAAACTAAGTCAATACTGAGTGAAAACAAAGTTTGAGTTTGTCTCACAAACTCATGTTTTTGTCACCAAACCATCAGTTGATGATATTATATTATCCTAAGGTCTCACTTCACCATGCAGTGGTTATACATTATACACACATTTGTGACCAAAACCTTACAATAACCTAATAAATTAGACTTTAACTTTACATAACCTTAACGTACCTTAACCTTTAACCTTACCTAACGTTACGTCGGAGCGCAGTGGCAGATGTCGCAGTAGTTCACTTTCTAGCCACCACGGTTGCTTGGCCAAACCTCCAAGTTACAGGAAGATACCTGATCACCATATAAGAAATCTGGATGCCCGAGAGAGTGTTCTAGAAAATTGAATATAAAACAAAGACCAAGCTTGGTTGAGCTTATAAAGAAGAAAATGTATAAAGGAGCATGACATAATCGTTTGAGCAGAGTTGTATGCGCACACTCTTTGCATGTTTGCATGTGGTTTATTGCCTCTGTTTCATGTATGTTGAGTTATACTTATTTATTTAAATATAAGTACATGCATACATCATTGGAGTTGAACACCTGGTGTTATTGCTCGACTGTCTTGTGGTAAGTCAATGAAACCAGCAGTTTAATTTACACTGCTGGCAGTGGTGAGATCAAGTATCCGGCTTTACAAGACTGAGTTTAGAAGCAGGAACATTCCTGATATTTTGCGGAACATGTGCTAAAGACAGCATCACTTGCATTGCTTGAGTGTGTGGTGGAAAAAGATTTCTCAGAACTCGAGAAGCCACGTTGTATGAGCAACTGTGGTGGATGGAGTCTCCATTTCATTTAGCCAAGCCCAAAGCCAAGCCAGAGCTGTGCTGAGTCAAGACCAGGGCCGATCCGTGCCAGGTCCAGCCAAGTAGAATAGAGGCGGAGGTTACTAGCTATATAAGCTCGAAGATTTCTTTAGAAAAGCAGATCTGTTCTGGGCCTGTTCATTGCCTGTTACTTGAGCATTCTTGTACAACTTATGAAATAAGCAGAAATTATATGTATAAACTCATGCACCGAGTCTTGTACTAGTGGAGGGAAGTGAAGGTCGCAGCAAACATTTACACAACGTTGCCCCAGAGTTTGATGAGTTTTTTTCTAGTGCGAAAAATATTTCTTCAACTCTGTTGGCCGAGTTACGTGAGCAACGCTGCCCCAAGTTTAGTGGTTTTTCTAGTGTAAGAGAGATTTCTCTAAGATCGGTTAGCGGTGCAGCTTAAGCAGGGCTGGCCGGGATTTGGCGAGTTTTTCTAAGTAAAATAAGTACATTATTTCAAGTAATTCACAACTTTCTCTGTTAAGTGCTCTGCAGTAGTTTAAATTCAGTTGGTAGTAGTTTTGCGTGAGAGCTGCACTCCCTGTATAGCCTCATGGATATCTTTTTGTCAGGAAATAGTGTTTTAACATTGTTCAGCATGCATTCTTTAATAGTCCCACGTTCACTATACGGAGCCATAGCTTTACCAAGAATGTGAGCTACTTGGTAACTAGCAACAGTGCATATTTTCTGAATAGAAGTTGCAGATCTCATCATATTCATCTGACCACATACATGTACTTGCTGTAACAACTTCTGTAGATGCTCCTTTTTTCTCTGACGATTCCAGTTGGACATCTTCTATCATAGTCTGAGTGGTTTGTATTGTAATGTCTGACGAGGTTTGATTGCTTGTTTATAGATATTGTTTTAGAACAGATTAGGCCCACTGGTTTATTTGCTACTTCATGGAAGAACTTCTCAGTCCAATCTGTATTGAGTGATTTGTTTTTCCTGTCCACTGATGTCGAAGCCATGTTGTCAAGTGTCTCTGGTTATACTCCAAAAGTAAAAGCTAGGCAGTGTATATTGTGGTCAAATTTTTAGGCAATCTAGGGAATTCCCCAGAATAAATGTATGATTGATAACGCAGTAACTGATATAAGGAATTTAAAATTTCTGATAGAAAACTTCCCCATTTGGGAAAAAGGAAAATAGTTAATCAACCTTGTCTATATTGGAGCTACTACATTTACAAATTGAAATGTTTGTACATATTAAATTTTATTATAATAAAGTAATTTGTCACCACACCTATGCTGCGCTAATCATAATGCCTATAATTTTTTTTTACTTATCTTAAGCATTTAAAGACTCACTGAAAAATGGGCAAAGGGCCACATGTGGCCCACGGGCCCCAGTTGCCCACACCTGGTCTAGACTAATGGAAATCCTGCAAAACATTTTGAAAATGGACTTTAACCAAAAAATTAATGAATTTTTGTAGTATACTAGTCTTACAGTAGTATAATAGAGTAGCCGTCACAATTATGTGAGGTATTCAAAGGCAATGATGCAATTATTTAGTATCAAATCTAACTAGTAATATGAAAAAAACATCAAAAATCAGGTTCTTGTTTTTTATGAGCAAATCCACCACAAATGCATATAGATTCATAATTATATTTATGTGAGTATGTAAAGTTTGTGAGGTATTTTAAGAAAACACAAAGCTGAGGATAGAGATTTTATACATGCGAAATTTTACAAAAGTTGCCAACATTACAGTTTGAATGTGGGAATTGAACTTCATTATATTTTTTGTAAACATCTTAGATTAAGACTTAACTATTCTATACAGACATATATATACTTGCATTCCATTCTACCTACAAATCCTACAGAACACAACGTAAAACTTTTAAAAATATTTTCCTTCATACAAAGTATTTTCATTAATACTCTGCTCAGAACTTGCCACCTATTTTATCGTTCAAATAAAATATTTTTATTGTATGTATAAATATTAAGTAGGATTTATAAGTATATAGTACATATAAAAATTCCAAAGAACATTGTTAGAATAGTAGATCAGTTTAGTTAGGAAAATTATTGACAAAATGTGTGACAACGCTGAAATCATTACTTTGTAAAGTGCTCAAAATAAAGTTTTTTTATTACAGAAGAAACTCTCATCTTGAATACTGACTAAAAACCTTCTAAATAGTTGTTGTTATACTTACTTATACTGCTAGTTACTGTTATAAAACTTTGTTGAGAATCAATTAGCAGCATAATATCAATATCTTAGACACTTGATGTAAATAACTATTATGTAGTGATATACAAACTATTGACAAATGGTTTTTACTCACACAGCTGATATGCTACCAAAATTAAATTCATAATTTTAAAACTCTGCTACTAACAATAATCTTTGTCTTACAAAAGACTTTATGCCCTTGAGTAATTATTATAAATCATCATAACATTTAGTAACTATTTTAGTTACTATTGAAACTTTGTTGGAGATACACTACCAATATGATAAAAATATTCTAGTCCCTGTTAGCACATTTCATGATAATTCAATGGCACACAAGTGTTATCCGTCTGAACTGTTGGTTATTAAGTTATCTGGACATCATTTATATATTATTTATGTATTTTTCATATATGCACCAGTATCATGATATGACTTGTAACCTTGGAACACTTGAGAAAACTTTTACACACCTGTTACCTAAACTCTACTGAGAGTGAGAGAGAAACAATGTAGCAATGTAAAAACTATATAATTACGCAATTGGTTTTTAAAATTGTATATAATGTATATATAAATTGGTATAATGCTTGAGCAAAACCGTTTTGGTCAGAACTGCAACTTGTCTACTGGCTCTTCATTAGAAAATTAAAACTATATTTACAATGAACTTACGGAGGATACACTGAAATTGAATTTAACTGTCTCAAATATTGCACAAATTCTTTCATTTGATGAGAATTAATTGATTACTTGATTTCAGTTATTGTTGAAGTTGGATAATTAAATGATATTTTGTATTGTCTGACTGTCTAGTTTTTTTTCTTCTCAGACGGTCGACATTAAAGAGATTTAAAAAGGTTATTGTAAATATAGTAAAACCTTCTTGCATAGGCTGTTCTTAACTAGTTATAAATTCCATACAAAATGATATGCAGCGATTTAAAACTTTTTTTCAATTTCACAAAAAAGATTCATCAGCATTAAAAATATTTTCTTGTCAATTTTGAGGTATGAACACTTGAAGATTTTTTTCAATTTTTGGTTCTTTAAAATCTCTTCCCAAACCGAGTATATCAAAAAAAGGGGTAATGAAACTCATATTGAATTATGATGTTCCTGAGGAAAAAGGTAATTCCACGACCAAACACGAGGGAAGTGATTGTTTGGGAGATTCATGATAAATGCTTATGCGCACAAAACTCACAAAAAATTTTCATCAACGGTCGTCGCCAACCCTTGTACCGAAATCTCATCAACAAAGTTAACCATTTTCAATGGAGTCGTTTAAGTATAATAATGATATAAAACACATATAAACCTATTTAAATATGTTATCAAGTCTGTGTAAATTGTAGAAAATTTCCTAATCCTTTCCCATCTGATCCCATAAATAAACAGATTAATTCGCTTAAAATCATTGTTAATATTTGACAAGCCTTATTTTTATCAAAATTAAGATCGGCGATTGAAACGCCGAGCGACAGAGAATAGAACCATCAAGTCATGCGCGTTTCACAAAAACGTGCACATTTTACCAGTCTATAGCATGTTCCAATTGCTGCAGCTTTCTGTAATTAACATAGAAGTACTGAAAACTTTGTTTCTTTTTTGTCGATTTTAAAGTAACTGACATTTTTGACACTTATGAATACTTTGGTATTTCAACTGATGTCCAAAGCAGTGAAAGCAAAGGAATTCACGATGATTTTTTTCTAACGATAGTCATGAGATTATTACAATATTTAATTATAAGAATAATTATTCGATTTCATGAGATTTAATTACAAGAATAAGTGTTCAAATTTTCAAGATCGAAGTATATAGTGACCAATGTTGGGCAATATGTTACTGTTATTATTTTCTAAATAGTTTTGTTAAATAGATTTTCTAAAAATCTGTATGAATATCCCAACTTCTTGATATTGTTAGCTATGACGTTTTGAAATGTAAACAAAATTGTGCATTGGTTTTATATTATTACTGTATCACTATATTGAAGGTCAACAAAATTCACGTTACCGTTATTTGATATGAAAAGATTCACCATGTCTTACTATGTTGTGATGTAGGTGCAAAATATGTGGAAAGGTGATTACAAGCTCTTAAAAGCTCAAAAACCAACAGAAAATCGCAGCCACACGAGATCGCCGTAGTTTGGATTCCCTTTCCAAAACGGCTCAAATGTGATGTAGTTGTGAGAGATGGTCTCTGTTTACACTTTTTTGCAAGCTTACTCGTCGAAATATTTTTACAAATATACTTCACGATTCAATAAAACTATGTCTATTGTTCTTACGCGTCTATTTTATCGTCATTGTAATGCTGTCACTTTTAGCACTGATATCTTATAACCTACCGTAAAAAATTGTTAAACTTTTTAACCTTAGCTCGCAGCAGTACATATAATTGTCTTATAATTATGGCGAGCCTGTTGGTCACCTGTGATAATCGAAAAGTGCTGCAAAAATTATTTTCGAAGTATTGGGTCACATGACCAGAGAACGACTTGACGATTGAATAATGCCGAAACAAAACTGTAAAGTATCCAGCATCTATATTTGATACAGGGTCTTTGGTAAAACCCGAAGTTTTTGCCATAAACTAGTACTACTATAAGTTTTATATTGAGCTTTGTATTGGCCTTTCAATTCACGTGAGAACATACGTGACAAGGCGATAACCAAATTTCGTGGCTACGTCATTGAAATAAAGAGGTTCCAATCTATGGCCGCTTTTCGTTTTTGAGCTTTTAAGAGCTTGTAATCACATTTCCACATATTTGGCACTTACAACACAACAGAGTATGGTATGGGGAATCTTTTGATACCAAATAACTGTATTGTGAATTTTTTTGCAAGTCAACCTTTAATAATATTGGCTATTCTAATAATATCAGCGCATTTTACTTCTAATATTGCATTTCTCCTATTGCGGGAGAGTGATATAAACATACGAGAGAGCAGCCACACGAGACCGCCGTAGTTTGGATTCGCTTTCCAAAACGGCTCAAATTGGACGTAGTTGTTACAGGATGGTTCATGTTTACACTTTCATGCAACTTTATTTGTCGAAATATTTTTGCAAATATACTTTAGCATTCAATAAAACCGTGTCTATTGTTTTTACGAATCTGTTTTATCGTCATTGTAGTGCTGTCACTTTTAGCAGTGATATCTTATAACTTACCGTAAAGATTCATTTAATTTTTAACCTTAGCTCGAAGGAATACATATCATTGTCTGATAATCATGACAAACCTGTTGGTCACTTGTGATAATCAGAAAGTGCTGCAAAAATTATTTGCGAAGTATTGCCTCACATGATCAGATTACGACTCGACGTTTAGATAGTCGACGATTAGTCCAAGCCGAAACAAAACTGTGAAGTAGCGAACATCTATATTTGATTTGGGGTCTTCGGTGAAACCCAAAGTGTAGATCATAAACTAGTGCTACGATAAGTTTTATATTGAGCTTTTTATTGGCCTTTCAATTCACGTGAGAACATCACGTGACAAGACGATAGCCAAACTGTAATGACTACGTCAGAGAAATAAACAGATTGCATTATATGGCGCCTTTTCGTTTTTGTACTTTTAAGAGCTTGTAATCGCATTTCCACATATATGGCACCTACAACACAACAGAGTAAAACATGGTGGATCTTTTGATACCAAATAACTGTAATGTGAATTTTGGTGCAAGTCAACTTTTAACTTATAGCATTTTTCTGAGAAATGGCGGGTGTTAAAGGTGGATCACATGAAAGTTAGTCAGGTGCAAATCGGTCAATAGATATTTTGTATTCAGTGCCTCATAGAGGTATTAACTTGTAGATTGTCTATCTTTATTAATAAAATTAGTTTACCAAGTTTTATTGAGACTAATTACTAGCTGCATTAGTAGCTGTATTTCTTATTGTAAGAAATCAGTTTTTTTGCAAATTAGCCACTCCCTTCTGTTTTTGTTCTATTTATTTATGATATGATAGACATCAGACGACTTATGAAAAAAGATTAAGCGCAGTGATGAAAAGTCGCACTAGAAATATTTTACACACATAATTTTTCTTTCACTATATTTGTGGCTTTTTGTAAATCAATGTTGAAACTCACTGATTTACCAGGAAAAATATATTGTTAGTCTCGTTATTCGGAATGTTTTCATAACTTGAGATACAGATTATGTCTTGTTCAGATTATTAGCGAAACTAAAACAATGTATTGTATGCTTTGGTTTAATTTTATTTGTAAAAGTAATCAATAGTGTTATTGATGCAGCTTTTTTGATAGGAGTTTCTGATTGTGAGGAGTTCTTTGGTGAGTAATTCTTGTGCAAAATATTTTAGTAAATATAATCTTTAGGTTTAATATAATAAGAGCTGTGTCTGTCGCCTTGCTAAAAGCTTTAAGAAGAGGGTTTGCCTCGCACAGGAATGAAATCTGAATATTTGATTTAATTTGTAACTAATTTTAATTAGTTAAATATTTTTTTAAATATTTAATTTTAATCAATATTTAAATTTAATTTAAAATTATGTTAATTTTAATTCCCACATTTAATTTGGGACATCACTTTTATTTCATGGTTCACATGCTAATTTAAAT